>NC_139657.1:17726439-17968939 GCF_951799395.1 Argentina silus | reverse complement strand
TCACTATGAAATAGACATGATTCATACATCAAAACTGTATCAGTGACAATGTTACATTTTGACATTGCCTGGGTGCAAATGCATGGAAAACATCCAAACTTGAGAACACCACCTTCAATAATTTTTTTTTTTAAAGATATTCAAATAAGGGGATATGAGGGAACGTCAGCCAGACAATGGTTACGTTCTGTTGGTCTTGTTTCTCTTTCAGAAGATACAGCACTCCAGTGAGCAGCGTCTGACGATTATTCACCGTAAATTCACTCTGAATAGCCCCAAGGGAGGGAAAAGGATGGGACAACAACAAGGTTGGTGGAGCGGAGCTGGGTGAGTGAGATGGAGCATTGTCCTGAAGGCTGGCTGGGCACTGGACAGGAGGCTATCTTGAGCTGGGCGAAACGCTAGCCACGTGCTCCTCGCTGAGGACGCCATGAATTATTATATTTAATTCTATTATCATCAGCATGGTTCATTAAGGTCAGACAAACGAGCCCAGAGTGGCGCTGTGCTCCGGGGGCCCAGCCCACCACGGCATGCACCAGCAGATGGACCGAGAGAGAGAGAGAGAGAGAGAGAGAGAGAGAGAGAGAGAGAGAGAGAGAGTGAGAGAGTCCCAGACCTCTCCACTGAAAAGGAGAAGGATGGACAAAAACACATTGTGCGTGGATTTAAAAAGGGGGCTTACGGTCGCTATGAAAAAAAAAATCTTCTTTTGGAGAACAGAATAATGAATCCGCCTGCTGATGCTCTCTGAATGAGATGAAGAAGAGCACTGTACGCTGGTGCACCCGGTAGAAAAAAGAAGAGAAAGAAAGGGATGAAATCTGAGGCAAATGACACTCGAGTGTTTTAAATAACTGACAGCTGCACAATAGGACAGCAAGAGAAACTGCAATCTGCACACAGATAGATGAATGGATAGACGCTTGAAAAGAATAGACTAAATACATACAGTCACAGATAGTCAGTTCAAAGGATAAATGGAGAAATAGACAGCCATGAAAATGGACATGAAAGGTTAAGTTATGCACAGATAAATTATCAAAACAAAGAGATGAGAAGGGAAAATCAAGGAAACTATATGACAGAAGAGAGACATTACTTTGCATCAGAGGTAAACAAAGCCAGACAAACTCAACACAATGACTGAGAAAAACTGAAGAGAATTTTATAACTCCAGATGAAATTCACTAGAAGAGAAATTATTGAGTAGAGTGTTTCATTCTACAGTTCAGTTCAGATTGTTGGCCCAGATCTTGAGTGTGATAGTACAGCTGCTTTAGTGAGTCACTGATGTAGGGCTTGCTGTGCCAGTCACTATGTCCCTAAGAGCATTCCACAGTACAGTACAGCCTTACCGTGTGTGTGTGTGTGTGTGTGTGTGTGCGTGCGTGCGTGCGTGCGTGCGTGCGTGCGTGCGTGCGTGTGTGTGTGAGTGTGTGTGTGAGAGAGAGAGAGACTATGTATGCGTGCGTGCGTGCGTGCGTGCGTGCGTGCGTGCGTGCGTGCGTGCGTGTGCGAATCGCTGCAGCTCCATCCAAGTCATGTACAGTAGGTGGCTGGGGAGCAGAGCAGAGAGGCTCCCTCCCTGGACGAGTCTGAATGTGTTTCTAATGCTGGGCCTGAGCTGGGCGGTGTGGAGGTGACTGGGTATCAGGACCTCTCGCGCACACGCACTCTCGCTGCATAGCGCAGACATTTTCCATTCTGTCAGCGCGAGCACACTGGCTCCTTCCAAACTCAGCGCCACTTCATTAAATGACTTCAGACTCTTGGCAGAGGCAGTGGGAAAAGTCTATATTAACTGTGTGTGAGATCCACTGGGCCGCCAACAAAGGCAATAGTTGTTCCATCTACTCTGGGTGCTAGAGGGGGGATTTCGAGGCTTTATAACGGGGTACCCCTGGATCCTGCTCCATGGACGTCACAGTACACCTACACCCAGCACCCCTCCCTCCTCACTCCGGTTTGGAGGGGTTGTTGACCCCTGAAGTACCTTACAGGAAGCATGGTCAGAGGCTCAGAGCTGTGACTTGGTTAAAGTGACTTTGTGAAATACCTGGACCAACGCATTAGGGGGTGGGGTGGTGCATGGGATGAGGGTAAACGTCACCCTTCAGGTTTGCTCATTTGTTTACAGGAGGTTAGGTATGTTTGAAAGCAGGTAATGGCCGTGTGGGGAACCTGGCAGATGAATCCAACCATTCACTCGTTTGGAGCTGCATTAGGTCATTATTAAAGTACATGAGTAAATGGCAGGAAAAAAATGGTTATAGCATAGGCTAAACATGAGGATCAGCTGATCTAGTGTTTAAACGTCCAATTCATCCAATATATCTGCATTCACTCTGAGTTTCCAACTTCAATAATAGCCAATAATGTAAATATTCAGAATGAGTGAGAGATAGCAAAGACAATGATTCATTCAATTGATTATAATATCTATGTTATTCCATATGATCAAAAACAGATGTCTACAATACATTCATATCCCTCCATTGATAATAATGTGTGGGGTAGAATAGAAGCATCCCGAGTGCAAAACACAGTAATAGTTGTCTGTCTTATCTGCCTGAAACTTAGTCCCAATGAACATGCAGAATTAATTTTAGGATTCTACACCTTCAAGAGCATATGATCTACAGTTTGGTTTCATGGCCATATATCATGTCATAAAGAGAAAAAACAAGCTAGACTAAACTACCTCACCAAACCCCAGCCACACAATGGTCACCTTTTACTGAAAACTCTACATCAATAGCATTTTATGTTATTTTTCACCACAGAAAAGCAGCAGTGATGTCAGGATTTACAGTTTGTTTGGGAGAGGTACAGTAAAAGTGAAATGAGGAGTGTTGCCTGTGTCCGGCTCAGGGCAGCCAGGCTGACAGACAGGCAGACTGGGGGCAGCAGTGAGAGAGAGAGAGAGCTCTCCTGGGTCAGGAATCCATCACTGTCCACAGGTTCCCAGTCTGCTCTGCGGTTCCCTCACACACACGCACACACACACACACACACACACACACACACACACACACACACACACACACACACACACACCAAAACCTGGCATCTCTCACTGAGCAGGCACTCTCTGAACATAAACACACTCACACAAACAGACTCACACACACACACACACACACACACACACACACACACACACACACACACACACACGTGCCACAGAACGGGAACATTGGCATTAGAGATTAAGAGATGCAGCCTCTCCTAATGTACAGTACCACACAGCTCGGCATCACAGCCCAAGTGTAAAGAGAGAGAATAGGAGTTTACTTCTCTCTAAAAGCAGTCTGTGTGTGTGTGTGTGTGTGTGTGTGTGTGTGTGTGTGTGTGTGTGTGTGTGTATGTGTATGTGCACGTGTGTACCTGAAGCCTTCATGTGACAGCTGTCCTCTGTTGTGACCTTTCCCCAATCGAGTCGATTTATTTGTTCTAATTAACCAAGGTTGGACCCAAATGCCTTCCCTAATTAAGCTATTCATCTTGCCGTGTCAAGACAAAAAGGGAGGGCCAATTACCCACAGGAAGGATACTGATACCCTCAATGCAGGAAGGTGAGGGGTCTGTCAAAAAGGGTTAACACGGAGAGCACACACACACTTTTACACTCGCATACCGCTACACATGCAGAGACACACTCACGCACACACGCAGAGACAAACTTTCACACACACATATTCACCCACACTTGCACATACGCAAGCGCACGCACGCACGCAGACGCGCACACACACACACACACACACACAGAGGGCCACTGTGTGGGATTATGGGGGAGAAACAATCCCTGTTCCCTGCTCTGTTTATCCAGGACTGGCGGAGGAGGCCTTTTCAATGAGCTGCTTCAGCTCAGACGAGCTCCCGCCGGCTCCAGCTTCTGTTTATGTAGACATTGTGGACTAATTTCAAGCCCTGAGCCATGCACTATTTTGTTGGCCGTTTTTTTTCCCCGGGAAATGTATGTGTACAGTACATCGGCGTGCTGCAAACCTGAGCTGAGCTCCAGTTCACACTCCTGGGTTGTTCAGCCAGGAAGCCAGCTGACCGGGCTGAGAGAACTAACCCCTAAGTCACTCCCTCCCTCGCATCCTGAGCCAGCTCGTTGCACAGGGGGACTTAAGAGCAAATAATGAAGGATAACACAACACAACAATATGGCACAGTTCTTCTCACACTGGGTTTCCACCCAGAAAGCTGGGAGTCAAAAGCAGTATATCCTGCCTGCATATGAACCATCTGAATGGAGCTCTGTGCTACCTGATCATCTTCTCTATATCAACGCTGGCTGGTCTGCCACCCACAGAATCAGTCCTCCTCCTCCCACATTCCCAGGCAATCCGCCGTACACACACACACGCGCACGCACGCACGCACGCACGCACGCACACACACACACACACACACACACACACACACACACACACACACACACACACACACACACACACACACACACACACACACACACACACACACACACATACATCCAGCCTCTCCGTACAACACACTCCATAGTGGTTTTCTCTTCAGTGTAAACTTCCAGACGGAGGTCAGCCGCCAGGTCAAGGCGACTTTAGTAGGCTAATGTAGGTTCAACTTCAAAGGGGGCCGACGGTCCTAGCCAACTGAGCCCTTCTATTGTGGCCTATTACCTCCTCGCTTGTCGATTACACTGGCACATCCATCCCACATCACAACACAACACAACACACATGCTCCAGGAAGCTCACTGTCCAAATGATTTCAACATGTTGTGTGGGAGAGAATAACGAAGTAGGGGCATGTCACAGACAGTCTTCATAACTCATTAGAGGTAAAAACCAATGACTTATAACCAATACATAGATATATAGATGGTTATTCATTACACAGTATAGGGTATATGGATCAGTGGGTAAAAAGTACTAAAATGGTCCTCCCAACACATCAATAAAGAGCAACAGTGTGATTATCGAATTCGCTTTAATCATAAAACATGGGAATTTACTCCATCTAAACATGCTTGATGTTGCTGTTGGTATTTTTTCACAGTTCAATTTATCTGGATGTATAATGTTGTGTATAGGTAGACCTTTGCTGCCATCCAGTGGTTATAAGCAGACAGGTGTTACAATTGACTTCGGGTGATGGGGGAGCACGTTCCAAAACCATATGCCACACAGGAATACAATGCATCTAATTTTCTATCATTTCAAGGGAACAAAGAACCAAAGACAAGGCAAGCTAATATATCCAGCTTTCAGAGCCAATGTTGTCTGCTATGCGACATAATGAACAACGATAACTGTTCAACAGCATCCATAACCTTGATGAAAAAATGCTGATTCGTTCTTCCAATAATCACACACACTTAGGAGTTACATGTCAAACTCAACATGCCAATAGCTGATATGCAATTATACATTGTCTATTAAATGTAACTACAGTTGTTACGGGGATGTTTTTACTTTTTGCCCACTAGATGGCCCTGTTTCCTTGTATATGATAAAGCCGCTGCTCACTAATCACCATCATCACCAGTTGGATAACAACTCCTGGATAATTCAACCATAGAACAGTTTGAGCATTTAGAATCAATGGAATGTCTTTATCCCAGTCAGGTGTGGCTGTGTTTATGCAACTAGGGACACATAATCTAATAGTACATCTTTGAAATTAAATTAAAACACCACCTGTGTTTATCGTACTGCTTCTCACAGATGACAGATTACAAGATGCATTTGTAATCTGCCTCGGCCTAAAATCTGCCTGGTAACCAAGGTTACTTTTAGACAACAATGACAAATTGATGTATTGATGATCTACTTTTAAGATTAACTGTGTGTGTGTGTGTGTGTGTGTGTGTGTGTGTGTGTGTGTGTGTGTGTATATATGTAAAAAATTATCTTGATGGACTGGATGGATGTGTATTCAGAGACCTTTTGTTTCACTAGAAGATCAGTGGATTTAGGCTGCTGGTCCTGTGTTATCATTTCCCTCAGTCATCTTGACACGGTGACAACAGTCAGACAGCAGTGGAGCAGCTCTCTGAGTGTTAGAGAGGCACCAAAGTCTCGTACTGCATAAACCACAACAAACTGAAAATTACATAACAAGGAACTTAGGGGAATTGACTGATCTCAGACAATAGATAGCGATCTCTCTATAGAGATAGCGGGGAATTCTTAATGCATTACACAAACCATCACATACTGAAAGCATCCGTTGCACTTTACCAGAAGACGGAAAAACAAAGAGACACACCTGAGATCAGCTGTGGTGACTGACTGCCACAAAACAAGTCACTGATCACTTCACACCTAACTAGGCTTAGGCTATTGTACAACAACACACTTCACATCACTTTTTGTGTATTTCTGGTGTAAAGAATAAAGAGCATTAGTTTTTTCTTCATATTTGTTTTTGTAGTGGACGTTATAAAGAGGGCTATTGAGAGGAAAGTGTTGTTCTAAAGGGGCAATCTGAGATCTTGACTTTTAAATTATTGTTATAGCCATTGATTCTGGAAAAATGTAATTTAACTGTCTTACCCCATCAGAACCCAAAATATAAGCTTGTTTTACTTGTAAACATTTTAACTGTACACAAACACTATATAGCTTCAAAACATGGTTAACTATCATTTTGATCTCATGGATGGTCAGTCCTTGCATCCATAGCTCCATCTATGTATTTGAGAGTGGTTACATTTCTCCAGCCCCATCCCTCAGCTGTTTACTAAATAATGTGGTGGGGAGAATGCTTTGTTATTGTTTGAATCCGAGACTGCCCCTTTATGGATGAATTTGATTAAATTGTATGAAATTTGTTACTTTTGCTCTTGGGGTTGAACCTGAAAAGAGTTATTCAGACAATAAAAAGCATGTGGTTTGTAGTTTTGTGGTTTTTGTAGCCTATCTTAAGCTACTAGACCAATGTGGCACAGCGAGCTGTACACATAATGGTCTAGGAACCCACCTTTCCTGACTCTATTTAACTCCCATGTTAGCAGACCATATTTGAGCCAGCTTCTGAACGAGCGCATTGATTGGTTCTCACATACATTGTATTTGCATTTGGGTGAGGCCACTCGTTCCTTGCTCTTTTCGTTCTCGTTCCTGAAGTCAGATACAGAGTACTACAGACTTCGAATCGTGCTTTAGCTAGGCTAGTGTTTTTGTGAATATAAAGTCAAACTGAAACAGTTAAATGCCAGTAAAACTGAACTCTTCACTAGGTATCTAGTTAATACATAACTCTTAATATGACTGTATCACTGCAAGTAGTGCCTTATGTATGTCATGTTGTACATACACTCACTGAGGACTTTATTAGGAACACCTGTACACCTTCTCATGGTGGAGGTGGTGTAATGGTGTGGGGAATGTTTTCTTAGCACACTTTGGGCCCGTTAATACCAATCAATCATCGCTTGAATGCCACAGCCTATTTGAGTATTGTTGCTGACCGTGTGCATCCCTTCATGGCGAAAATGTACCCATCTTCTAATGGCTACTTCCAGCATGATAATGCACCATGTCACAAAGCAAAAGTCGTCTCAAACTGGTTTCATGAACATGACAATGAGTTCAGTGTTCTTCAGTGGCCTACCCAGTCACCGGATCTGAATCCAATAGAACACCTTTGGGATGTGGTAGAACGGGAGATTCACAGCTTGAAAGTGCACCTGAAAAATCTGCAGGAATTGCATGATGCAATCATGTCATCATGGACCAGAATCTCAAAGGAATGTTTCCAACATCTTGTGGAATCAATGCCACGAAGAATTGAGGCTGTTTTGAGAGCAAAGGGAGGCCCTACCCAGTATTAGTATAGTGTTCCAAATAAAGTGCTCAGTGAGTGTATGTTGCATGTAAGCGAAACCAATGACACATTGTTGTTTTTTTCAGGTGGTTGGCTTTGTTTGCATAAGAGATGTGACAGGAAACAGTGACATCAGTCTGTTTCTTCTTAAGTCTGTTTGATCTCTGAGGAACATCTTATGAAAACCAGAAAGTGTGTCATTTCCTGTCAGAGAAATCATCACAAAACATACAGTAATAAGACAATGCAAATTTTGTTTGAAATCAAGTTAATGTATGAGTTGTGATTTTAGACCACACTTTAAAGAAAGTATAATTAAGAAGGCCTACAAAGCTGCCTCACAAGTCACATTGGTATCAATTTAGACCTATAATGTTATCAAGTTGCTAAAAAATAAAACAAGGAAATGTCTTCGGCCTTAACTTGGCACTTCCGAAGCGAAAACTGTAATTGAGTTCTAAAGGACAACGGTGTTCTCCAAAACCACAACCGGTGACAGTGTGCTAAACTTCACCCATAAATCAACCGCATAGAATATCTGAAAGCATACACACTTTCTCCTGACTCTAATATGATGAAGTTCACCGTGTCCACAAACAATGTTATTTTTTGGTTTCATCATCTTGTTTTATTTTATTCTATGCTGTGCTGTGCTGTGCTGTACTGTACTAACTCATCTATTTCCCATTGACAAGGAACACCTACAAGGTTCCCCCATGGACAGGATGTAGGGTAGCTGCTGCTGACTCTCCTACAGCATGTGAGACGGTAGACATTAGTTTCAGCAGCCCTCCTCCTTCTCTAGCAGGAGACAAATTGTTCCTGAACCCTGACAAGAAGCTACAGTATAGTCCCCCCTAACCACTTCCTAGTACAGTGCGTGCAGATGTAACATTATACAATGAAGTCTGTGCCCAAATCCACTGCTCTACAGCCATACTACACTTAAAACAGAACTGCACATTCCCTTCCCCACTGGAACCTGCAGAAAAACCACTGGAATAAGACAAATCTTATCACAGTAAAATAATAATTTTATAACAGTAACAAAATATTTAGGTTTTCAGTGTTTTGTCAGAGGCAAGCATTTAGACACAGTTTGTGTTAACTTCACTCTTGTGCCCAGTCTTTTGTTTTGGGCTATTGACAGATAATATATATTATACCAGAGTAGCCTACTCCAATAAAATGTGACAATTTTGTCACATTTTTCAATTTGAATCACACACCACCTGCCACTGTCCTCCTCACAACAAGCAGCTGCATCGCTGTAAGAACTCATGATGAGATTCACTTGTTTTTATCAAAATAATCTGTTTATTCCCTTCCAGCATCACTATAAACTATGTCTCAGATAAATACTTACAGGACTCAGTTTTTATTGTCCTTTTGAATCCATAACCCCTGAGTTGAATATCAATATTGAATTCATTACTCACATTCTGAGAAGAAAGGAAGGAAGAACACATGTGTGTGTCTACATAATCTCTAGAAAATAAATGGAGAAGCCTATTAAGTGCCATTCCCTTCCAGAATTTGTAGAAAATCAACTCCATTAGGAAGTATGTGAGTAGTATTTCCAAATAGGCTACGTCACCGTTAAAACAGTTGGATCGGTCTCCTGTGCGGTGCGCACGCACAGATGCTCTTGTCTCCATATCTGACCAAGAGCACTGAGTGTTACGTCAAGCTATTACAAGAATGTCGTTGTTCTTTTAATATAACTATCTTATCATCGGCTCTATTGGTTTGCAACCCCGCGCATTTGCCCAGCTCATTCAATTCACAAATCTGGATACATCTAGAACGGTGTTTCTTATACCACACCCGCCAATCGACGCTCAATTTCACTCGGTATTCTAAAAAGAAAAGGATGACTTGATTTATTTATTTTGTTAAAATATGTTTTAACACAATAAATAAGGTCACACGGTGCTTCAATTAACCTCGTATAACGCAGTTGTTTATGGTCAGTCATTTGACAGGCAGAAGTTGAAAGAAACTGCGAGAAACAGACACGGCGCAAAAGCAGCATCCCGATAGTGTTGTGCTTATTCTATTATAGAACAACAACTTGTGTGAAATATGTTTGTTTTCTTATAAGAGTGTAGACTGATATCTCCCCTTCTTATGTCTTTCACCGGATGTCAGCCAACATTTCACTTGCGCTCGACCTCAGTGCAACGATTAAACAACAAATCAGAATACTGCTGTTACATAAATATAATATTCGGTTACAATGTTCAAAAAACATTTCGTCAAAACACTTTCCCCTTACCTAAGAGAAATCTTCAAGTCGAATGGTTCTCGTGTCAATACGGCTCTTTGTAATAGTAATAAAAAATACTTTCACACAGCGTGCAAGACTTGTTTACAAAGTTTCTGCCAGATCTCCGATTGGTCCTAGTAAGACCAAGGCGACGCCCCAAACCCCAGTCACTGTCTGAGAATGAGCTTGTTTGACTTAAAATTGAACCCGACTAGAAAGCAAGCGAGGCTAGACGAGAACAGGCGGGGGCAGTGTATCTGTGCACCCTCAAATTGGACAATGAAGTACAATTCTGGTTGCAAGGCTTGAAAAAATATGGCGATGACAATAATAATAATATATGCCATTTAGCTGACGCTTTTATCCAAAGCGACTTACATTGCAGTGAGTGCATATATTTTTCAGTATACAGTATATGGTCCCAGCAGGAAACAAACCCACAACCTAAGCGTTGTTAGCGCCATCTACCAACTGAGCCACAGAGGACCACAACAACATGACGGCTTTTGAAAATCCTCAATAAATCCTACGAGTTATCTTTGAATAATCACCACATAACACAACCATCAACTGAACATATATGTGCAATCAATAGATCTTTCAAATACCATAATGATTTCTATCCTACCACAGTCTACACATCTTGGCATATAGGGCTTTTCCTGATTTCCAAGAAAACATTCATGATTGGTCATGAAAAGTGCCTCCCACAATTGCTGCGATTGCTGCTTCATGCAGTCTGTGAGAAGTAACTGCGGGGCCCCACAGCTCCTCGCTCTAAAAACTGCTTGAGCCTCGAATTTATTTCGCGAATCTCGTAAATATCAAGCAACTGAAATTTTGGAGCAAGTCGGATAAATCCCCATCATGTAACAGGTATTGAAAGGCGCTGATCAGCAACTGCTCAAAATGTATCCTCTCAAACATAGCCAATTACTACGCTGTTTTATCTAAATCCTACGCTAGATGGTGGTCGTTATCCACTATCTATCCTGCAGTCTATGCAATTTATGTACATTTTCTAAAGTGTAGGCTATTACGGAAGCCCTATGCTTTTACTCCGTTTTCCCGTGATAACGAGTTAATTTTCTTTGTTTTCTCGAGATCTCGAGTTATTTATGTAATTTTCTCGAGATAACAAATGTTGCTTTCCCGACATAAGGGGATAATTTTCTCGAGATATCGACAAAACAAAGTAACTGGCATCAGTCATCATCCGGTACCCTTGGAGTCGTCCAGGGCCTCGTAGCTGGTCAGCTATGTAGTTTAGTTTAGTGGCATCAGGCTCACTTTGATTGTGCCGCTGATAAAGTTGAAGCCTTGTTTTTAGGGCGTCCGTAGGCTGTAAAGCGTTTGTAAATATAGTTTACTAGTTTATATGTAGACAATAAATTATTAGTTTGCAAATCAATCAGTCATGTGTCGTTTTAAAATACTATGTGTGGCTGAAGTGCACCTCAATAATGTTATGATCTTATTTGCAATGGCTGCATATATCAAGGAAAGGATGCCTAAGACCAAACACAATTAACACGTTTATTTATTAATTTGTTTATTTGGATTCACAATTCCTGGGGTCCACATAAAACACACAATACAAACAAAATTAAAAGACAATACACACCTGAGCAATACTGGTGGAGTTGGAATTGCATTTAATTTAAACAGCATTAAATATAATTTTACATGTCTCAAACTGCCACAAACTGTACGACGGCTGTGCAATATGCTATGGAATCATGAAGGTATATTATACGTTTGGTTGTATAGAATATCGTGGATGAATAGTTACAATGTTATCCTCGTCAGAACATAAATAATGACTATGTTATCATGATCATAGAGCTCATTCTATTTCTATGATCATGATTGTACGAATCGTAGCTCATCGTCTACCCTCGGCTTTTTCCGCGTGTATTGAGTCTCCGCCCAACTTTCTGCCTGTGTTGTTTGAGGACAGCCAGTGTGAAGATGGCGGCGGCCCCGCTGTACTGTGTCTGCCGGCAGCCCTATGATGTTAGCCGGTTTATGATCGAATGCGACATTTGTAACGACTGGTTTCATGGCAGGTAAGGAGCCGACATATTGCTTAATGTCATTTATGAAAATGACACTGGAGTATCTATGTTTATTCCAATAATCTCTTTCGGAAAGTCAAGGCGTGTTGCGGTGTATGTGTTGGTCTCTGTGTGTGAGCGACATCTGTGAGCGCACAGACAGATCGTGGTCCTTTATTGTTGGATAGTTGGTTTAGGTTCACCCAGTTAATTGTACATGATCTTATCATGCAGTAGTTGGCATTCATCCGTGAAACATTTGTGGTTGTTGTTGTTTTGTTAGTATTGTTGCCCGCAGATGTTTTATTCCCCCATCATCAGCAGAACTCGGTCAATGCTCTCTTCTTCCCTTCTCAGCTACTCACGCTGACGAGTAAACACAGACGTGCTGGTGATAACTCGAATTACCTGCTATAGCTATTGAACAACATTTAGTATCACTCTACCCCATGACAGATGGTAGGGTCACTTTAGTATGGACAGGCAGTTGATTCAGTAGCGTCCAGGTAAAGTTGCTCGCACGTCATCATGGCTTGCCTTGTGCGGTCTGTGTAGATGATGACACATTTTCTGAAGTTATGTTCCTAGCCAGCTGATCAAGAAAAAAACAATCCAGCAAGCTAATTAACTGCTCATTAATATACAAACGATTTTTCTAGCCTGTCAGCTCCCTTTACTCCATGCAGTTTCTTGTGTGCACAAGCTCGTGAGGTTTGGTCAGCAGCGAACGGCGAGGGGTGTCCTCGGGGGTTCGGGGGGCGATTTAGCTAACAATAGACAGAACAGAGGTGAGAGGAATTGAGGAGTTTTGACGTGTACTCTTGTCCAGTGCGTTGTAGGAAGGAATTTTCAAGAGACACTTTGGTTGTTGGCATTATCAATCATATCAGTGATAACAAACGTAAAGGGGTGTTTGGGTTTGTTCGTTGACAACATGACATGCTGAAGTCCGGAATTTAAATTTTAAATGCCAGCAGCTGTGAACAAAGATCGGCACATGGCGAGAGTCATCTAGCGGTAGAAATAGGAAACACTTTTTAAAGGGAAATATGCATATTTCTGACTGACGTGTCTTGCAAATACATAATTTCCTCAAGGAAAGTATCAAGTCAGATTACTATATTCATAATTCCCAGTTGACAGTAAAATACATTCTAATTGACGAGCTAAATGCGTAGTATTTGTTGCCTCAGCGTTGACTACACATTCCCAAATACCTTCCAATTTTGCCTCTCTGAATTTGCTTAAAATATTGTCATTGAAGTTAATAGCCTAGGCTTAGTGTACCGGCTTATTACAAGTTTGTTGATATTGTGATCTTACAGATATCAGTTATCACAGTCAAGGAAGTTCAAATGAGGCCCCTTGTGCATATCACAGAGGTGGTCCATACACACCCATAGTCACTGCACATTCTGTCCATTGTAATGTTTTCTGCAAAGCTAAACATAAACATTTTGTTTGCACTGAAACAGCTGGGCTTATGCAACTCTGCAGTGTGGTGCCATGCCAGAAACTAAGCAAGAATTCCAGCCTGGCCTCTGCCTGCTTGTTGAGAGGGAGGCATGAATGTCTGCACTGAAATCCTTATTGTTTCCTCATTAACAAACAGTGTGAGCAAGCTCAGAATGTACTCAGTGTAGAGTAGGCATGCCACAGTAGGGTTCACCCAGGACAATGGAGTTGTCCTGTCAAAAGTGGGTGTGAGTGTGCACACTTGCATGTGTTCATGCCTGTATGCGTGCACAAACATCTCTCAACAAAGGTATTGTGGTGAGGGGCTCTTGTGTCTATCTGTAACCCTCTCTATCCCTTGCGCCCCCAGGCCTGGATGGCTCCCCGGCATGGGAGAATACTCAGGCCCAGTTGCATCCCGTTTTGGTGGGGTTGAACTGTGCAGTGTTGCCTTGCCTGAGCTTCTGTATGTCCTCTCTCCATTGTTGGGAGGCCCCCTTGTCGTCTGCAGTCACAGTGCTGCCTGCCACCAATGGGATTATGCCGTCTAGCCAGCCGGTAGGCTGTGTTATTATCAGGCAGTGAGCAGCAGCGTGTGTGTGTGTCTGTGTGTCTGTGTGTCTGTGTGTGTGTGTGTGTGTGTGTGTGTGTGTGTGTGTGTAGGCAGTGAGCAGCAGTACAGGAGGATAGTTTGGGGGCTGGGGAGCTGCAGGGGGGACAGTGCTCTGGGGGATTAGAAGCCTCTTTGCGATTCATGCTAGATGTTCATATTATGCTCACTCTGATGTGTGCCATACTATACTGTTCACACCTTAATGCCTGGATCTTTCTTCAGTGGTTTTAATGAAATTGAAAGTTTTCATGTGGTCTACCTGTTTAGCCAGTTTTTGATATTCAGGTGTGTGTGCGCACGCCCACGCTCGCCCATGTGTGTTTGTGAGTGTGTGTGTGAGTGAGCGCAGTGTGTGTGAGCGAGCGCAGTGTGTGCGCGCTTGCTTTCTTACAGGCTCACATGTGACTGGGAAAGACTGATTGCAGCTCCTCTGGCCTTGGGCAAGTTGAAACCTCCATCGATCAATGTCCCTCCAGGATGAAAAATGCTGAAGAGAGATGGATTGCTCTTGTGATTCCCCCTCTAGTTTTGTGGGATTGGTCTGATTGTTTAAGGAACTTGATGTATGTTGTCATTATGCTATCTTAGCTCAGAGATAAGGGATTCTTCAAGCTGAGTGATTAGGCCTACATTGAATGACCCAGAGTTGCAATGGTCATGTGTGGCATGTTTGTTTGTGTGTGTGTGTGTAGTATGTTTCTATGTAGATGTATTGCTTGACCTCTAATCATTCAGTTTAGCTCAGCCCTTCAAATCGAGTAATTGGTTTTGTGAGTCCATGTATTACAGTAGCCTGTCTGCTGTCTTTCTTAATCAGGCAGACCATATGAATCACAAGCAGATCAATGGAGACTAAAGGGGCAACATAATTCACATAGATTTATTGTCCATTACGTTTTATGAATGAAGTAGCCTACTAGGAATAGATTAGCACTGACCAGAGTCAATTGCATTAATGACTCAGTGAACACACTGTTTCAAAGACTGAACAGCCTTTAGTAGGCTACATACAGTCTCAGGAGAACTTTCGAGAGGAAATCTGTTGCTGCCTGCCTCAACTTAGTAATTAGTTGGCTTTTTCCATGGTCAGTAAAGCATGATCTGATAATCAAGCCTCCAGGTTTTTAACTCCTCTTTCTTCGCAGGGAATGAGTAGCCTAAAGGTTGTCACGTGACAAACTCTCGACCCTGTCAGAAATTCTATGTATTGGCTATGGTGTTTCTCTTGCCCTAATTTTGTTGTAGCCCTCTTGGTGAGTTTTCTGTCATTTATGGAACAGCAAATCGAAGACACCCTAGAGCAGTAGTTGAAGTGCAGCCTAAATGTTAGAACGACGTAGGCCTACTGATATATTTCATGCAAGGGTTTTGTGTGTGTGTGTGTGTGTGTGTGTGTGTGTGTGTGTGTGTGCGTGCGCGCGCGCATGTGTTTGTCTGTGTATTGAGCTCGACTTCTGCCACAGGAAGTTGCCTCTGACAGACGGGACATTGGCCTTGTCAGCAGGAACGCTCAGAGGCTTGGGGGGGGGGGGGGGGTCATTTCCTCTGGTGTGGGGAAGACAACATCCTCTACTCATTATTCTCCATGGCTCTTAAGTAGCCTAGCCTGTGTTGAGAAAGACTTCCGACCTAGCCGGCATACTAACAAAGTGAGACACAAACCGGGGATGAGGAGGAAGACTTAGTTTATCTTTCCTGTCCTCCTCTTCGCTGCTGTCGTTTCCTGCCTCTCGATTCTTATGAGTCTTTTGTGAGCAGTTGTTTTCCCAGAGACTCTTGCCCCTCAGGGCAAGTGATGTTAATTAATCAAAATGTTCGAAGGTTAAGTTAGTGATTAAAGATGATGAAGTTCAGAGGTCACAGCCAGGTGCCCACCTTGACTTCCAGCTCAAATTCCATGGTTTCATCACGTGAGATGTTGGGAATCTGATCCAGTACAGAGGAAATTTGTGTGTCAGGGTTAGGATGGGGCCCTGGTGGGAAACTGATTTAGTTATCTGTCAGTAGATGTTCAGAGGAAGAAAGAAGACTACTCTACCGCCTCACCAGTGAAATCCTTGATGGTAGTGTAGGCTATTGAAAAAGGTAATTATTATGGACCCACTGTTTATTGAGTTGTATTTAGTTTACTTTTATTTAAGTGAGTAGAGGCAATGGGTCAAAGCATTCTCACAACATCTAGGGATTTAGAATGTAGCCAACATTCCATACTAACACTCCACACCAACAAAGTGGGATGGTATGAATGGTGCTGAGTGAGTGTGATCTCAGGCAATGGGGCTGCAGCATCTTTGGTCTCTGTCTGCTCACATCTGTACAATGTTGTTGACTGGAGGAACTGAGCGCAGCACTGCCAGGATGTCTGCCGTCACCATGGAGACACCTTTGTTGTGCCACCATGCTAGGTGAAGTGCAGGGCAGCCTTCTGCCTCTGATAGAATGCTTTATTTGTTGGGATGGCTTCTCACTCTGCAGTGAATATATGGTTGAATGCAAGCCAGTCCAGGCTAGAGGGCTGTGGATAAAGGCTCGGCTATTGGTGTTTCATAGGTGAAGTAAATCTGAACGGGTGAGTGCAAAGTCAACATGAGTGCCCCCTGTAACCTTGCTTTCCAGGATTATCTTTGGTACCATCAGACAGATACTATCCAGTTCCTTCTAGTCTGTCAGGGCCTAATTATCAATGGCCAGAGCCTTGTCTGCACGTTTACTGCTGTTGAGACAAATGTCTATTTCCCTCCATTGTCTGCCCAGGTTTGTTGCACCCCTGGATCGACACAATGAACCTTTAGATGCATCTGACTAATGAGCATCATCACACACACACACACACACACACACTCACTCACTCGGCCCCCATTGTCTCCTCTTCATGCACAGATAATCACTGGAGCATTGCGCCTGCAGCCAGGGGCCAACAGCCATGGGCTGCCTTGTTTGTCTGATTTTCTGCTCCCTCTCTCTGATGGAGATGGCTGTAATTGAGGGAATCTTTCAAAATTAGAATCCACAGTATTCAATGTGATCATCTACCATAACCACCTCTCACCCTGATATTTAGCCTATAGCCTAATACTGGGCAATTCCACGGTAACGGAATGATGCTGGGACACAATCACCAAAATATTAGATTCAAATTTAAGATTCAAATATGTCTGCAGAAATACTGGGGTGTTAGCTTTCATATGATACCTTGAGTTGAAAATATCTCTGAGGTTGTTGAGCTACAGTAAGTTCCATGTAGAAACCTTTTGGGTTCCATGTAGAGCCCTCTGTGAAAAGGGTTTTACATCGAACCCAAAATCTTTCTACATGGAACCCAAAAGAGTTCCTTAAAGGGTTCTCCCACAGGGACAGCCGCAGAACCCTTTCAGGTTCTGTACAACTTGTGCAATACTTTTGTTAACTTTCATTATCCTCGCTCCTCATGAGACATTTACATTTTCTTAGACTTGGGTTTTTGGTAACAGAATGACCAGGGGAATGGCCAATGATTCTTAAACTTACAGAACATTAATGAGGTTTGATGTTTTTCTAAACTCCTTTTAAAGACTTTTTCTGGTAGTTAGATGCTTTTCCACATATTTGACCAGAAGTCAAAGATTTTGCTTGTCCTCATTCTTATGATGGAAGATGGTTGAGAAATACATTTCAGACTTAATTTCCCAATAATATACACTCTTAGCTTTCATTTGGCACCCAATTTGATATGCTCTTATGAATTTCACGTTTTGATCCTTATTGGTCCTTTTACATAGTACTCTATTTGGGCTTAAAACATTGTATTTCTTGTCTTTGTTTTTGCCATAGACTAATCTCCCTCTACCACAACAATAGTGGTGCAATACCAGTGCAACTGTCTGACGTGAATGTGTAGGGGGGGAATTCTAGCAGAGCAGCATATTAGACTGTGAGTGGAAGAGTGGAGGTTGTTGTTCTGAAGGATATGCTAATCCTTTAATTTGTTTTACCCATCGTGCCTTACATACACCTCTGTCACAGGATGATGATCAAAGGACGTGCCACATGTGCACGAGAGAGCAAGCTAGACCCCCCAGGAGTGGCAAATCACTATGGGTTTCATGGATGGGGGAGTCAGGTGGTAACCATGGCGCCAGGAAAGAGCTACGCTCAACTCAGGAACCACCATTAAATTCTGACACGCTCCATGCTTTGTTTTCATGTGCAAGCTCTCAGACTTGCTCGTCTTGCTGATGTTGCGAGCTGTGTTGTTTGGCTTTCTTCCCCCACTCACACAAGCCAAGCTGCATGACATCGTGAAGCAAGTTGCATCATTCCACTCAATAGGCCTATGTGAAGAGGAGAGGGAACAAAGGAAGAATACCAGTATAGCCTAGTAACAGAAACACGTCATGACTGTAGCTCCAGTTGGTGGAAATGCAAAGCTGTTTTGCCCTTTGTTTTCCCTCTAGTATTCACAATAAGGAGTGAGAGTGAGTTGGGGGTAGAGAGGGAAAGTGAAACAGTCTGTCCTAAATGCATTTGCTCTTCTAGCCCTCTCTTTCATCTCTGTTACTCATGTAGGCCTAATTGGTGGCAAATTTGTCTTCACTTTTTTTTTCCTTCACCCTACAGTGAGATTAGTTACAGAATTGGGATTGAGCCCTGTTTTCCTCAGTGCTTCCCCAATGGCAGCAGGAGACCCACTTCACTCCTCAACCAGCCTGCAACATCCTACACTAGGTCAAGAATTCCTATCAACATGGCATAACTTCCGGACCGGTGGCCTTGGCCTAGCTGCTCTGGTGGTGACTCATGTGTTTCCTGAGAGAGTGGCCTCATCATCATTAGCCTACTCCCTGGGCCTGAACAATGGGAGCTGTGAGTCCCAATTAGCTCTGTGTCCCTCACACTCACTACTGGAGTGACTGGAAGTGGCGGAGTGTAAGAATAGAGGGTCCACTGTTCTAATTCATGACGACGGGCTGCAGCGGTGACGTAAGCTGGTCCGGTGGGCAGGCAGGGGATGGGGAGAAGGGTGGGAGTGGGTTTGTGTTATGGTCAGTTCCAGAGTTCTCTCAGAGCCAGACATTCTCAATGCACACGAGTTGACACGAGTTGTGTTGATGCCATCAAACAACTCTCTTGTTCTACCGTAGCAGTATTATAAGCTGTACTGTATCAGGATGTGTCAGGTTAATTGATTAAAAAAGATAAGCCTGCAGTACGTGGCAATTGGGACCAGAGTAGCCTAGCCTATATCCCAGAGGCAGCTTCCTTAATGATAATGGTTTTGTTTTGTTTACAGCCTCCCTTGTTTCCTGTAATTACGCCTCAGATCAAAGCAGATAACAGCTCCAGCAGCTACCGGTCCCTCCTCTCTGCTGCTGAGGCTCTCTGAGAAGTAGAATCTGGTGTTTGCTTTTCAGGCCTCTGGGCTGCTTCACTCCTCCCCTCTTTAACCCGTGGCACCCTCCTCTCCCTCCCCTCACACAGCAGTGTCTCTCCCCCCCGGCGGGAGGGAAGAGCCCAGGTCTTTGATGTGGACACCTCTACTGCTGCTTCAGCGGGGATGCCCGGTTCTGGTTCCCACACTCTGTGGCTTCATGGATGCTTGCCTGCCTGCCTGCCCCCATTTTTCCCTGCCTGCCCTCCCTAGCCCCCTCCCTGTCTCCCTCCCTGTCTCCCTCCCCCTATCCTGCCCCAGGCTAGGCCAAACACAATCCTCACATCTGGAGCCACGACTGAGCCTGTGTCTGAGGTTAAACCACAACCCATGTCATTCCCAGGGCATGTGGGGAGACAAATTCATCTCAGTCGTTTTTGCACTTCAGTATTGGGCTTAACGTATACAGTAGTAAAGAACATCGCCAGACAGATGTGGAACACACTATGTTTGTTGTGACTTTGCAATGTCCTGTTTTCTAACACAATCAATTTGTAATGTGTTATCTCTAATGAACTGTCATGACTGCAGGGCAGCCTGAGTTACCCACCAGTGTTGTGAATTAAAGGCTCCTGTTGGTTTAATGCATGCTATGCTAGCCCTGCTCTGACAGTGAGAGTAATAGGACTACTCACTCTGCTGTGTAGCTGTTAGAACCAGGTCTGAGCTAAGGGGGGGGGGGTAGAAGTAGGCCTAGTGTTTAACTTCCCTTGGCAGCCGTTTCCATAGCTGAAGCCAAAAAAACACTCTGGAGATCATTACTCTGCAGACTGATGAGGCTCTATGAAGCAATGTGCAAGCTTGTCATAGAGGACTGTGTTTGACATGTTAAATGGGTCTTTTATGTTTCAAAACGCCTTGCCAATATTGTCAAAAGTCGATTCTAGGACTTAATGTCCCAAAAATGAAGAAAACAATGATAACATACTCAGAAAGACGACGTCCTCGATGTCCTTACTTGACGTTTGGGTTGGTTGAACTGCAGGATGTTCTGTATAAATAAAAGGAAATGAGCTGAATCCTTTATATAGCTTCCTTATGGGATTTTGATAAACGTTCCTTTTAGATTTGGATTCCCCGCATTCCTTAGCTAAATACAGCACAGGAGTTCAAAGACTGCAACTTTGAAACATCCTCTATCCCTCCCTACTACAGATGGTTGTTGATGTGCTGCTTTAGTTAGATGACCGTCCAGCTGTGTTGGAGTGAGAGTGGGGTATTTGCAGCAGCTATTTGTTAATTGACATTGTACATTTAAAGTTCTAGCTGAACATTGACCGTGGGAAATGATAGAAACTGAACATGGAATGAAAAAAGTTGAGAATGTTTTGTCAAACTGTATGATCTACCCAGCTCTTAACAGCACCACACGACATGGTCTCAGTCCATTACTTGCTTAGTGATGTCATGTAATAGATAGATAGATCTAGATCTTATAGGCATATTCAATAGCTCATGCACAGGAGCGCCAGGTTGTTATGATGACTCAAGACTGGTTTTCCTCCACCTATTTGTCGTCCCTCTCCAGCTGTGTCCAAGTGGAGGAGCACCATGCTGTGGACATTGATGTCTACCACTGTCCCAACTGTGACGTCTCACACGGACCTTCCTTGAGTAAGTTGTACCAAACACCGTCTCGCTGCAGTTCTATCTCTGTTCCACACACTCTGTCTCTCGCTCTGTCTCTCTCACATCCCAACTGTGATGTCTCACGCAAACCCTCCTTGAGTAAGTACCACACACACTGTCTCTTCGACTGCCATACACCCTTCTCTTTGCTCCGCACCCTCTCTCTATCTCCTGTGTCTGCCCCACACACACAGTCCCTCTGCGGTACTCCACCGTGGCTGATTGATTGCTGGTTTGGGAATAGCTGGCTCTCTAGACGCCTACCGCCCCCCCCCCCCCCCACACACACACACACACACACACATCTCTCTCTATGATCTAAAATGGGCCTGCCCTCTGAGAGCGTACAGAGCATACGGGAGGAGGCATTATTAGGGTAATTGAATGATGGTGTAATCATCAAATTGAGATTGAACATGGCCCCTCATTCCTGTCCTGCTGGAGAGGAGGTTGTCTTTATGGCTTGTGAAATGGTTTATGGAGAACCATCCATAACTCAGACTCCATGCTACTATCCTCAGACACTCAAGGAGCCAATGCAAACTCTGTGTGCAGTCTCCGGCTCCACCGCGATCTCTTGAGTCTCTATGGGCTGGTTTCCCAGACCCCAATTAAATCCAGGCTCCTGGACTAAAACACACTTTAAAATTAGATTCTACATGCAGTGGCCTGCTTTTTAGTCCAGGTATAAACTGAACCCTAATTTACACTTTAAACTCTTTCTGAGTTCAGTTGCTGAAACAGTGCTGGAAAGGACAGTGTGAAAGGAAAATACCCGAGCTAGCACAGTATGGTTCGGCTTTGCCCCGTAGTGTGCAAAGCCCCATGTAGGCTTAATCTGGGTCTGAGAAAGTCCCATTGTTCTCTTCTCTCCACAGTGAAAAAGCGTATCAACTGGCACCGGCACGACTACACAGAGCCTGATGATGGGAGTCGGCCTGTGCAGGCAGGGACGTCTGTGTTTGTACGAGAGCTGCAGACCAGGACCTTCCCCAGGTACTGATGGGGGGAGGGGGGGGGGGGCAAGGTGCCACCACCCACTGGTGTGCCTGACACCCCTGTGACGATACCACAGTCACACACACACACACACACCACACAACACACACTAGTAGCCCCCAGGTTCACTCCCAGAGTTGAAAACCAGGCTGTGTTCCTTGTGTGGTCAGGGTGTTGCACTGAGCCAAGGTTGACTGGACTTCTGCCCTTTAGTAGCATATTACAATCAAAAGTCTTGAAATCACCATTAAGCACTGTATGGGTTAATCAGTGAAATAGCTGTCTTAGATGCAAAGCAGGTAATAGAAAACTGGTGCTCTATGGGGGCCTTGAATGTTGAATACATGAAGAATGGTAGTTTGTTATATACACTCACTGCGTTAATGCACCTGCCTTAATGAATGAAATAGATGTAAATTTAACAGAGACCACAATGTCCTTTCCTTTGTGCAGTGGGGATGAGATCCTGGTCCGGATGCAGGGGCATCAGGTGACACAGAAGTACTTGGAGAAACAGGGCTTCCGCTACCCTATTGTGGTCCCACAGCTGGACGGACTGGGCCTCCAGCTCCCTCCCTCTAGCTTCTCTGTCAAGGATGTGGAGGAATATGTTGGTAAGTGGACAAGCCAGAATTATTATGTTTTTGCAACATAATAATCTTCCTAAGAATACTTCTTTAACCATCTGGGGGGCTGAGTGAACCCGTTAGAGTGCCTTTGTTTGCCTCGTGCGCATTTCTGTACCGTATTTATTTTCAAACCAACACACCATTATCAGTAAATGGGTTAATGCTAATGTTCTTCTGTTTCAATGAACACATGCTCTCAACACTTGCTTGTAGATCATTGACCAATGAGTGAGATGTTTAATGAGATGATTGTTTAATGAGATGTAGCTAGCTAGCGAGTGTCTTGTTGAGGATTTAAATATTAATCCATCAGTTAAGTGCTTGCCGTGTAACCAGTGTACATTACTGTAACTCGGCGTGCTCCGAGACCCTCTCAGGTGACAGAGCTGTTGGGTTGAGTGGGTCCACCTTTTTACATCTCACATTATTCAGACGATAATTAAATAAGTGTCGAGATAAAAGTGGGTTAGCTTACAGAGCAGTGTGGTCCATCACCTCCCTCAGCTGGAGAGAGGCTGGTACTTATGGGATCCTGTTACCTCCTCTGGCCTGTACATTATCACACATCTCAGGTTCATGTTCTGCTACAGTTGTTTTTTTTTTCTTCTTCAGGTTCAAATTACATTCACTCAGTTCCCTCTGCCTTCATTTTCCATACGCTTACACACATACACACACACACACACACACACACACACACACACACACACAGTGGAGTGGATACAAAACTGCCTCACTTTGGTGGCTCAACACAAGAATTCCTCCTTGTGACCGGTGTGTCGTATTACCAAGGCCAGCAGGTGCCTAAAGTGTAGCACTGCCATTGTCTCTAGTATGGGAATCATGGCATTGTGTCTCAAGATTTTCTCTTTCCTGCCCCCAGTCAGGGTGTGGTTGTGAAAGTGTAGTGAGTAGGAAGGGTTGAGGGTATGGTCTTAAGTGAGAAGGGTAGGGGGAGTGGGGGCCGCCATTGCAGTCTAGGATCTGTGGCTGCGGAAACAAACTTGCTGTATACACTGTTCTGTGTGGCTGAACAATGTGTCATTAGCAGAAGAGCTTGTTTGTGGTTTGTCACACTTCTTTCTCCTAGTGAGAGCTGGAGTAGTCTGATTCGCTCTTGGAGACCTAGAAACTCCTTGGATTAAGCCTGTGGTTTATTTCAGCCTTTTGGTTTTAGTGTCAACCTGACAATGAAATTGAAATTATCCAGTCAATGAATAACTGTATTCGTATGGTCTCTGAAGGGATAGATTTGTTTACTTTTGTAGGAAACTATTCTGTAACGTTGTTTGAATATTTGTTTTTAAATGTCCCATTATGCATTCAACCCAGGCCAGCTGCCAACTAATTCATTTACCTCAGTGGGCACTCTGGCTGCAGGGCTCAGCAGGGACCTTGAAGTTAATTGTATCGAGTCATATGAGTTTTCCAGGATCCGTCTCTCCATTTCGTCTCATGCCAAACCTGTAGAAAAGCAGTTTTTGTCCCTGGAGCATGTTTTTAAAATCACACTTACTTTCCTATTAGTACTTCAGAACTGAGACGAGGCTAACAGGGACAACCCTGCCTATTCTCTAGGAAAAAATGTTTCCCTGCTCACTGTGTCACTGAATGGAAAGATTGAGGAAGGGTCATAATTAGTGGTATTAGGACGATAAATATTCACCAGGTCATCGCTGCCTGGAGGAGGGCGACTAGCGGTGAATTTATAACCCCTACTTGTAGGTTATGGTTATGGTCTGCGCCCAGTCACTCTTATACACACACACACACACCTCCCCATCTGTAAGCCTGTGGCTCTGCTCTCTGTGTGAGGCAGATTTGCCTCCAGCTGTTCCCTGACATCAGGCTCTATGGCCAGCAGGGCCAAACAGGGCTGTGCTTGCACAAGTGCCAGCTGTCCCACCCCGTGTTAACGACAGGTCTGTTCACAGCTCCCCCCCACCCCACACACACACACACACAAACACTTATTTTCTCTCTCTCTCTCTCTTTCACACACACACACACTGCCATTTTTGATTTGCGGCTTGCCAGCTGTACACAGGTGGTGTTATCTACACACATGAAAGACATTAGCCACCCACCCACCCACCCACCCCTCCTCCTCCTCCTCCTCCCTCCATCGCTATAGCAGTAATGGGATCTGGAAAGATTGCCTTGGATGTTTCATTGCATCTCCGTTGGGGAGATGCAGCGCAGTACCGAGGCGTCCATCAGGAGTATTAGGGGGATTATGAAAATGTCAGCAAGCTTCACGCCTTCAGGCCTCCTTGATCTCTAGACATCTGCAGAGTCTGGCTTGCCCCCAGACTATGGAGGGGGGGGGCATGGAATATCCCTGGGAGAATTGAAAATGTTACAGTAGATTTAGAAAGTGGAGTTAGGATGTAGCCTCTTAAGCTGTATAATGATATTCTCTCCCACTGAGGTATTATCATATCACATCCTCTGATCCAACTGTCCTTTTGTGTGAATTAACATCTGCTCCATTTCTCTGTCTCCTGTGTTACTGTGTTTGTCCCATCCTGAAGTGTCTCCTACGTTGTGGGAGCCATCTAAGCTGAAGCCTTGTGTGATCTTGCAGGTGGTGACAAGGTTATAGATGTAATTGATGTCGCCAGACAAGCAGACAGCAAAGTGAAACTCAGAGAGTTTGTCAAGTATTACTACAAACCTCATCGGCCAAAGGTGTTAAACGTGATCAGTCTGGAGTTCTCGGACACCAAGTAAGTATCGGTTTTCACTTTGCCTCCATTTAAAACAGCTAATATGCTGCTTTGTCTGGGGGTATGAGTTTGATTCTGGCAAGTAATATTTTATTGCTGTAGTAAAGCACTTAATGGGTTGATGATAGATTACATCCTATGATCCAGTGGTTAATATTGTATATCTTTAATGTAGAGCTAATTAGCGCCAAATGGAGATATTTCCTCATGCAATGAGTGTAGTAGAGAGACGAAACCAGTGCTCAGTTCCTAACAGCAGGGATGCTGATTCTTGCTGAGTTCAGAAGTACTTGCGCTGTTGGCAGTATTGATAAACTGCTGTCAAATACAGACAAACGGTAGGAAGGGTTTGGCTGCCCTGCGGCACTTTGCATGTAGTTAAAGAGATGGAGAGGAGAAGTTTGGAATAATGATGAGCTAGGACTTTGAGTCTGACTGAGACATCCATAGACTGTATTTTATTTCCTGGTTTTTCAACAATTCTAGGCGACCATTCATACTTGCTATGCCTACTATATAGTATGGAACGATGCGATGATAAACGCAACACCCCCACCCCCCTCCCTGTTTCATATTCTCTCCTCTTTACTCTTCCACCTCCTTTGTTTCTCCTCTCCTCTCTTCTCTCTCCTGTCATATTATTCCACCTCTCTCTCAGGATGGCTGAGCTGGTGGTGGTACCTGACGTAGCTCAGCAGATGTCATGGGTGGAGAACTACTGGCCTGATGACTCCTTGTTCCCCAAGCCCTTCGTTCAGAAGTACTGTCTGATGGGGGTGAAGGACAGCTACACTGACTTCCACATAGACTTTGGAGGTACCTCAGTCTGGTACCATGTACTCTGGGTAAGATAAGTATAATTATATAATAATATATGCCATTTGAGGATGCCTTTATCCAAAGCAACTTACATTACAGTGAGTGCATTCTTTTTTTTTTTGCGTCAATGGTCCCCACGGGAATTGAACCCACGTCATAAGCGATTCTAGCACCTCTCTTTACCCACTATTGAGAGCCACACAGAATCTATATAAAGATGGGAATATTGGAAAAGATTTACTCTGTATAATCCTTCATGTAGTGTACTTTATAATATGTGCTCTGGTTAGGCACTTGAGTCCTTTTGAACCATCTACAGTATAAAGCTCTGCGTGGCGATGTAGTCTGACAGCACACAGTATGGTGATTAACCACATTCCCCAGAGGGTTACATCGCCCCTGAAGCTTATACGGTAGCTCCACTAAAGACATGTTGAGTCTTGTATAGTATATTTTCGTCCTACAAAATCCACCCTTTCAGTTACCTGTCTTTTAATGTAGTTGTATAGTATGTGGCAATAATTCCCTTCCATTGGGTCTGAATGAACTCTTCTCTGCCCTGTTCTGAAGGGAGAGAAGATTTTCTACTTGATAAAGCCGACCCAGGCGAATCTTGCACTATATGAGGCGTGGAGCTCGTCCTCGAACCAGAGCGAGGTGTTCTTCGGGGAGAAGGTGGACAAGTGCTACAAATGTGTGGTGCAGCAGGGAACCACTGTCCTCATCCCTACAGGTGAGAATGACCCTACCTTTCATGCTGGTTGGCCGCTGTGTTCTTTAGTTCAAACTGTTTGTGTGTTTAGTTCATACTGTATGTGGAATTGCAGTGTTATTATGCCCTCTGATTTGGCCTACCTGTCACCTGACATTATTTCAACAACCAGTGGTTCAGAGAGAACAGAACAAACTCATCCAGAAAGTTGGAGGCTCACATGAAGTGAAATACAATTACAACATAGTTCATGGAGCTGTGTTCTCCTTTATCTTCTCTGAATTGAAGTAGAGGGAGCAGTTACTCTGCTACTGCAACATGACTCATGTATTGTGTTTCTAAAGCTCTGCTGCAGACACACAGGCTTTCAGAGGGAACAAGGGCCATAAAGACCCATAAGGCTGCTTTTCCACTTAGCGCTGCACGGCGCAGTTTGCCTTTGATGGAGGCTCACAGGAAGGCCTTTGTGTGATTTGTGTCTTCCACTGTGGGCTCAGGCAGGCCTAAGGGGACCCTCTCTGTCACCCTGGACACCAGCTCCACAGGACACCTTCCTTCCACCCATGCTGTTTTTCCACACTGTTCAGGACCTTCCCTTAATTTGTACTTGAACTTGTTCAATTTGTAATTTAACACATATTGTACATTTAACAAACACTTTACATTACACACATACCATATACAATACACATAACACTCTCACAACACATAGGGCTTCCCAGCATTATATGGTCCTCCAATAACATTGCACGTGAACTAGGTTGTAGCACAGCCAAAATTAATAAACAACATGGTAAAACTGGCAGAATATTTGATCATAGTTTATACCATTTCACAAGCTACAGTGAATTCATTCACATTTCAAACTGTTTTTCACTTGAGGGATATAGCTTCCCATGAGGGCTTCTTTACCCCAGTGAGATTCTGAGTGCTTCCCTGCCGGGCCGTCCAGGTCCATATTGGGTCATATAGCTACACCAGGGTCCCACTCCTCCACCAGGCTCCTAGGCCACCCCACAGACCTCCGGGAGCAGACATACAGGAACACATCGACCATTCTTTACATTCCACTCCCAACCGATAGTTGATCATGAAAAGACACAATCAATCAGTCCCTCAAAAGTAGGATACTCATAAATAGGTTTTCTCAAAGCTCATTTGAATGGACTTTTCCAGGGTGCTTGCCAGTAAAAGCAAGCTGTGGATGTTTCACCATCTTCCCTAGGGAAATATGGAATATGTTGCTGCTGAATGCTGATGCTGTAGAATATCAGTAGATTCTGTTTCGGTCCACTTATCCAGCAGATGAATGCAAATGTTAGACACTTCTCAGCACGAAGACATAGATTTTTCCACATTTCCACGCCATTAGGTTTCACCCAAAACACCAATTTCTGGTGAACCAAACTATTATTGCATTAACGATGCTACCAGGCCTCATGCTGTAACATAATTACAGTGTCTGAGATGGTTAACCACTGGAAGCCAAAAGACCCCCACTGGTATAGAGGATCATACATTGTGTTGGATGGCTGGTATGCATGGAATTAGCATGGAATTAAAATAATTCTGTGTAGAATCATTCTATGTTTACATTCCATTTGTAGGAGACTGTAGGGGATGAGAGTGGACCCCTTCCGGTGCTGGCCAACCATATAATGACTTGAGCGGGCTCTGCAGCTCTGGTCTGCTGAGGCCACATCACCATGTGCACCCTCCATGACAGGGCATTCATTATGTTTAGGGCCCACAGCGTCACGCTTGTTTGGTTGCACCAGTGCCACATGGATAGACTAGAGTGTGTCAAGAGTCAAGACAAAAAAACAAGTTTTCAGATGTGACCAAATGTTTGTTTTGTTGTTTGACAAGCTGATATATCTGAGTAACAGGAGAGAGTCATTGATTACAGTGCCTTCGGAAAGTATTCAGACCCCTTCACTTTTTCCACATTTTGTTGTGTTATAGACTCAATTTAAAATGGATTAAATTAAAAGAATTTGCCATCAATCCACACACCATACCCCAGAATGACAAAGCGATGCAAATCAGAGACCCTATAAAAACAAAGATATTAATTAAAAAATTACATGAACTATTATCCTTGCATTAAGATGGACTTCAACTTATTGAGTGATTTATTGATGACATTTTTGCATTTTAGTTAATTTTAAGAGTGTCATAGCAAAGGGTCTGAATACTTATGTACATGAGGTATTTCAATTTTAATAAATTTACTGAAATTTCAAAAAAACTTTTCGCTTAGTCATTCTGGGGTATTGTGTGTGGATTGATGGCAAATTCTTTGAATTTAATCTATTTTAAATTGAGTCTATAACGCAACAAAATGTTCAAAAGGTGAAGGGGTCTGAATACTTTCCGAAGGCACCGTATACGCTGGCAACGTTGCTGTGTATCTCATGTTGTGTGTGTTTGCCTTTGTCAGGTCAGCTGCTACTTGCCTTCTGCTCCACATCTGGGGCTCAGCTGTTTGTCCTCTTTGTCTTCTTCCAGGATGGATTCATGCTGTTCTCACCTCTCAGGATTGCATGGCGTTCGGAGGAAACTTCCTCCACAACCTCAACATAGGCATGCAACTCAGGTGAGCACCTGGAGAACTACTGTACTGTACTGCACTCTGCTTTTACCTTTACTGATGAACACCTTTCCATGTTGACATTAAAATGGCTGAATACACAGCTCTGCGTCTCTGCTCTTGAATAACCAAGTCATGATAAAAGTAGCGGTAGGATGTTGTGTTACACTGGAGTTATTGTTCATCCCATGTGTTACGTCCTGGACAACAGGTGTTATGAGATGGAGCGGCGGCTAAAGACTCCGGATCTCTTCAAGTTCCCCTACTTTGAAGCCATCTGCTGGTATGTGGCGAAGAATCACCTGGAGACTCTAAAAGGTGAGTGAAATAAAACTCAGAGGAAGAATTTGCTTGTTTTAGTGCCTCTGTTTCTAGTGTCTGTCCTCTAAGGTTTTTTCCCCACCACCCGTTTGACCATCCTTCTTGTCCCCATGTCTGTTTCTCTCAGAGTTGCGAGAGGATAGCTGTCAGCCCCCAGCCTACCTGGTCGATGGAGTTAAAGCTCTGATTACTGCACTGAGGAACTGGCTGAAGCGAGAGGTAAGACGCCACTATAGCTAAACAAAACAAACTAGAATCCTAGATCAGAAATTAGCTTCTTTTGTCTGTGAATCATTGGACTCTCCAGAATGCGGTTTTCAGTTACATTATCTCCATTCTAATGTTAAATCTTCCTGGCGGGGTTCTGATATAAAGGTCAGCACGTGGCAGGTTGTATCCGGTGGTGAGGTGAGACCAGGCAGGGAAACTGTAGCCCCCCTCTGCAGGACAAGCCCCTCATTGTCCCCCTGTGCTCTCTCTTCTCAGGTCACGGAGCCAGCCAGCGAGGTCCCAGACCATATCAGACCCAACCATCTCATTAAAGAACTCACTAAGGAAATACGCTATCTGGAGGTAAGGCCCAATGTTGGAGGGGGAGAGGGATTTAGGCTGACTGTTATGTGATAACGTTAAGGAGGATCTTTAAACGAAGCCGGTTCGCTCCGCCGCCATCTTTGGCGTTGCCTCTTTGGGCGCCTATTTTCAATAAACGCTGTTTTTTAAGATGGATTAACAACTTTTCCTTTAGGTTTTTCATATCACTGAAGTGTGTAGAAACATTTTGTTAAAAGTTGTCATAATGGCTTAAAAAGACTCTTTGGCTCTGCCCTAGCCTTCCTAGACTCCTGCTCTTGTCTTATACACACGAAACTGCATTTCGTTGTCTCTGTACTTGTACTCTGCACAATGACAATAAAGTTGAATCTAATCTAATCTAATCTTATACACACATTGCTAGGGAAACAGCACGAGAAAGACGGCGCGAACCTAGAAACGACAACTGTCAGTAATGCAAATCTATAAATGTAATGTGTGGTAATTGGTCATAAATATATCCCCATGTGGGACTAGTGCCATCTTTCTCGCAGAACCAATAGTAAACCAAGGGAGTGACATATCTCTGTATATACAATGTACTGAGTATATACAATCTCTGATAGAAGCTTCAAGTGCCTCACAAGTACAACATGTCGACTCTTTACCCTTCCTGCTAGACTTAGATTTTCTTGTAGAATGAAAAGCGCTTATAAATGTAAGCTATTATTATTGTAAGGTTAGCTGACTGTTTACTTTCTTTGAAGGTTCTCTGGAGCTGGATCATTGTGGTACTGTACTGACTACCTTCTCTTCTTTACCACAGGAGGAGCAGAGCAGTGTTGGTGGCAAGCCAATGAAACCTCAGGGCAGTGGAGCGTGCCCACTGACACGGTCCACACTGGACAAAGGGAGCCAGGCTCGTAGGACAGCCAGGCGGCTACGGGACCACCACCACCATCACCACCACCATCACCACCATCATGCCCCCAAGACCCCGTCCAACCTGGATATCCTGGAGCTGCACACACGAGATGTGCTCAAGAGGCTGGAGGTGGGGCGCTTTGAGGAGGTGAGACCACACAAACACACACACACACACACACACAAAGAAAAAAGTGTAAGGTGTTGATTATTATATTAATGATATGGTCATCATGAACATCAATATGAATGTCCCTTTCCCAGCATGTCCCATTCAGCTCCACGGTGAAGGGGAAGTTCAACATGGCATCCACAGCCTCAGCTGCAGCAGTGGAAAAGAGCCTGGACAACAACCTGCGGCTGGTCATGTGTAACGGAAGGATCATCAGGTGAGCCGGAAGACATGTACACACACACACACACACACACACACACACACACACACACACACACAGACACACACATACCTTAACACACACACACACACACACCCCTGGTGGTCTCTGCTCGCACGCTATGGCTTGAGTTATGCTCCACCACCTAACAGGTAGAGCAGTGACTCACACACTACTCACCGCACCACCCAACACCTCTGCTTGTTTTGGACCACGCTCTGCTCATGTTACTGGCTAGTCACACAGCTTGGGACCAGCGCAGTGCTGTACGCGGTGGTATGCTGGGGGGGGGGGGCAGCATTAAGGAAGGTGACACCAAGAGGCTGAACAAGCTTATTAGGAAAGCTGGTTCTGTCCTCGGTGTCACCCTGGACACTGTGGAGGAAGTGGCCAATAGGAGGATGAGGACCAAACTCCTGGCCATCATGGACAATCCCTCCCATCCCCTACATGACACTGTGGCAGAGCAGAGAAGCTCCTTTAGCAACAGATTACTCCAACCACATTGCACTAAGGAGCGCTATAGGAGATCTTTTCTGCCTGCCGCAATAAGACTGTACAACAGCCTCCTCCGGCTGGCTCGATCAGAGTCAGGCTGGGGGATGTTAAATCACACTGTACTGTTCTTACTGTATATAATGTTTCAGATGTTTATTTTATTTTTATTCTATTGTCACTTTTTTTTGTTGTTTGTGATTTGAGCTGCTGTAACGCCTTAATTTCCCATCGGGGATCAATAAAATACTGTATCTATCTATCTAGTCGTCACAAAGGTCCATGGGCCATTAGGGCTAGACGGACAAGTTTGCCCCGATTACAACTTTAACTTTAGCAAATGACTTGTGCATAGACATATATGAAGTATAATTATATTTCATTACATGTCATTATTGCTTCAGATTTATCTTCTGTTTTACTTGTTATCAAGCATTGGTGCTTCACATTTGACTGCAGTTTCTTTTCTTTTCTTTTTTTATACAGTAGGCTATGTACAGTTACACCAATTATGACTATCAATGTTATATTCAATCGGCATATGTAAGCTCTTTAAAATGCAAAATGTAATATTCTAATGATTCTTAAGTCCTAACTAAACACAACCAATTCATTATTTTTATTTGCATGGTGTATTGATCTAATTCAATCATTACACTGTTAAACAAGTCAACAAAACTTGTCTCCAGACATCACTCTGGGTACTTTGGTTAGTAATAGGGGCCTGGGGCTTCTGGTGTTAAAGTGCTTGCATCATGCAATTTTTTTACATGTTACAACTCAACCACCTGTAATATGTAATTGTTACATGTTTAGTCTTACCAGTTGCATCATGCAACCTTTAATAATAAGGGGAGTCAATATTGTTGTCAGTATCAAATTCAATGTTTTTTTTTCTTTATTTTTGAAGAAGTGTTTGTCTTTGTGTGTGTTTCCCCCTCATTCTTACTGTTGTGTGTGTATGTGTTCACAGAGCTGAGCGTGATCAGTCCAGGGTGAAGACTATCCAGGTGACAAAGGGGGAGGGGACTAGTGACCAGCAGAGGGACATGATCATAGTGAAGACAGAGGACAGGTTCAATATACAGGAGCAGCACAGAGCCTCACAGACAGAGGATAAACCCAGCTCCCTCAACAGTGAGTCTCATTAGTCAAATAATCTGCAGGCCACCAAGGCTTTTGATTCCCTGTGATCTCTTATTGTTGATCTTTTTTCTTTCCAGTATCAGCACATTATTCACAGACTGTAAACTGATTTATTGTTACATTAAAACCAACATTATTTAATACCAAACCAGCATTACATCACAAAACCTACATGACAATACAAAAAGATGTGGCCTTAGTTTATTTGTTTACTATTAAGAAAGTTCTTATGTTATTGTTTCTCCAAATTTAGCATCTGATTTGATTCCTATTTCTCCTCTTATTCCTCAGAGTTTTACAAAAGCGTGAATTGTGAACTTGGGAAAGGAGGACCGGAGTACTCAGACATTTCCGATTCAGAGTCGGAGGAGCGTTGCACTACACAGGTAACTAACCCCCACTTCCTCCCTGGGGTACGGTCTCTCCTTCACTGCTTCTCAGAGAGCAAGTGGCTGATGCATCTGTGTGAATCTGTGCAGAGAAAGGACTCCTCGGGGGGCGATTCAGGGAGCTGGGGAGAGGAGGAGGAGGACGAACAAGAGGACGAGAAGGATATGAGGACAGAGAGAATCCCAGGCTGTGTGACAGAGCTCTACCAGGCCAGCCAGGCCCTTGACCACCCCTACAAACCACTCAAAATGTATGGCAAGCAAGCCACAGACAAATGGACAGGGGAGAGTTGGGGTGTGAATGTAGTGTGTTGTGTAAGATGTAAGACAGATTTCCCTGAAGGGACACAATAAGCTAAAATAATTTGTTTAAATAACTGACTTGTTCTCAAGTTCAAGTATGAAACCGTACAATGCAAAACATTACATGGGCTTTTACAGCTAAGGATACATGCATGAACTAGAGGTTATAGTTATAACCCAGGTTCTCTGAAGGAGAAGAGGGAGACCCCTCACTATGGGACTGTACTTTGTGTACGCATGTTCCCATTCGCTGAAGCACTTTTGTCAGTCACGCCTGGTACAGGCCGGGGAGCGTTTGTTACACGGTAGCCCCAACCAGTGCAGTGCATACAAGCACTCACAAACACACTCCCCGTCATTCTGCGAACCTTCTCTTCGCGAGCCGTGGAAGAGGGACATCGTGGTAAGGGGTCTCCTTCATCTCCTTCAGAGAACCTGGGTTATAACCATAACCTTTAGTTCTCTTTCAGTCAACCCTGAAAAACGCCCCAAATGCCACCTTCAACAGACACCTGCAGGGGTCGAGGCCACGTACCCCACCAACCCTCACTCAGCCGTCAGCTGGTCACATCTCCTGAATGGCAGGTTATGGCATTTGGCCACAGATTAAAACAAACGCTTAAGCCAAATGCATGTTTTCCCTTGCAGAGAAGTTCCCACCTCGCCAACCACAGAAGAAGAAGCTATCGAGGGCATGTTGTCCATGGCAGGCCTCCTGTACCCCCAACGGCCAGAGGAGGGCACCACCTCCCAGGAGCCCTGGTGGTCTAGCCCTGCCCACCGCTCACCTGACTGTGGTTTGTTCTCGTCCTAGTCCTTCTGTTAATCTAGTCCTTATGTGTTACATGTGTAGATGTTTGAAATGAAACTGTTGCTCTGATTGTCCTGTAGATGGAAGAGAGCCTGTGTCAGGGGAGGAGAGTCACGACTCTGACAGCAACTCGACAATGAGCCATCAGGTAATAAGTCAAGTGTGTGTGAGGCCCACGGCCCTGAAATTATTGTACAGTGTATCAGAATCATTCACCATATTCTTTTTGAACGACCTATTATCAGCAAGTCCTGGTACCAAGTTACGATATCTGCATAGAATGTACAAACACCCAATTTAAAGAAATGTCTTCACTTACCTAAGGATGAGCGCAGGGCACAGAAGCATGTGCGTAAGGAGTGCCGTGCTGAGCTCAGTCAGCGGATCCAGGAGAACAAGAACTTCATGGACAGTCAGAGCAGTGGCAGTAACAGCAGCGAGGCCTGGGGGGACCAGAGTCTGTCCCTGGGCCCCTCGAGCCCCCATCACAATGACACCAGCCCAGGGAATGACTACCAATACTGTGAGACCTCCCTGTCACCTCCCCTGCACCCCTCTAAGAGGCCTGCCTCCAACCCCCCACCCATCAGCAACCAAGCTACGAAAGGTTAGATTCCTGCTTTTTTGTCTTATTTAATTGGTGTTTTGGTAAAAAAAAAAAAAAAAAAAAAAAAAGAAGAAGAACATTGGCTTAATATGATTGTTCTATTCTCCTTTTTGATTGTGATTTTATTGTTGTTGTTTTCTTCTCAGGGAAACGTCCCAAGAAAGGTATGGCCACCGCCAAGCAGAGACTGGGGAAGATCCTCAAGATGAACAGGCAAAATCACTTCTTTGTATAGCAGCACTCAAGACCCTGATGTCTCCTATCAAAACTTTGAGGAGGGACATCTTGTCCCCAGCCCCGATAGCTGAGGATATGTCTATTAAGGCATTGACACTATATGAATTATGCATTGGATGGACTGACCTTCAGAATTAACCCAGACGCTCACAATGCCAAGTATATGGTGACAGGGTAATGGATTTACATAAGTAAGTGCACAGTCTCCCAAACTGAAGTGATAGTAAAAAAACTAAAAACTAAAAAGATCAGCTGCATGGATCCACAGCAGTGACTGAGGATCAAAGGCGTTACTGTCACCAAAAGAGCTGAGTTTGGGTCGATTATCAGCACTGAAGCACCACAACAACAGCAATGAGCATTAGTGACCAGGATCATCCAAAGAGGCATGGCAGCGGGAATGAAATAAGGTTTTTGAATTGAAACCACAACATTTGCGTCTAAGCCACAAGGTATTGTATCTGTTTTGGATGGTACTTATCCCAAGGCGTTCATAAGTCTTTCTAACCACCACTGATTGCTGTGCCACAACAACAAGCAAAAAGTTGTTGTGCTTAAGCCAAGAATAGCATGTGAAGATGCTGCTTTCTGCTACCTGAGTTTTGATCACCTGCCTTTTGGTCTTGTGTTGGTTAGTTTATCTCAGTCTCAGACTAAAGAACAGGAATTGTGCTATGATTTTGAACTGATTTGACAGCTGAATGCTGTAGGCTATTTGTTGATGCTATCCTTTCCTTTATCCTCTTATCATTAAATCACACAAGCGCTGAAATTGCAGAGAGAGGGGGGTGTATTTTGAGCAGCACTCTTATAAAACTCCAGATACTTTTCCTTCTCAGCCTCATAGTATATCGAATGCAGTCTACCAATCCTAATACATCAAGAATACCTCTCCCACCAAGTTATAGTTACTGAATAACCTATTCTCCAGACAGTGAGACGGTCTGGTGCTCGAAGCCTTTTGAATTAGGTCAATGTCCTTATCCTTTGGTGCCACCTACTGGTCAACCGAGGGCTGGAGCTTGAGTGTGCTGTTATCACAAAACGTTTTTTTCCCCAAAAAGTTTACTTTTGTCTAAAGTTGGAAATGTACAGAATTTATTTACAGAAAATTATAAGTTCTCAATAATTTATTTCACTTTCTCTTTTGGTGTTTGTGTCATAGCTATGTTTTCTTCTATGTTTGCTAGTAATGATATACTGTTGGTAAAAATTATGGCTATTGTATGTCCATGAGAATCCTCTTAACTTTATTTACTAGGGCATTGGTGATTCAAAGATGAATAATGGATAAAGTAAACTAGTGTCTTCAACAGGATACATGTTGGCTATAAGCTTTGCCTCATCACATTTGTATGGGTGGATTGACACAAAATCTAATTTGTTTTATATGTTTTGGACATGACTCACTCTTCCTCTCCTCAAGGTGGGCTTAGATTGATACTTTTAACAGTTTTCAAGAAAGAATATTTGGCTGTTACCGTTTGTATGAAATTAAGAGAATATTTATTTTTTTATAAATCTGTCTTAATTGACACAGAGAATTTGTACCAAGTGTATGTGAGAAATGTAATTATGGCTACTGAACCAGTTATTGTGAGATGTGTATGTTTATCCCAATCATGTCACTTCTACCCCATATTGGCTTGAAAGACCTCAGGTAACTGTTGGAATTTGAATTTGTGGTCTTTTTTTGTAATGCCAAAAAATGTGATCACCTTGATTTTATTTGAAAAATAAGAGATTGCTCCTCTTGGTGTCTTTCTCAGGGACCCATACTCTTTGCTTTGGAAAAGTTCCTTATTGTTTTCATCAGCCACATGAAATCGTCCCTCATCTCTGATGAAACTTCCAGTTACTGTTCTAATTGATTTTAAAAAAATTAATTGAAAAAATATTTCTATTTGATATTGTAGATGTCACAGACAAAAACATATTGTTGTGCTTGATAATATGGAACTGAAATTATGCAGCCTTAACTGTCTTCCCATTTTAGATTTTCATTCCAAAATCTTGTGCGTTCACATGAATTGTCTTATTTTTGGGATCTTTACTTTAGTCTGACTGGATACATTGTGACATTTGTATTCTTCAGTATCTCACAGAAATTGAGACAATTTACTGAAGGGACAATAAGCGGATTCTCTGTTTATGCATAATCATTACAAATTCAGTTTGTCTCCACCCTACAGTGGGTGTGAATGGCAGACTGAGGTACTAGGTTACGACTGCTCAGGGCTTGTCTTTTCAGTGACGGTTTCAATACTTTGAATATTTATTTTGTGGACTTCATGCTACCGAGGAAGATTGACCTAAAGGAGGTAGATCTAATCACAAACTTGTTCATGCTTCTTTTCAATTTTCAAGATTAAACCTCTTGCATTAGTTGGCACAGAGTACACCAAGAGGGGGGACCCACGGTTACATTGAGCCATCAACAAAGTCTTCACCATTCTCTTTGTATGCTACCTGTCAAGACGTATTGCACTAGCTTCCAGGTTTAAGCATGTCAAATAGCATTAGGTGTTAGCATTAGCATTTAAGTATAGATGACAGAATTGAGTTTCCATGCCTTGCATTGACTTTGATTATATATCCACATGTTCATGGTGCTATTTCCCTGGCTAGCTATTCAGCCAATGTGCTCTCTTATTTATGCTGTTAAAACTAGACGCAGTGCAAATCCGAATCCTGATATAAAGGAACTTGACCTTACATTCTGCTCCCTGTACAACCACAGTAACAAAAAGACTAAGCTTCTGGGAAGCTGTTCAGTTACTCAACTCTACACAACACTAAGTTTCACTTTTCAGCCTCGAAGCTTCCAACATGTTTGGCCATGCATGGCATTACTGGCCTGCTGGCAGGTTGTTGTTTTTATTGTCCAGTTGGTTATTATGAATTGTACAGTATTTATTTAGCTTTTTGCATTTTATCTTCTTCTTTTTTTTTTTTTTTTACATTTGTGGGAAGTGTTGTTGGTCATGGTGTGTCCTAATCTCTATCCTGATTATCGTTTTTATTTGAATGTTAATAGCTAATTTCTTCATGACAAAATAAGCTTTGGTCTTGTGACACTGTAACCCATCGCAAAGAATCTTTGAATATCAATTTCTGTATTTCAATGTGGCCTGTAAATAATAAAAGATTTTTAAGTGATGAGATTTTGATTATTTACTCACCCTTTGACTTCACATACAGTATCACTTGTCATGAATCCAGTCAATATTTTCAGTAATCAATGATATTGTTCGGAATGGGATCTCCCCATCCTGACTCAACCTACATAAATGAAACAAAGTATATAACAACAGCTAGTGTTAGATTAGAGACTTTGTTCATAAAGGACAGAAGTATAGGTTCGCTTTTACACTATAAAATAAACCTAATGATCCTGTGTTGTATACAATGCATTTGTTTACAACTCTAATGGACATAGTGCTATTGGGGTTTATGAGTGTACGCCATGGACTAATGCAATAAGCAACCTGCCCTGAGATGCGGATTCAAAGTTGATCTGCAGTTATGCAAGGGTACCCTTTTAAAGACGTAGCAGTATATATCCACAAAAACATACAAATGGTATGTAAAGGCCAGTGCTCGACCATGACACTAGGTTTTAGAAAGCACCTTGTCTGGACCAAAAATAGCTCTCCCCAATTAGTGTTCTTTATCATGTGATTTTATTCCTTGATTGATACCGATTTATCATGGCATTTAGCACTATTTTAAAGCTCAAATCTACATACTGGACCTTTAATGCACAAGTAAGGTGGGTGGGTGGGTGGGTGGGTGTGCCTGCCTGTGTGTTTTGTGAGAAATAGTTCCATATTTCAGCAGTAGGGGGACACAGACACACACACACACACACACACACACACTGCAGTGTTCATAGAGATGACAGGACTGGACAGGTGTAAGCAATTTAGGGAAAGCTCTGTTTCACAGGCAAGAGTAGCTTCTACTATTCTCAGACTGTAAGATACTATTGCCTTGTAACAGAGATTTCCCTTAATTGCTAACACCTGTCCAGTCCCGTCATATCTATGAACACTGCAGAGGAAGGGGTGAGGGGCTAAAGCCAGCCAAAACTGAACTGTTGTTTAGTGAGTGTCAGTGTCCCCCTACTGCTGAAATATGGAACTATTCCTCATAACATACACACATGCACCCATACATATGACGCGTTCGCACACGCACACGCACAATGCATTGGATTGGCACCTATCCCCAGTGGAAGACATGAAATCAAAGACAAGACAAAATGTATGCTATTGCAATTGAATCACGTATTGCACATGATCTAATCCATATCAATAGCCCTCTGCGAGTCATCATCATTATTAGTAGTACTATTTTATTTAACGTGTATTTATCCAGGTTAGTCTCATTGAGATCAAATATATTGTTCAAGAGAAACCTGGTCCAATACACTATATCAGGGAGTGCAATGTTGCAGGCAAACAACAGATATAAACACACTATAACACATTACAGAAGTAGACAATAACACACATTACAAAAAGAACATACACATACAAATATAAATATCATCATACCCTCTTTGACATACAGCCAAAGCATGAACGCTGTGCATGGCCCACTTTATCACACGTATTCTAATAAATAGTTCGATTTTTCTGTGACTGTAAAACCATGCACAACCATTCTGTAGTGTCGCGAGCCTAGGCTCGAGCACTAGAAGACTGCACTGTGAGCGCGCTGGGGTGACAGTCGCCATTTTATTTTGAAAAATCAAACCGAACTGGAAGGAGAGCAACCCTTTCAATTCGTCAAGTTTGGGGGAAAAAAACAAAAGGAATGATCATCACAAAATATATTTTAGGAAGCACGGTGAGTATTTTACAATATGTTGTGAAGAATCTGCTATCGTTTTTTGAATAAAGACACATTACTACGCTAGCAATGATGTGGCTAGCCGTTACGCGTCGTAACGTTGACAGCTAACGTTAGCTAGCAGCTACCGAAACTAACTAGCCATAGCTGACAATTAGTTTGGTTTAAGAACCATATGTAAAAATCGAAGTTGGTTAGGGACGATTTCGTATGTATTTGTCTATACAGCAATGTGTAGAACGTTGAACGTTAGTCCATTGGATGCTAAACATCGTCAACGACATTTTGACACATGCTAGCTAGTTGCTAAGATGTGATGTATAGCTAGCTAGCTGGTGCCAGGCCTTCCGACTAACAGCAGCAATGTTAGCTATTTATCTATGCTACAAATGTGGCTACATTTTGTGTATACTCAGCTAACGTTATTTTTACACCACGAACAACCACGAACGAGCATAACTCACTAGAGGTGCCTTTATTAGCTTTATTACATTAGCCACATGAAATTACGGTCGCTAACTAGTACGCTGTCGTTTGTGTTAGCTAGTTAGTTAGCCAGCCAAGCAATGTGCTTAGGCCAGCTAGTTAGCTCTTTGTCTCAATGGATGTTAGCTGTCAGTATGTTATCTAGCTAACGTTAGCTAGCTAAGGTTAGCTAATAGATAGGAGTTGTTATCATAATTTAAGCTAACTAGCTAATGCTGTGTAAGCTAACGTACCTAGCTCATTTACGCTATTGGAATGAATCAAATTGGTGTTAGCTTCCAACCAAAATATGTTTACGTTAGCCTCATGAATTGAAATGGTTCGTAACTACGAAATGGTTTATTATTTACCCGTTATTCAAGTTAATGTTAGAAAATCCATCGCATTATCAGTGCACACCATTTTGATTTAACGGGGAGCAGTGGGTGTATAAAGTCAGGGCCCAACGAAGCCGAACATTGGAATGGCTTTAGCAGACTATTTGCTAGTTTGTTAGGTCAAATATTTTCGGAATACTTCTTATACATAAGTTGCAATGTATCTGTACTGTTTTGTCGTATTTCACTTTATATACGCTTCCTACTGTAAAAAGTATCGGTGTATGAATCATGACCACAGACGAGTAGGCCTCGAAGCCTGTTATCACATTGTTTTTTTTGGTCAAGGGCTTATTTTCCCCTGGTATTTACACTGTTGGTCTAATAGTAGTTTTCGTTCAATTAATTAACAGGACTACCTCATACTAGCCTGTAATAATGTGGTGTTTATAGGCTTATGCCTATATTGTATCTATAGATACAATATAGGCTTATGCCTATATTGTATCTATAGATACAAAGATACAGTATGGAAAACTGTTTTCATCCCATGCTTTGAATATAACAGTTTTTGTCTTCACTATTTTTCAGATGCTGAACTTGGCATTGCACTGAGGGACCCTAGTTTGCATCAAGATCCACAGACAGAGGAATCTTATTACAAAGACATTTTACACCTTTGGGGGGGGGGGGAGCAGAATTAACCTATTACTGCAGGGACTAAAGGGGAATAATGGTGATTTTGCGCCGGGCTCGGCCGCCTGCTTCCGCCCCAACCAGCAATGAATCTTGATTCGCTCTCGCTGGCTTTGTCTCAAATCAGCTATCTGGTGGACAATTTAACAAAGAAAAACTACAGAGCCAGCCAGCAGGAAATACAGCATGTGAGTAGTATATTAGTATATGCTGTGTGAATTTGAAATAGTTGTTAATGCACAATACCCACACTAAACACACCATTGATTTGTTTTTGACAATAAGGCTAGTTCCCCAAAACTAGTGTATGTTTTCACTGATTCAGAGCTCTGCAACTTAGACAATAGATTAACATATTTTAAACAACACATTTGTTATAATGAAACGTAACATGAATCACGTTAAGAATCACATCAGCTTTGTTATCTTGGCTACCCAGTTTTATAGTTATGCCCAAGCTTGTTGTTAGTCTGATGATGAATGTGCTTGCTCTACCCTCAGATTGTGAATCGTCACGGCCCTGAGGCAGACCGGCATTTGTTACGCTGTCTCTTCTCCCATGTGGATTTCAGTGGCGATGGTAAAAGCAGTGGTAAAGATTTCCATCAGGTAATTTTGGATTGTTAAATTGTGCTAAATCAAGGACGGGCTATTCCTGACCTTTTACTGTAATTAAGTGAGAATTAGGGTGATGGTTAGTGCGGTGAGTGCAGCGCTGCAACACTGATATGAAGGTGGTAATATTTGACTGCTAAATGTCCTCCCGCCATAATTTAATTTAAATTTCTGAATTATTAGACCAATGCCTACAATTCCATGACCGTCACAGCCCCAATGAGAATTAGGAATGTTAAACGTTTAAGCGATAAGTAATTCCTAACCGGTTAGAGAAGAGTTCCTACATGCCTGAAATCCGTGCCTGTCATCCCATGCACATTCTGTGCGTTGCCCTCGCATACAGGCTTCCACATTAAAACAAAAACTAAACTGTAAGTCTTTAATGCAAGTACAGACTTGTAGTTTTATTGTCGGTCGTCTGAAAAAAAAAGTTTGAAAACTGGTCAAATGCACAAGCCTGATCAGAATACATTAAATAATTGTTCTTATGGTTAAAAACAGTTAACTGTTAAAAAAAATGCCTCCACTAAAGGTTAAGACAAATCTGTAGTTTAACATCCCTAGTGAGAATCACTTTATCACAGAAAATAAGATTATCATTTATCACTACATATTTGTCTTAACATTTAGTAGAGGCAATTTTAACGGCTAAATGTTAAATCATCTGTTTTAAGTTATTTTTCTTTAGATTGTCTCTGCGTATCTGTATTGTTGGTGGTTGTTTTTGTTTTCGGTGGGTGGGTGGGTGGGTGGATCATTATGTTCCTGTATGGTATCTGTGTAGATTGATTGCTTGTGATTTCTTGTGAATATGATGGATTACTTGAAATGGATATGTGCTTGATGTAATTGAAAACAACAATACATTTCAATGGAGAAATACTTCTTGTACCAGATTGCTAATGTATGTACAGCATAAGGAATGTCAAATCCTAAGGAAGCACTGAATGGGCTTGAGGTGCTTGCCATTGATATTACTCCAGAAAATGACACGTTATTTCAGTTTTGTCCTTAACCTGTTTTGTTCTGTTCCCTCCTCTCCCCTTCACCTTTGTTTGTTCCACTTGCCCAAGACACAGTTTCTGATCCAGGAGTGTGTGTCGCTGATTACAAAGCCAAATTTTATTTCAACACTCTGCTACGCAATCGACAATCCTCTGCACTACCAGAAGGTTGGTAATATATTTCTGCTCTTCTTCTCACTGAACAACCCACCTTGGTGAAAAGTCTGCAACTCCCCCAAAAAACTATTCTTTAGTTCCCTGGGATTTTCTGCAGTGATGGAGTGGGTCCAAATGTACACGCCTCTCTTCATGTGCCAAAACAATAGTTGCTGCACCATGACAAGTTACACTCTGGTTAATTAATTTTTCTAAACCTTTACCATTTTCAGAGTTTGAAGCCATCGGCCCACTTGTTTACTCAGTTGAGTAAAGTTCTCAAGCTAAGCAAGGTCCAAGAAGTAAGTGGTGTATTGATCTTATGAAGATTATGTTGCTCTGTTATAGCATCTTTTAAATGAATACATGTTTGGAAATGTATTATCTTATCTCTTCTTTTGAGTAGTGGCTTGTAATGGTGTTCATACGGTTCATCATTTTCTAGAAGTGGTATCTCAAGATTCCACATTTAACAACTTTTTTCCCTCTAGGTGATATTTGGCCTTGCTTTGCTGAATTCGTGCAACGCAGACCTTCGTGGTTTTGGTAAATAATGTTTGATTTTCATGTTGTGATTATCTTTGACTTAAGAAATGTGAGATGCACCTGATGGTGCAGTCTCTTGCATGAACTCTTCAGTTTTACTTTGTTTATGTCTCATTGCAGATGTAGTGAATTATGAGTTTATAGTAACGGTGATAGTCGGTGGTGTTAATGTTCTTTCCCTCCATTTCTCTTCAGCCGCGCAGTTCGTCAAACAGAAGCTCCCTGACCTCCTGCGTTCGTACGTAGACTCCGACCTTGGAGGAAACCAGGAAGGTGGCTTCCAGGATATTGCCATAGAGGTCCTGCACCTGCTCCTCTCCCATCTTCTGTTTGGCCAGAAGGGAGCTAGCGGTGTTGGACAAGAGCAGATTGACACGTTCCTCAAGACACTGTGCAGAGGTGAGGGGCTTGTGTGCTAATTCAGAAGATGGAAGAATCCTGCATTCAATTAATTTGGAATGTTTGCATCATATTTATAAGATTGATGTCTCCAATTGAAGTTGATTTGTGTTTAGGCCTATTTGTTTCGTAATTTCAATGTTGTGTGTTTCAGATTTCCCGCAGGAGCGCTGCCCTGTGGTGCTCGCACCACTGCTGTACCCTGAAAAACGGGACATTCTCATGGACAGGATCCTGCCAGACTCGGGAGAGTTAGCCAAGACCATGATGGAGAGTTCTCTCGCAGAGTTCATGCAAGAAGTTGGCTATGGCTTTTGTGCAAGGTGATTTCTTGCTACTGCAATTCCAGTCACTGATCAAGTTTATGTATTGATTGGTTTATGTATAGGCTAGAAAATGTGTTCTTTACATGTAATCAATAGACAAAATAAGTGAACGACAGTGACCGTTATCTGTTATTGTTCTGCATGTCTGTTTCTAATGATTGGTGTTAATGTTGTTGTTTTTGTGTTTGCCTTTTTTCATCCATAGTCTTGATGAATGCCGCAACATAATCCTGCAGTATGGGGTGCGAGAAGTTACGGCCAGCCAGGTGGCCAGGGTCCTGGGGATGATGGCACGCACCCACTCTGGCCTGTCAGATGGAATACCCTTACAGGTGAGGGGCTTGACTAAATATGGACATAGTTAATCACCCTAAAGCACCAGTGGAACCCATTGAACGGTTTCTTTGTTTGTACTAATGTGTTACATTTCTTTTAACTCCTCGTCAGTCCATCTCTGCCCCGGGGAGTGGGATTTGGAGCGATGGGAAGGACAAAAGTGACGGCTCTCAGGCCCACACCTGGAATGTAGAAGTTCTGATTGATGTGGTCAAAGAAGTTGTAAGTCACACATTTATAAATACACTTATTCCCTCTTCAATTTGGCCTTTTGTTTGTTTTGTTTTGCCCTTTGTATGGAATGTTTTGTGTGTGTATTTCAGAACCCCAATCTGAACTTCAAAGAGGTGACCTACGAGCTTGATCACCCTGGCTTCATGATCAGGGACAGTAAGGGACTGCAGATGGTGGTGTACGGGATCCAGAGGGGCCTGGGCATGGAGGTGTTCCCTGTAGACCTCATCTACAGGCCTTGGAAGCATGCTGAGGGACAGGTAACGAAGGGATCCCATGGATGTGTGCACCTTTCCTCTGTCTGGGCTATTTCCCCTTAATCACCTGCCTGACTGCTCATCCCTTTCGATCTTCTACAGTTGTCATTCATCCAACACTCCCTCATGAGCCCAGAGGTGTTCTGCTTTGCTGACTACCCCTGTCACACAGTTGCCATTGACATCCTGAAGGCCCCTCCTGAGGATGACAACCGGGAGATAGCTACCTGGTATGTAAAAGCCATCCTCGCTGACCAGAGATGGCAAACAGGACGCACCATGCTCCTTTTTTTTTTTTTTAAAGCATAGTTTTGGGGTTTATGTAGTCATTGTGGAGAATTTGGAGAAAATAGTTCTGGGCATTACAATAAAGTATTGCATGTAGCCCTGTTGCAAGTATTACTGTCTTTCGAATGTCATTATGGCACTTCTGATGGTTTGTCGTTTTCTCTGACTTCCCCTGACAGGAAGAGCCTGGATCTGGTGGAGAGTCTGCTACGTCTCTCTGAGGTGGGCCAGTACGAGCAGGTCAAGCAGCTTTTCAGCTTCCCCATCAAGCACTGTCCCGACATGCTGGTGCTGGCGTTGCTGCAGATCAGCACCTCCTGGCACACCCTGCGCCACGAGCTCATCTCCACCCTCATGCCCATCTTCCTGGGCAACCACCCCAACTCCGCCATCATCTTGCACTATGCGTGGCACGGGCAGGTGGGTGTCTATGCTTACAGCAGAGGTCAGATCTAATGTGAACTGCAAGGGCATGTGACTGGGTATATCAATTGATTGTGTGTTGTAAAGTTTTAGTTCCGTGATTAGTGTTAAACCACCTACTCCTCAATCACTTAGTTAGCTCCTTCCTCCCTAGCTGTTTCTGTATCAAACTGGTCTGATGCTAATACATATGATTCTGTATGCAGGGCCAGTCCCCCTCCATCCGTCAGCTGATCATGCACTCGATGGCAGAGTGGTATATGAGAGGTGAGCAGTACGACCAGGCCAAGCTGTCTCGCATCCTGGATGTGGCCCAGGACTTGAAGGTAAGGATCAATGGCTCATCTCAGGAAATTACAAGATAATACTCTGTATAGCTTAGAGATTGAAGTCTACTTTGTTCTCACAAACATTATTTTTCAATGCCTCTAACCTCTGTTCCTCTTGTTTTCCAGTCTCTATCAATGCTGCTAAATGGTACTCCATTTGCCTTCGTTATCGACCTTGCTGCACTTGCCTCTCGCCGTGAATACCTCAAACTCGACAAATGGCTGACTGACAAAATCCGAGAGCACGGGGTGAGTCATAGACTGGCACCACGTATGAAAAAGTTAACATCGCTACAGAAAGTTCTTGGGAGTACTGTTAATGAGGATTAAACTTAACTCCCGAGTTTGTTTATTTGTTTGATGTTAGGAGCCCTTCATCCAGGCATGTGTGACGTTCCTGAAGAGACGCTGCCCCTCCATCTTGGGTGGCATAGCTCCAGAGAAGGACCAGCCCAAGAGTGCGCAGCTGCCCCCAGAAACACTGGCTACTATGTTGGCCTGTCTACAGTCCTGCGCAGGGTGAGAACAAGCCTTTCATTTCAAAGTTGCATTGTGCTGATGGACTGTTATCTTTCAGAATGCTTAACACAATGTCATTCATAGTCATCTTTTACTAGCTGTCCCTAATTGTTTTGGTATTTGGTATTAAAGATTGAAATTGTGTTGTTTTCAGGAGTGTGTCTCAAGAGCTCTCTGAGACAATTCTGACAATGGTTGCCAACTGTAGCAACGTAATGAACAAAGCCCGCCAGCCACCACCGGGGGTGATGCCAAAGGGACGTGCTCCCAGCACCAGCAGTCTAGACGCTATTTCCCCTGTGCAGGTATCGGTGTCTCCTCAGGTGAAGTGCTTAAATTGCATCTCTGCTCTTGTGAAATGAAATACTGAAATTGTCTATTGTTGGGTACTCGTATGGTCCACTAAACTTGATATTTGAATTTATAACAGAAATTGAATTGGTCTCATAGAAAATTGCAGCTTTTGTTTTGCTGAAAGTTTCAGTGTTGTAAGTCTGTGACTCAGTTCCTAATTTTGTTGCCCCCTCCTGTGTTCCAGATGGACCCCCTGTCTGCCATGGTCTCCCTGAACCTGGGGGGCTCAGCCACCTCCCACACACAGAGCATGCAGGGCTTCCCCACCCCACTGGGCTCTGCCTTCAGCAACCCCCAGTCCCCAGCTAAAGCCTTCCCTCCTCTATCCAACCCCAACCCCAGCACACCGTTTGGGGGAATTGGAAGCCTCTCCTCACAGCTACCTGGTATGTAATCAAAAACACTCTTTTAAAGGACATGATACCTTTTGTTAGACTTAATACATCTTAGCATCCATTCTCTACTATATGTATAATTGTTATGGCTAAATACTGAAATGCATTTTGCAGATCTAATTAAACAGTTTTAGACCCTTGACCTTTGTTCAAGATAAAAGTCCTGACATTAAAGTTTATGCTGTCTTGATTCCTCTATTGGGGGACTAAATGTGGTTGTTCTTGTGTCCAGGCCCTCTGGGCTCAGGCATCAGCGCTGGTATTGGTTCTGGTCTTGGAATGCCACCGGTGACAAGTGACCCATTTGGAACAAGGAAGATGAGCACACCGGGACTGAACCCGCCCACCTTTCAGCAGAGTAAGATGCAGGCCTGTAAGTGGTGGTGGTGTGACTGAGGGTGCCAGGCGCCTCAACTGTATTTCCTCTCAAAATTCTCTCTCTGCAATAGCCTCAAAGTAATGAGGTTTTTTCTTATGTCAATTTCAAATGTATTAACTTCTCATCTAAAAAGATTTGATTCAATTTGAGAACTTGTTTTTTACACGACTGAATATAAGAGGAAATAAGGGTCAGTCTTCCATTTGTCTGTGACAGCCACTTTGTTAATGCATTAGAAAATGTTCAATGTTTGTCGTGTTGTAGTGCATGTATGGTGTCTTTTGGTATTGTTAAGTCCCAAGCTTGTTGTGAATGGCATGTGAAATCTTTTTCACTCTTGTTTCATCACAACATTGAAATGGTTCTTTTGGGACGGTTAGATTTTGACTTACCGTGTGTTCTCTTCCTCTAGCTGACCTCTCTCAGGTGTGGCCCGAGGCAAACCAGCACTTTAGTAAGGAGATTGATGATGAGGCCAACAGCTACTTCCAGCGCATCTACAACCACCCCCCGCACCCCACCATGTCTGTGGATGAGGTGAGTCACCAAAGAGAATGGTCTGTAGAATATTAAGGGCAGTTATTTCCCACAAACTGATCCATTTCCCAAATTCTGACTTATGTTCTCGCTCTCTCTCTCTGCAGGTGCTGGAGATGCTGCAGAGGTTCAAGGACTCCACCATCAAGCGAGAGCGTGAGGTCTTTAACTGCATGCTGAGGAACTTGTTTGAAGAGTACCGCTTCTTCCCCCAGTATCCCGACAAGGAGCTACACATCACCGCCTGCCTGTTTGGGGGGATCATAGAGAAGGGCCTCGTCACCTACATGGCCCTTGGGCTGGCCCTCAGATACGTCCTCGAAGCCTTAAGGAAACCCTTTGGATCCAAAATGTATTACTTTGGAATCGCTGCTCTAGATAGATTCAAAAATAGGTATGTTTTGTTTTTTCCCCATTCAAATGTCCACCCTGAATGTGTGCATGGGCAAACTAGTGTTTTGTTTGACTTTGAAAGATTCAGGTTAGGTCTATGGCTGCAGTCTTGTTAATTTGATATTTCCCTCTCTAGACTGAAGGACTATCCCCAATATTGTCAGCACTTGGCCTCAATTGGGCACTTTCTGCAATTCCCCCACCATTTACAAGAGGTAAACAGGTTTCTTGAATGTTAAATGGTCCCACAGTCTGTTATTCCGCAACTAATATGGCTGTCCACATCTTCTTTAAACTCCGCAACCCCATAACCTGGATTGCGGATCTTACTCCAAGATAAATAAGTCTCTCGCTCTGCACTTCCCATATCCTGTGCGTGCAGTATATCGAGTATGGCCAGCAGTCACGGGACCCTCCGGTGAAGATGCAGGGATCCATCACTACCCCAGGAAGCCTGGCGTTGGCTCAAGCTCAGGCCCAGATCCAGCCACCCAAAGCCCCCCAGCCTGGACAGCCCAGCACCCTGGTCACCACAGCTACCACCACCACCACTGTCGCCAAAACCACTACCATCACCCGGCCCACCCCTGGCAGCTTCAAGAAAGATGTACCGGTGAGAAACTATGGAGAGGACTGTCTATATATTCATTAACATGTATTCACTTTATTGCACCATATGTTCACAATTATTTTGCCCTAACAAATTGTTAATTGTTTGTTTTGTCATATCAGCCCTCCATCAACACCACAAACATTGACACTCTGCTGGTGGCGACAGACCAAACTGAGAGGATTGTGGAACCCCCAGAGAATGTGCAGGAGAAGATTGCTTTCATCTTCAATAACCTTTCACAATCCAACATGACTCAGAAGGTGGGTTATTAAAAAGTTTTGTTTGTTTATTGTTTGTTTATTGTTCTGTTTTGTTTTCCCACCACTACACTTGTGCCTATGTATTTCTTCTAAAACGTTTTATTTCTATCTCTTAGGTTGAGGAGCTAAAGGAGACTGTGAAGGAGGAGTTCATGCCCTGGGTCTCCCAGTACCTGGTGATGAAGCGAGTCAGCATCGAGCCCAACTTCCACAGCCTCTATTCCAACTTCCTGGACACCCTGAAAAACCCTGAGTTTGTCAAAATGGTCCTGAATGAAACCTACAGAAACATCAAGGTGGAATATTATTAATTTACTGACATTTTTCTTTGTGTTCTATCTGTGGAAAATATTATTTTTTAAAGTGATCAATAAGAACATCTTTTAAAAGACTAACACACTCTCCCGTTCTATTCTGCAGGTTCTCCTTACCTCTGACAAGGCAGCTGCAAACTTCTCTGATCGATCCCTGCTGAAGAACTTGGGCCACTGGCTTGGAATGATCACTCTGGCTAAAAACAAACCAATCCTGTATACAGTGAGTAGCTAGCTCCAACAGTCAAACATTTGTAATCAGACTCTTTCAGTGCATGTTCTAAGTTAAAAGGTTGAATAGCTCAAATGTGCCATCTTATGTTGATTAACTATCTTTTTATTCTTTCCAGGATCTGGAGGTGAAATCCCTCTTGCTCGAGGCCTATGTCAAGGGTCAGCAAGAGCTACTGTATGTGGTCCCATTTGTGGCCAAGGTCCTGGAATCCAGTTTACGTAGCATGGTAAGACCACATTGTCAGCTACACCACTTGACCTTTACTTGTGTCCAGGTTGTCTGATTCAAGTTGATTTTTAAATGTTATGTCTGTCTTACAGATCTTCCGGCCCCAGAACCCCTGGACTATGGCCATCATGAATGTTCTGGCAGAGCTGCATACAGAGCATGACCTTAAGGTCAGGAGATCTTCTTTTCACTTTCATGACCAATGGCATTGACTCTTTTTTTATTTTTATTTATATGCATTTGGCAGTGGTTGTTCCATTCACTGATTGTCATTCTGCTTTCCTCACTACAGCTGAACCTCAAGTTTGAGATTGAGGTGCTGTGTAAGAACCTATCACTGGACATCAACGACCTGAAGCCTGGCACCCTGCTGAAGGACAAAGACAAGCTGAAGAGTCTGGAGGAGCAGCTCTCTGCACCAAAGAAGGAGGTCAAGCCACCTGAAGAAATGCTTCCTATTGTCAGCACAGGTAGCCAGCTCTTCCATGGAGGTGTGTGATTTTTATTTATTTATTCAAGACACCTTGGGTATCCCCTTTCCCATGTTTGAATTGCCTTGAAATTCACTTCCAATGTATTGAAGAGTATTTGTTGTAACAGATTTCTTTTTTTAATACTTATTTTGTCCATATGAATTTACAAGTTCCATCATTTAATGTAGGTTGATGACTGTTTAATTTGTCGACTTTTTTTTTTTCCCACTGCTCATCGAGCCTGTGAGCTTGGGTTTCCCTTCCAGGATTTTAATCACGATAGCGTTTTGTAACCAACAGGAGACTTTCTTCCATTTGCAGCTGCACCATCCACTCCTGCTACAACCACAACTTGCACAGCAACCGGGCCTCCTACCCCTCAGTTTAGCTATCATGACATCAATGTGTACGCTCTTGCAGGGCTAGCCCCTCACATCACTATCAACATCAACGTAAGTTTGCATCTACAACACTGTCAGAGCTGTGAAAGTACACATGGTAACTCTATGGGAGCTGTAGTCCTAACAAACCTATTCTCACTGCAGATCCCCTTGCTCGGCGCCCACCCCCAGCTGAAGCAGTGTGTGAGACAGTCCATTGAGCGTGCCGTTCAAGAGCTCGTCCACCCTGTGGTCGACCGCTCCATCAAGATCGCCATGACTACCTGTGAGCAAATCGTCAGGAAAGACTTTGCCCTGGACTCTGAGGAATCACGCATGCGCGTGGCGGCCCATCACATGATGCGTAACCTGACCGCCGGCATGGCCATGATCACCTGCCGGGAGCCTCTGCTCATGAGCATCGCCACCAACCTAAAGAACAGCTTCGCTGCTGCTCTGAGGGTACGAAGCGACCTTCATTTTGTCTCAGTCAGACACACTCCCAAAACGACCTGTTGCTTATAGCTGTGCTCCCTCCACCACCAGGCTCCTACCCCTCAGCAGAGAGAGATGATGGAGGAGGCTGCTGCGAGGATCGCCCAGGACAACTGTGAGCTGGCCTGCTGCTTCATCCAGAAGACTGCTGTAGAGAAGGCAGGGCCTGAGATGGACAAGAGGCTGGCCACGGTTAGTGTCATTATAGTGCTGTAGGCTCGATCGGCATTTCTGCACCGAGAGGCTCTTGTCTTGACACATGGATTGATCTAAGCCGTACCAATAACCCCGTAAAAATGCAGGATGTCCCGTTGAGATCCTGCTGTGTATTTGACTGATTGCTGGCTGACTGTTGTCCCATTCTCTCCCCCAGGAGTTTGAGCTGAGGAAGCATGCCCGTCAGGAGGGCCGTCGTTACTGTGACCCAGTGGTGCTGACCTACCAGGCTGAACGCATGCCAGAGCAGATCCGACTCAAGGTCGGAGGAGTAGACCCTAAACAGCTGGCTGTGTATGAGGAGTTTGCCAGGAATGTCCCAGGCTTCCTACCCAGCAATGACCTGTCTCAGCCCACTGGATTCCTTGCTCAACCCATGAAGGTGAGCTGGAAAAGACTGTCCTCAATTACAATCTTGAAATAACCAATGTTAATCACATGTTGAGCTGCAGAGGCATGCTATTACAATGTCTCCCTCTCTCCTCTGTGTATCACAGCAGCAGGCATGGGCCACAGATGATGTGGCTCAGATCTATGACAAGTGCATGGCAGATCTGGAGCAGCACCTGCACGCCATCCCACCGGCGCTGGCCATGAACCCCCAGACACAGGCCCTGCGCAGCCTGCTAGAGGCTGTGGCCCTGGCCAGGAACTCCCGCGACGGCATCGCTGCTCTAGGCCTGCTGCAGAAGGTAACGGTGGAGGCCCCTGATACCCTAATCACACTGCTGAGCTGTAGTGTTCTGACATGGTTAGACTGCATCCACTGTAGTTGCTCTAACAGTGCTAGAAAGGACAATGTGAAAAGACAATTTCCGAGCCAGCACAGCTCTGTTGAGTCAGCCCTGTAGTGTGTAAAGCTCCCACTCCCACAATGAGAATACACAGGTCACACTAGAAAAGCTCTCTTCCTAACCTCACTTTTGTCCAACTCTCTCTCCTTCTGCTTGTCAGGCTGTGGAGGGGTTGCTGGATGCTACCAGTGGAGCTGATGCTGATCTGCTGCTCAGGTACAGGGAGTGCCACCTGCTGGTGCTCAAAGCCCTTCAGGACGGACGGGCATACGGACCACAGTGGTGCAACAAGCAGATTACCAGGTGGGTACCCCACTCTAGAATCATCGATGAACTCCAATGGGAGTGGGGACTGAATTAACTAAAAGGATAGAACCATAATGTAAGGGACAACTCTTCCAGGCTGAGTACATGTTGTAACCACCTTGCTTGTCCCCAGGTGCCTGATTGAGTGCCGTGATGAGTACAAATACAACGTGGAGGCTGTGGAGCTCCTGATCAGAAACCACCTGGTCAACATGCAGCAGTACGACCTGCACCTGGCACAGGTAAACTTTGCATGCTCTCTTTGGACCCACTAATGGACAATGTGCATGATGCCATCTGAATAGTCAGGCTTGACTAAATCATTGAAGTAAATCAAGTTACACTGCATGGCAGTTTTGTGTTGAATATTGGTTATAACCCTTTGTTTGCATTTTCCAGTCGATGGAGAACGGGCTGCACTACATGGCAGTTGCGTTTGCCATGCAGTTGGTGAAGCTGTTGCTGGTGGATGAGCGCAGTGTGAGCCACATCACTGAGGCTGACCTCTTCCACACCATCGAGACCCTCATGAGAACCAGCGCCCACTCCAGGGCCAATGCACCAGAGGGGTAAGTGCCATCAAGAAACTAGAATCAGTAGTTTATTTTAAGCTGCCTACACATCTTAAAAATGTCTTTCCTTTCACATTTCCCAGGGAGGAGACATTTTATTGCAGGATGTGTGGCTTTCACATTTAGCGATTTCACGTAGAACTGTCATGAATGTGTAATGCGCATTGGGCACAATGTAACTATGTTGATATTGAACGGGAGGTCACTGACCATCGCAGAGCCTTTCAGATGCATTTGGAGAACCTTTCAAAATTCTATATGTCCTTGAACAGCCTAGGAAGTTCTCAGTGTCCCACTCAAGGATTACGTGGCAAATATTGTGTAATATGAAAGCCGCTTTAGAGTACATTGTGCATTCACCATAAACAATCTGATAAGAGGTTGGTTGATGTGCAAGTCTTTGCTGTCTCTTTCTAACTACTGTATATTGTAGCATTCTTATCTTAATATATGGAGATGTTTGTAGTAGGGCTGGGCGACATTGCCTAAATATCATATCACAGTATTTTAAAAATGTCACGGTATGATGTATTGGACAGTATTTTGTTTCTTAATAATTTAAAGTTCTAAATATGTTTAATGAGTATGCGTAACATGACTCAATGCATAGCTCACTTCAAAATATTACTGCCAAAGATACAGAAGAAAGCTAAAAGGCACAAGTTCTTGCTTAAGGGTGTCCTTGTGAATCTTCAGACAGTCACAAATTTGATCGGCTTATGCAGAATGCACTGCATAGGCTTACCTGTCTGTCATGATAGCCATGAAGTCTCTTAAGAGGTAGAGGATGGCATGGGAAGGAAAATGATATTTTCCTGTCCTGGTACAGTAGACTATTTTCCTTTCCAGTTTCATTTCATACATATTCTCCGCTGTTTTGCTGTTCTCTGCTGTCGCATGTATGAAAAGCTGTTCATTTTACAGATGAGGGCTGAGGTTTCAATGGTGTTAGTGCGTCTTATATTCATGGTAAAAGAGGAGGAAAACAACAGTTAATGGTCTAGTTAAATTCTGTCACAGCGTGGATCATACAGGTATAACACAACCAAAAAAAACGGTGCCCAGCTCTAGCTGGTAGTATTGGTGCACCTTTATGTAGTGCCTCTAATGAGTATGTGTGCACCCTGTGATCCCAGGCTTCCTCAGCTGATGGATGTGGTGCGCTCCAACTATGAGGCCATGATCGACCGTGCCCACGGAGGACCCAACTTCATGATGCACTCTGGCATCTCCCAGGCGTCTGAGTATGACGACCCTCCGGGCCTTAGGGAGAAGGCAGAGTACCTGCTGAGGGAATGGGTCAACCTGTACCACTCTGCAGCTGCTGGCCGTGACAGCACCAAGGCCTTCTCTGCCTTCGTGGGACAGGTACAGTACAACAGTCACTCATTTTAACTTGGATGGGTCTCTCTCTGAGGCACAGCTGGTAGAGCTATTCTCCAGAGTCAGAGGAAACTGTAATGTGCACAATGGAAAATAGGTTCTGGAGGATATGAGTGAAGCATAGTCATTGGAAATTCTCACTGTACTGCACCGGACTTCGCCCCCTCCCCTCCCTAGATGCACCAGCAGGGTATCCTGAAGACTGATGACCTGATCACCCGTTTCTTCCGGCTGTGCACCGAGATGTGTGTGGAGATCAGCTACCGCGCCCAGGCTGAGCAGCAGCACAACCCTGCCGCCAGTGCAGCCATCATCAGGGCCAAGTGCTACCACAACCTGGACGCCTTTGTGCGCCTCATCGCCCTGCTGGTCAAACATTCCGGAGAGGCCACCAACACGGTCACCAAGATCAACCTGCTCAATAAGGTAAGGACTGGCTTGAAGAACCTCGGGATGAAATAGAATCGGGAGCTTAAAAAACAAGCTCTCTTCCTAGTGATGGCTTCTCTGGAAAGACGATCTTAAAACCATAACTCTTCCAGTCATTGTCTGGACAATCGTAAACTGAGCAGTTCTTTTTTTGATAAATATTTCATAATAAATGTCAAAGTAGCTGTTATTGTGCTCATGTGAACCTGTCCTTTGTCTCTGTCCCAGGTTCTTGGTATTGTAGTTGGAGTGCTGATCCAGGACCATGATGTGAGGCAGACAGAGTTCCAGCAGTTGCCTTACCACCGTATCTTCATCATGCTGCTGCTGGAGCTCAACGCCCCCGAGCACGTGTTGGAGACAATAAACTTCCAGACCCTCACCGCCTTCTGGTAAATACTGAATACTCACACAGGAGTCCACGAATTGTATGAATTGAAGTAGCAATTTCTTATTTTAAAAGAGCAAATATCAATGTGGAGGTTATATTGGGGTTGTTAATCACTCTGATTAGAACTGTCCTATGTGGTGTCTTTTTAGGTCCATGGTTCTGATGCTATGTGTTTGTTTCCTCTCCCAGCAACACCTTCCACATCCTAAGGCCGACCAAAGCCCCAGGCTTTGTGTACGCTTGGCTGGAGCTGATCTCTCACCGCATCTTCATCGCCAGGATGCTAGCGCACACCCCACAACAAAAGGCAAGGCCAACTCACTGATAAAAGAGATTTGGTAGAATTTCCAGTGCTTTTTGTAACAACAAAATGACAACCATCGATAACATGGTTTACCTTTGCTTTCCCACAGGGTTGGCCCATGTATGCCCAGCTGCTGATTGACCTGTTCAAGTACCTGGCCCCCTTCTTGAGGAATGTAGAGCTCAACAAACCTATGCAAATCCTCTACAAGGTATGCAAACCGCTGTTGACGTTCTTCTTTCCCTTGTTGGATGAAACACATGTTGTAGAAGTAACCTCATTCAGACCATGGATTTGATAGACGTGTTCTCCTCTCCATCCCCCAGGGCACTCTGCGCGTCCTTCTGGTCCTGCTGCATGACTTCCCAGAGTTCCTGTGTGACTACCACTATGGCTTCTGTGACGTCATCCCGCCCAACTGCATCCAGCTTCGCAACCTGATCCTGAGTGCCTTCCCACGGAACATGAGGCTTCCAGACCCCTTCACCCCCAATCTGAAGGTACAGCTTCCCACTGCAGGGATCACCCACTAGTCTAGCTGAATTACACAGATAACTGTCTCCTTTCAACAGTTCAGGTATTTGAAATAATGATTTCTCCACTTGTCCTTCTCTCTGCTAGGTTGACATGCTCAGTGAGATCAACATCGCTCCCCGCATCCTCACTAACTTCACTGGAGTGATGCCCTCTCAGTTTAAGAAGGATCTAGACTCGTACCTGAAGACCCGCTCCCCTGTCACCTTCCTTTCTGAGCTCCGCAGCAATCTGCAGGTAGGGGGCGCCACTCTGGGTCCCTGGAAGTATTTGCAGCACAACGACACATCTTTAGACCAGGTTAAGTTTTGACTCTTTGAGCAAATGTTTAAATATTTATTTTGTGTTATCTGAAGTGTCATTTTGTGTGTGGGTGTTTGTGTTTGTGTTCCTTTGTGTGTGTGTAGGTCTAGAAGGTAATTTGAACTGAAACTAGTGTTGTCTTCAATTGGAAATTGTGTTGGGTTTTACATTTCTGTTTTTCTTTACAACAAAACCCTGTTTCAGGTGTCCACTGAGCCAGGGAACCGTTACAACATCCAGCTGATCAACGCTCTAGTGCTGTACGTTGGGACTCAGGCCATCGCACACATCCACAACAAGGGCAGCACCCCCTCTATGAGCACCATCACCCACTCAGCCCACATGGACATCTTCCAGAACCTGGCGGTGGACTTGGACACTGAGGGTAAGACAGTGAACCTCCATGGAACTATGCTTTTTTTTCCCCCTGTTCATGTGGTAGAATGACTGCACGGTTCTTATTGTGTTTTCTTTTGATTCCAGGACGCTATCTGTTCCTGAATGCGATCGCCAATCAGCTGCGCTATCCCAACAGCCACACCCATTACTTCAGCTGCACCATGCTCTACCTGTTTGCTGAGGCCAACACAGAGGCAATCCAGGAGCAGATTACCAGGTAATCTTGGTTTACATGTGTATATAGTAGTTCCACTGAACAAGAAACCTGTTACACAGAAGGAAGAATAATAATAGAAAGCATCTGTATTTGTTGTGCTTTAGTTTCCTGTGTGTCTCCTTGTATGCTGTTCTTTGCTAATGAGGCTTCCCTCTCCTCTACAGGGTTCTTCTAGAGAGGCTGATAGTGAACAGGCCTCACCCCTGGGGACTGCTCATCACCTTCATCGAGCTCATCAAGAACCCTGCCTTCAAGTTCTGGAGCCACGACTTTGTGCACTGTGCCCCGGAGATAGAGAAGTACGTGCTCTTTCATTCCCTACCAGAGTTGGGCTATGACTCAGCTGATGAGACCACCTCACCAGCAGAATAAATAGCTGGAGGATTACCAAAATTGGCAACACAATATTTTATGTCCATTCTGCTCTGCTTTATTGAAAAGAGAATATCTTGCATAAAGATGCGTAGCTACAATGGAAAGACCTGGACTAAATGCCCTCCCCTCCGCTGTCTTCTCTCTCAGGTTGTTCCAGTCAGTGGCTCAGTGCTGCATGGGGCAAAAGCAGGCTCAGCAGGTGATGGAGGGCACTGGTGCCAGTTAGTCAGCCAGCCAGCCTGCAGGAGAGATACTAGGGCCAACCCCTCCCTCCCTGGACCCACCCCACCCCACTTTCATTACTGTTAGCACTGGACGAACTGGCAACGACCATTTGAATATTAAGGACTGCTGCTCATGGATCTAAGAGTTTCTTTTGGCCTGAATATGGAGAAGTTATTTGGACATGCTGTTTAATATAATTTTTGATGCTTCGATGTAAATATTAAAAGGGAGATGGAGAGTTAAGAGCAGATGTGTGGGAAGAACAAGTGTCCAACAAATGAAAATATAACATGTTAAGACACATGTACACACATTCACTCACTACCAAAGCCCCCTGTTTGTCTCCCTCTTACAGATTTAGTTTTGCATTTTTCATGACTGATTTATTTGCATTCAGAGGCTTAATGGTAGAGGATATAAAAAAGCAGCCTGGATTTTGTTTTTTGATTTGAGTGGGAAGAGAAGGCAGTGCACTAGATTCTCTTATAGGGGTTTCACTCCTGATCTGCTTGGGGTGTGGTGTGGGGGGGGGGTTAATGGTCTTTCCATTTTAAACAGTGGGTTAGAGGTTCTCCCCGGCACTTGTAAAATTGTGGAAAATTTAAGATGGCGAATCTAATCTTAAAATTTGTACAAAGATCCAAATTGCAGAACAACAAAAGAAGGACCAATACAGCCCATTTTGTAAGGATTTTGAATGTTTTGTAAATGTATTGGTCCGCGTGTTGTATTTTGTAGTCCTTTATAGTTGCCTTTAGTTCTTGCTACTTATTTCCTGTATGTATGCATACTGTAGTTAACGCATTAAACAATTGAACTGCATTTTTGTGTTTTTCCTTCATTTCAAAAATGTCTTGACACTGCTGTTTTGTCCATGTTTTATTATAGAAAACGTGTGCATTTTTACCACAGGTGAGGTCCATAGGGTACAAGGAGTGGCAGTTAAGAGTAGCCAGTTCACTCAACAGCTGCAGATGTCCATATTACCATACGAGACTTTGTGTGAAAATTATGGTCTATAGAAATATCCTCATTTATAGGAGCGATCTGTTATACAAATGAATACATTTCTATGTTCAGCTGTATTGTTTAAACACTCAGTGGCCAGATTTATTTTGGCAGACTTTTTCAGTGACGTTGAATGCTTCATGGTTTAGTGAGCTCCAGCAGCTGGTGTAGGATGGTCTCCTGTCCGTAGCGGACCTGCAGGGCTCTCCTCTGCCTGCTGCCCAGCTTAGTGTGGGCGTCCCGGTCCTCCACCGTCATTCTGTCCCTCTCCACAGCCTCCCCGAACGAGGCCAGGGTGAAGCGGGCTGCTGCATGGAGCAGACGCCTCCACAGAGGATGCAGGCTTGGCAGGCCCTCGTTGGAGAGAGCCTGTAACATCTTTTCCTCATCGTCATCATCCTCTACCTCCTCCCAGCCTTCGTTTTCTCTAAAGTCCTCAAACTCATCCGCTGACATGCACAGAATCTGGAGAGAGAGAGGCAGAGAGCAGTGTGTACTTGAGCAAAGGACTAAATGCACTCTATTAAAGGGGCAATAAAGGTTAATACTGTGAACCTGCACAAATAGTAACTACTGATTTACTGGATATTTAACTTGTTCCATCAGTTAAATGTTTACCTTGAGTGTTGTGTACATCTCTGTGTCTGTGAGGGACCCTGCCTTGCCAAAGATGAAGACTCCCTGGTCTCCCACCATCTCCATCTCACAGAGCAGGCTCCACTTCTCCACAAGGAGGCGCTGCTCAGATTCAGATCGGGTTACTGGGATGAAGAGGAAAACAATGAGATAAATGTGTCTGTGAAACTAGTTTGGCCTGAGATGCCCACAATCCAGGATAAGTGGTCATCTGTTTGTGTTGATTCAAATGTAAGATGCTTTTGTATGATGAATTAAAGAATCTCTTGTGTGTCACAGATATGCTTTAGTCACCTTGCACAGCTGCTTTGTATACGTTGGACATGGGTATGTCTGCAGTGTCATTGCTGTTGCTATCATATGGCTCAGAAAACCCATACATGTGTAGGAGCTGCCAGTTAGCCATCTGACCATAAGTGTTGAAGACCTCCTCTCCTTTGCTGATGCTCCGGACTGACACCATCTTTAGACACTCCTGTTAGGGCAGAGAGAATGGGACGTACTATATTACCATCACTGCATCACACCAATTTCTATGAGTCAAACAATACATGTACTGCAATCTTGGGCATCTCATATAATTATATGAACCAAGCAATACAGTATACTGTAATCTTGGAGTGGGTATACTTTTCTACTTCTATTCAGGCTACTCTATACTATACACACCAGACAGTGAATGACAGAGGTAAGAGGGCTTCTCTCACCGGTGTGAATTCCAGATTGGCATTATGATTGGACACATGGTTCAACATGTCTGCCATGGGCACCATCATTGGTGGATTGGGGTCCTTCTCATCCTCGTCTTCCTCATCCAGGGGCTCCTGAAAACTGCAGAGAGAGAGAGAGAGACAGGAAACAAGACATGTGGAGTGGATTATGTGAGGTTATTCAGAATAGAAAGATAAAGTGAGGCAAGTATATCAACACTCCAATCATAATAGCTGCCCAACAGCTTCAGCTTAGCTACTCAGAAACCACTGAAATGGACAATATGACAACATACAATGAAGCAGGACAAATACCTTTCACCATCAAGATATGTAAAATAGCTTCAATTATGAGTGAGAAATATGAATGGTAGCTGTTGAATGATGTACCTCTAAAGGTGTTGTCTTTTCAGTAAGAATAGGTGTCTGTATGAATAATTTGCTTGTATTCTGAGCGCCAAAATCAGTCTAGAATTTGGATGAACAAATTCACCTAGCCTATCATCTCACTCCTTTCAGACCCTTCTCTTGTGTCTGACCTATGCGACCTCTCACCTGTAAGCCATGACGAACGCCACCAGGCTTCTGTAGAGGTCCAGTGTGTGTTTGGCTGGGTCCCATAGGTCAGGGTGTAAGCTCATGAAAGGAAGGACAATGTCTGTGTACTCCTTCTGGATGTTAGTGAGGTCAGTGTCCACTGCCTCTGGGATCCCTGTCCCCTTCAGGAGGGTGTCCCTCTCCTCTTTCGACCTGCACACATCACAGAGACACAACCATAAGCAACTGTGTAACTAAAAAAATACATTGATTTTGTACAGATGTTTCACAGAGAAGCAAACAGAGACAAAACATAAAGAACAGCATGTAAGAGACTAAGTCAACTAAGCTCAGAATAATAAAACATCAAGGCATGTGGATGCATATTTGCATTTCCTTTGGCCCATACCAGAACATGGGGTGATCCAAAACCTTGAAGTCAGGCCAGAGGGACAGGTAAGGCCTCCAGTGGGACTGAAGACAGGTGTACTCGTACATCAGAGCCAAGAGGAGGGGCACCCAGCCGGACTTGTTCTCCAGAGATGCTTTACCTGGAGGGGGAATCACACCAGGGTGAAATGCCTCATGAAGCTCAAACATGATCACAGCAGACGTGTGTGTGTGTGTGTGTGTGTGTGTGTGTGTGTGTGTGATTGAGGGAGAGAAAGTAAGTATGAAAAAAAGAGAGATAGAGAAAGAGAGATGCCCTGTCTTTAGACCACTCACTCTTCTCCAGCAAAGCCATGACCTTGGTGGTGCTCTGGTGCAGGAGAGCATCTCTGGGGATGGAGAACAGCACCTCGCCCTCATCTATGTCCTCTTTGGCCAGCATGCCATACTCTGCCACTGTGCCATCCTTACTGACGTACACCTGGAGCACGGGAGGTGAACATTGTTTGTTGAATGAGTATGAACACAGCAGCCACCCAGCATCATTCAGATGATTTGTCTTTCACAAAGCACCTGTAGATCTGTAGAGTATTGGCCATTATAAAGAGCTGATGCCAAACCTAAGAAGCAGCTATTCATTATCATATTCATACCTTGTGGTTTAACGTCAGCCCCACCCCTTCACACCACTGTAAGAAGTTCTGAAGAGGGTCCAGCACAGATTTGTCTGAAGTGCCGTCTATCTACAAGGAGCAAAGCAACAGCAAATGTCATGAGGATCAAATATTCAGTTCCCAAGAGTCAATATTAGACCACGCATACGGCCTAGCTAAATCACCGATAAATGGGGGAAAAAACGGCATTAACGTTAGATAATTACTGCTAATATTGTCTTTCATAACTAGCGTTATGGCATGACAACACAGAAGTTGGCTAGGAAAAGCAGATAATCACAGATTTTGAGGCAAGCTAAATAGCTAGAGCAAATACATAATAGCCAAACCTTGAGTCTTTTAGTATCTGTTGCCATTCTGTCCAAGAGACTACGCTATCGAATTTATTCGGGTTGTAAAATTGACTTAGAGTATATGTGTCCTTGATGATCCCTTTGACATTATGCTTTTTATTTCAAAGTATTATGACAACACAACTGCCATCTTTCTTTTGATTTTTGGCTTTACGACAACAGGAAACAAGTTACAGCATGAATTCCGTTAGCAGGACTCGAACCTTAACCCTAAAAGTATATATATGACACGCTGGAAATCAATCGACACATGTCAACAACAAAAATGTTCTAGCATCTATTCTGTATGAAGTATCCGTATACTTCATACAGAATAGATGCTAGAACACTTTTGTTATTGACATGTGTTGGTTGATTTCCGCAAACCACGTGCGGTCGCACCTTTGACGTCACGTCGCAGTAATAACTGCTCATACATGTTTGATACGTCAAAAGACAGAAATGAGCTACTGAATATGAAAACAATTTCAACAATCAGCCGACCATTGAGATGACCTTGATTTTTCCACCTGTTGATCTTGACCAGATTATTTCATCTGTTGTTATGTATATTCATTGCTATTATTTGCCTTCATGTTTCATATTTGTAGTGGTGGAATAAATTGATATATATTTCTACTTTTCATACTTTCTCTGACAACTTGCAGGCCTGCACCACCATCAATGTAGCTTTTGTAAAGTCTATGATGAATCAAGGAATAAATGCATAGAGGAGGGAAACTTTATTGATCTTTATTATGTCACTCAAACAAAAAAAGACCATGCATCACAATTGTTTAACATTAAACAGAAGATATCACAGACACTGACTAGCCATACAGGCACTACAACACAGGCAGCTCTATGTGGCCCATAACCTTTCATCCACATATCGTGCCACATTCCGTGCCTTTCATCCACACATCGTGCCTGTACTTTATTTATGATTCAACTCTGCACAATCCACCATACAAGTGAGCCATTTATAGTTGAGAAATACAATAATTTCAAGCTTATCTGACTGGAATGAAATGTAAAATAAAACTTTGGTCCAATACACATGCCACATTCGACAATGTCATGCCTTCACTTTTGTTCCACTTACTTATCAGTCTCTATATGCTATCTGTAGGAAAACCTTCACCCTCACACTATATGGTGTGATCTTCTCAGCTCAATGGATTTCAGTAATCAATGTAGTAACTGTACTCTCCTAATGACTAGTCAAATAGACATTTCCTATGAAAGTAGTATGTTGACTAAAGAAAGTACATCTGTACTCCATCTGTATTTTTCTTTGCATACCATTGGTTATGGGTGTTTCACTACAAATTGAGTAGAGAGACAGCTTGCCATGCCTCTTGCTCTTTACTCATATATATACAAATAACATAAAAGGTCAATTAATGTACAGTTTAAGAGTCCTCAGCACTCCTGGACCTTTAGCCTCACAGACACGTTGTAAGGTTTAGGTGCCTGGGTGACACCAAACATGGGAGTGTAATCAGGTTCCCCTGCGTCCTCAGGCCAGACACACTGGAGGGGTCGCAGCAGAGTAACCCAGTTGAGGTTGCACAAAGACCAAAGTTCTCTCCGGGGAAAATTTGGACAAGGAATTAACAGTTGACAGCAGGGTGAATCTATTCGCCACTAGCTTAAACAGATTTTTAGAGTTCCTACAAGGGTAAGACCCTATAGGCTGAACATCATACCCGTTAGAAGAGGGCTAGTCCAGGGCTCCTGTACAGGGCCATTTTTGCCGGGAGACACCCTCCAGAACCATGTCAATCTCCTGCTGGCACCTCTCTGGGGACAAAGACAAAAGAAGGAACAGTTGCTGAGTAACGCTGAATTAGGATTCCTTAGCCCTTTCCCTAATGTGTGCAATTATTCACTACCCCTCATGGATTTGGTGGTGTAAGCATACAGCAGGAACTTTCCACAACATTTCTAACATTAGTTTATTCTTTTTGAATTCATGAGCAGTGTTGGGGTAACAAGGTAACAACGCATTACAGTAATATATTACTTTTATGAGTTACGGAGTAATATAACAAGTTACTGTGTTCAATTATTGCAATATTATTACAGTTACTTTTCAGTAACTGTAACTTTCACTTTCAGAATCATATTTCTACCGGCGTGTCATATATATATTTTTAGGCTTAGGGTTAGGGTTAGGGTCCTGCTAAGGGAATTCATGCTGTAACTTCTTTCCTATTGTTGTGAAGCCAAAAATCTAAGAAAGATGGCAGTCGTGTTGTCATAATACATTGGACACATGTACTCTAAGTCAAACAAATTCAATCAAACATTGGCGAAAATGCAGTAGATTTCTGCAGTAGAACTGCAGTAGATTTCCAAATATTGGGATGGGTTGGGGACCAGGGAGAAGTTTTTGGCCCTGCAAGCCCTGAGGAGGTAGAAGGGGAGGCAGATGGCGAGCCACAGCAGGATTACAGATTACAGCATGATGACTGTTGTCCCACTGCACTCTGCTCCCAGATACAGCATAACCACAACACGGCAGATTGTCATGTGACCTCCACCCAGGAGGGTTCATTGGTAGTGACCATGTCATTGCTCAGCTCCATTGATAGTACAGTATTGTGTCCTCTCTCTCCATAAAATTGGAAAGCCTGGTTATATATAACGATGCACTTAGTAGCCTACTAATATTACCCCACATTAACCACTATACTGTCTATTCATTGACATACACATACTTTTAGCAAGCTGAAGCAAGCACTCACATTTTCTTCAGAATAGTCGTTTTCTAGTTACAGTGATGGCCTTGTCCAGTAATATTCTTTCAGTCTGATACTCATTACTTGTTGCTACACCTATATACTCCGTATTATGCGCATGATAGGTTGTTAAGTCCTATGAGACTGGGAAAATTGATTTTAGCTATTACTTAACAATTCTGACATCGAGAAGAACAAGTAAGGTAAAGTAATTCCCCATGCTTTAAACTTCGCCCATAGCGATGTTAATCTGTTGTTGGCACCGCATCTTTTTCTCACATTTTAAACTCCTGCTTGAACTGTACTCCAGTGATTTTACTGTAAAGTCCTTCCTATCATTCAATACAGTGTCTGGATATCACATTTGTACTTATTATCGACATTATCATTATTTAAATATCAACCAAACTGATACGAATGTATAAAGCATAGGTTGCTAGTCTAGATTAATTGTTTGTGAGCTGTGTGAAAGGTGCTGTAGAGATAAGGAACAACTGCAGAACAAACATTTATACTTACTTTTATTAAGAATTCAGCAAGCCAAACATTCCACATAATTTGTGTTAAACTAATATTTGCTAACTAACAATGAGAAACCATTTAAGATTTGAATATGCTCAATTTTACATCAAGCTCAGGAGCCATTACAATAATCAACAAAGGTAATCTAAACCAGTCCAATAACATTTGAACAAAGTATGTTATGCTCTTAAATGGTAATGAATGTAAGGAAGAAGACAGTAATATTTACTTGGAATCAACCAATGTTTCGGCACACAGTGCCCGATGTAGGCCTAAGTGTTACATCAATCTTAATCAAGGTTGTACAAAGTAAAACTGACAACAATAATTATTTGTGTAAAACACAATAGCAAGTACAATAGATTTACGTACAACAATCATACAGGGTTTAACTATATCACATAGATATCATATTAGACCACACCTGACCTCTTCCCCCTCACTGGGTACCCCTCAGCCTTACACCTAGTCTATAGGGCTTGGGGGACAGAGTCACTCCAAACACAGGGGTGTAGTCAGGTTCCCCTGCGTCCTCAGGCCAGACAAACTGGAAGCGTCGCAGCAGAGTTACCATAATCAGGAAAAGCTCCATGCGAGCTAGTCCTTCTCCAAGACACATACGAGGCCCTGAAACAACAACAACAACAACAAAAAACTCAATCAGCCATCATCAACATTTATCTATAGTGATGTACTTTGTTTCACATTATATACCTGCAGAGAATGGCATGAAGGCCTCAGGCTTCTCAAACTCTCCCTGCTCATTCAGGAAGTTGGAAGGGTTGAACTCATGGGGAAACTTCCACTGACCCTTCTCGTACAGCACAGAGGAGAGGTTGGGAATGATGAGGGTGCCCTGGATAGAGAAATGAACATAAAGAGATAAGATGGATAGCAAGGTGGATTTGTAGAAAAAGAGAGAAGATGAGGGGTATAGAGGGAGATATGTATACAGTGTACAGATAAGACTAATGATTAAGCATCACTGATATATTTATCCATAATTCTTCTTACCTTTGGGATGCTGTAGCCCATCAACTGAGTGTCTTTAGTGGTGCAGTGGAACACACTGAGGGGGACAGTACTAGCAATACGCTGGGACTCGTGGGTCACGGCCTGCATGTAGGGCATCCTGTGTCTGTCCTCAAACGAAGCATGATCTTTCCCTTCCAGAACCAAGTCAATCTCCTGCTGACACCTCTCTGAGAGGAATAAAGGCAATGGACGTTTTAGGAAACAATTTAGCTGTTTTAAATCTGTTTAGTACAAATGCTATAATCACATTGCATTTCTATATATTCTCAAATGTTGTTACATTATAATAATTATAGTGGAGTGACACATTATTCCGAGAGGGGAAATCTATAGATCTACAGAATACAGCCATTAAATGAATTTGAAGGCATATAGTAAGTAGATAAAGTGTAAAAGACAGACCCTGAATCTCTGGATGGGTCATGAGGTAAAGGAAGGCAGTGAGCAGTGTGTTTGAGGTGGTGTCTGTTCCTGCAAAGTGCAGGTCCAGAACATACATGATGAGCTGGGCCTCTGCAAAAGACGATCCATCGTCTCCTCTCTAAAAGGGAGAGCACAGCAGTGTTAGTGTTGATTCAATGTTTAGTCTTTGTCTTCTGCCAATCACCCTATCTGTCACTCCTTCTACCCATCTATTGAGGCTAAGATTGTTTGTTAACACAGTAGTATCATTGAAATGCTACTGTTGTGATATGGGTCATTCAATCAGTATATTGTTTGCAATGAAAAGTAGAACAATGGGGAATCTTTAAAACATTTTTAAAAAGGTAGATGGCAAAAAGAGAAGAAGAACGCATCATATATTGTATATTGACTGATGTTGTGGTCTCACATTAAAGAGTATAAAAATCACATACAACCAAATAATAGACACTACATATACACACACTTTATCTAGTTCATCCAGGTAACAGTCAATGAAGTCCCTGGGTTCTCCAGGAACTCTGGTCTTCTTATGCTCAGTGACCAAGCCAGACGACAAACTTTGGGCTATTTTTGCGTTTTTAAATGCCTTCTGGAAGGGCAAGGGCAGGTGTCTCAGCAAAGGCAGGGTGTCATAAAGCTGTGGACAGAGTCAAAGTGAAGAGTCAGACCTAAACTGTCACCACCAAAGATCTACAATACCTGCTGCAGTGCTTCCTGTATGTGGTTTTCACACCTGTTCAACATAGTGTAATTAACAGGAAGTGACAAATAGTACTTGGCAATGTGTAATTTCATTGCACTAGAAATGCAACTAGTATGCTTTATATCATATAAGTACTCTTATTCTTTTGTCACAGTTACAAAAAAGCTGTGAATATTTTGGTGTCATACCATAGCCCAGGGTCCATTGGTGATCTTTGCGTTCTCAGTGTACAGTTTCACAAAGACCGTGAGAAACTCATCATCATAGTTGTAGCGGGACCCAAAGAGGACCTGGCAGATGATATTGGAGGCAGCATTATGGAAAAGAGTCTGGGGGTTCATGGATTTCCCTGTGGGCAAATAACCAAAGTATACAGTTGAGATATGTTTATGTACTGTACAGTACAGTATGTAGAAGTAGTTTTACTCCAGGGAAGGGAGATAATTGAACATATGATGACATTAGTTGAATACGTGATATATTCAATATATAAGACTTCGGTAATTTAAAATGGTCCAGTTCCGTACCCACGCTTTTTTCCAGGGGTGCCATGATGTGAACTATCTCCCCCAGGATCCTCTCCTCCATGGACTGCTTTCCTAGACCGAAGTTCCTCAAGGTCATGAGGGCAAAACGCCGATGCTCTCTCCAGCTGGAGCCATAGTCCACCAGAATGACACCTGGAATGGTTTCGTAAAATCAGTCTAAAAACTTAGTATGCTACTTGGTGCAGTAGTTCAAGCTGTGCCAACCAAATGATAGTGATGCCTTTGATTAATAGAAGAAAACAAACCCTACTGGGACTCAAGTGACAGGGAGAAGTTGAGGAATTTAGCTCTTCATAGTTAGTCATAAAGAAAACAAAGAAAACTTTTTTTTTATATTCTGACTGACATTGATAATAAAGCAATGCAGCCTTAAGGATGTTCATTCTACAGGTATTACCTTTTCCCTCTGTGATGTGACTGACCATAAGGTCTTGGGGTCGTCCTGCAAAGTCCACAGCCTTGGTCACCATCGCCTCCTTCATGGCTTCGATCCCATTGATAACCACAGTTGGTCTTGCCCCCAGATAGAGACTGTAAACGTTCCCATAACGCTCTGCAAACTATAGAGAGGAAGAGATATGTTATCAAGTGCTTATCAAACATAATAAAAATGATTACCATCTACGTTCAGTTTTTCATATGACTAGCGGGACGGTCAAAAATAATTGGATCTGATTGCTTTAACTCAATGTTGTCAGGCTACCTACAGGCCGTGGTTAAAACATTTGCAGAAAGAAATGCAAGGCGATCAGTGATCAGTTAGGCTAGGCCTACCTATAGGCAAATAACCTCGTTGAAACCAGGCTTTCAACGGGATTTGGAGGTATGGCTACGCGAGACTAATAGGCAAGACAGGAGGACTACACCAGGAGACCAGGAATAGGGTGGGAATAGGCTTTACAAAATTTAAAATGCTGTCCGGTGCTGAAATTGCAACATGTATGCGGCTGTCTATCGAAGCTATATCAGATTCTGTGGTGCGGGTAGGGCTTGGAGAGTTGATTATTGTTTAAAAGCTACACACCCTCAAATGTACCAAGGTACCTATATCATTAATTCAAAGTGTTCAGGTAATGTGCGTCAGGTTGTGGGACATTTCAAGCTTGAGTTTGAGGGTCTGTAGCTTCATGTTTGTAGACTACAGGAGTGATTATTTGATTCGTGTGGATGTATGATGATGATTGACCTTGTTTTATTAAATAGCATTATTTGAAATCAGCCCACAGATTTGGGTGAGTTGGCAGTCATGGTGCCCAAGTTGCTTCACCTGTTTATTTAAGAGGCAAATCTGGGATTCAATAACAACGTTTTACTTTTTTTGGTAAATAGCTGAGGATGAGGCTGGGGAAATATTACCACTCTCAAATTCAGGCGGAGCTATGGATGCCATGACTGATCATGAAAATTATAGTCTTAACCATGTTTTGAAGCTAAATCAAGTCACAAACACTTAAAAAAGGGGTTAGGGTTAAAAGAAGAAAAGAAACTGCGCAAGAAGAGAAGATTCTAAAGTAGCCCCTTTGCTGCTCACGGGCAGCGGTTTAAAAGGGGTTGTAGGCTACTCTCCTCTTGCCTGGGGCATTATAATAGATGCTAGAGTTAGTCTTGCATATGTTAACTGCACACAACACAATTTTCTAAAGAGGAGTTATTACGCAATCACAACCCCACTTCCTACAGAGAGGGAGTTGTTACGTGAACAAAGGTTGGTTCCATGAATAGATAATAGTCTACTTATATTTGCTACAAAAGGTATGTAATGGACTTACACTTACTGTACAATAAGCACATTTTCTATCACGTTTACTGAGACGTTGAGATGCACTTAATTTACAAGAGTTCTACCTTCTCAAAATCTTTCATTGGATTCTCCAAGCTCAGATTCAGCAGATTCCCAAATATTGGCAAGAGTTGCGGACCAGGAGGAAAGTTATTGGGTCTACTAATCCTCAGGAGTAAGAAAAGGAGGCAGACGCCGAACCCCAGCAGAACCAGTGTTTCCAGCATGATCACTCTTATTCCATTGAACACTAGACTTAGTCCGGACTGCTTTCTATATAAACACCGCGTACAGTACGCGCGCGCATACACACACGCGCTCGGCGCACTAGTTTACATCAAAAGAAAAATCTGTTTTGCGTCTTTACATAAATCATTTTCAACGTGTCTATGGAATTTGTCTTCCGTTGACTGACCAATAAGCCTACTGTAGTGCCAATGTATTCTTATACTTGACTTATAAACAGAGAGTAACCAACTTGGAAATGCATTACGTTACAATTGCTGAATTGCTGAATATTGGTTATGAAACTCTTTTATGAAATTATCATAATAAATTGTTCCTCTTGCCTTGATAGAACTTTAACTTCTCATATTGAGTATGTTCGATCACTTATTAAAGCCGATAGACTTGTTTGACTGTGAAACATACGCGCTGCATTCGGATTGTCTAGAATCCTTTCTTTCCTTGTAACTTTTCCTTGAACTCGCTAGCAAAAGTCTATGAGGGAAGTCAAGAAAAAGTAACAAGGAAAGGAAAAAGGTTGAATTTTTTGTACAATCCGAACGCAGCCTTGATCTGATCGCTAAGGGCATGTAGAGAACAATACATGAAATTGAAATAGAGCTATAATGAAACCTTTCTAGTTTTTCACCCATAAATTATTTTAAATAGTATCTATATTGTTAATCTCATTGCCTCGTGTAGTAGCATTGACCATCATTATCAAACAAATCTTGCAATTTCACAGTTTACGTTTTTCAAGATACCCCACCTTTTGCCGACGGCCCTTTGCTAAACAAACCATCCCAGCATACCTCGCGTGTCCAACGGCTTCTGACCGTATGCTCATTGAAGTATTCTGCGGGCCTGTTTTGGATTATTAGGTCAAGAGTCTGGATCGGACCGTACCGGACTCCCCCACAATTAACCCCCCAAACCGTTAGCATACACCCCACTCCTTTCGCTTGCACGGCGTGGGTCGTAGGGGAGCTTGCTGTGAAGCTAGCTAGTGAGCTCTAGACTGACTGGGGAGGCTGTGACGGGCAGCTACGGATCCGAACAAGACCTTCTAATCTGATGGAGCTGGAGTCGGGTAGAACCGAACTTGGAGCTGTGGGAGAGTCGCTTCAGCCTCAAACCCCAAGCCGACACGAAAAGAGTCTAGGATTGCTTACAACCAAATTTGTAACTTTGCTACAAGAGGCCAAGGATGGGGTTCTAGATCTCAAAGCAGTAAGCATGCTTCACTCTTTGTTGTTGGCACGCGGATGTCAATTTCTAGCTTGCCTGCTAGCTCGCTTGCTACAGTAGCTGGATATGAGGCTAGCATTTTAATGCAAAGTATCCTCGATAAACCTTTGCTAACTAACGTAAGCTCAGGCGAATGTGTTAGTCGTCTTGCTGTCTCCTAGTTATGCCATACAATGTCATTGGTGATTAGCTTTAACTGTTAACTTGTCCGGCTACTGAACTTGGGAAAAGTTGATAAACTTTATTCTGCCCCCTGCAGACTCGGTGTAAAAGCGTGTCAACGTTTGGGTCACCTCTGGACCCACCAGGTTGTCTTTGTAAAAGAGAATATGACTTGCCGTCCTGGCTAGATAAAGGACTTGATTATAGACAAATTATGTAATCCAGGTGTAGCATGCAGGCATACCTAACTGGTCCTGAGCCTGGTCAACCAGGCTTGTCGAGGAAGGTGCCATGTTCGACTTTACAACAGGTTGAATTGAATGTATTATTGTATGTACAGCAGGAATTAGCCTTGACTAGAGTGAGGCTGTCAAGTAGAATAGGTAGTAAAGTCAGCTTCTATTCACTACATTTTTATTTTCAACATTGAGAACAATTAATTTCACTGGATATCAGTTTGACAGCTGGCAAAATAATGGAACCCATGATTACCCTGGTTCCAGAGTGAAATTTCCTGACAGATTGCCCTTTTGGCTCTGGCCAGTACTGGCTTTCTGTTGTCTATTGTGCACTGTAGTACAGTGTGTACACACACACACACACACACACACATTGCTATAGCTTCTATATCACTAGAATGTATTTCTCTATGTTCTCATGCCAGGTATCACAGACTTTAGTGACTAGCGGGAACTTTTTGATGTTGGCTTGAAGAGAAATGTAAAAAAAAAAAAAAGTGTGCTGCCATCCTGAGATACTTATGTTGGCAATGCTCTTGGTATTCATCAGGTCCATGGTGTGGTTTTGTCTCGTCTGGGTGTGACTGACCACCACTAAAGCCACCCTTTAACATAGCAGTGCCAGGAGCAATATAGGATTCAGAGGATGCACACACAGTTATCAGCCCTAGCCATATGTCTATCACTTATCAAAGAGCTTGTTGAATGTGAGCTTGAAAAGGCACTCAGAACTTCAAATGAATTTGTCTTGAACAGCTAACCTCCCTTGAGACTCAATAGACGGTATGTGTGTGACCCCAGAGACCTAAACAAGGAGATCCTAAATAATAATGTACGATTCGGCTACATACCATCATGGTAGCCAATTTAGTAATACCCCACAAGCTGCGCTTTAAGAATACACACAGTGATTAACCTTTCTCGTCCACAGGCCGCAGATACCTTAGCAGTCCGACAGAAGAGGCGCATCTATGACATCACTAACGTGCTTGAGGGCATCGGACTGATTGAGAAGAAGTCCAAGAACAGTATTCAGTGGAAGTGAGTGAATGCAATTAGGATCTCTGCTAAGTTGCTGCCCTGGTACCCTTTAGCCACGTTCTAATGCAGTTTTTACTCAGTCAGTCATGTAAAGGAGGACTCAGGCTCTCTCAGAGTCTGATAAAGCATGGGCAGATGCTTGATTTTCATCATGTCAATGTATTTGCATCTTTCTCTTCAAATAAACCAGATATGAATGAAGAACTAATGAGAGTTGTCAATGTTTTCTCCACTACCTTGCCCTTCTCTGTCCCCTGACCAATGCTTGTTGTCTCTTTTCTTGTGTCTCCTGTCCCAAGGGGGGTTGGTCCTGGGTGTAACACGCGGGAGATAGCAGACAAACTCATCGATCTGAAGGCAGAGCTGGATGATCTGGACAGGCGAGAGAATGAGTTGGATCAGCAGAGGGATTGGGTCCAGCAGAGCATCAAGAATGTGACGGATGACTCACATAATAGCCCATATCCTTTTCTACATCCCCTCTTTCCATCTTAGTTGTCAATAAGCTTAACAGATATTATATGCTTGTCAATGGACTGGGTTAGGCTGTATCCCCCCAAAATACTTTGTCTGGTTTTACCTCAGTGCTTAACTATTGATTCATGTTGCCGTAGATAAACGTTTGACCCTTAACACAGGCACACTCTGGCTTTTGTAAAACATGAAGACCTCTGTGGTGCATTCAAAGGTTGGCTTTTCTGTCATATGTTTCATGTCTTTCTTTCCCCCTCTGCTCTTCCCCCTCCTTCTCTCTTTCTCTTCCTCTTCCTCTCACTCACTCCCTCTCTATTTGGCCTCCACAGGTGACACTCTCCTAGCGATCCGCGCTCCCACAGGAACACAGCTGGAGGTGCCCATACCTGAGTCTGTAAGTGCCTGTCCTGTACAACCTCAGTACTCTGCCATAACTCTCTCACTGTCTACAGACTCTATGTGCTATTTCCTAGCATCTCTGACTATCTGGGCTACCATTTGCAGGTGCTTAATGGACAGAAGAAGTATCAGATCCGTCTCAAGAGCTCAGCAGGACCCATCGAGGTTCTCCTGGTGAACAAGGACCCGTCCAGCCCTTCTCCAGTGGTACTGCCCGTCCCTCCACCAGAGGATATGCTCCAGAGCCTGCCAACGACTGCTGCTGCTGCTGTCGCCCCTAAACCTGCGCCCACGCCCTCACAGCCCAGCGAGCTTCTGGCTCCTTCTTCCAACCCCAGTCCAGCCACTCTCTCACCTGCCTGTATAGCTGCTACCAACCAGGCAGTTACCACCACAGGTAGGATTTGGCCTAAAGCTGTGTGCACTGTTATGGCACTAATATAGCCATTGATTGTGTGTGATTTAGCATTGAATGTGTGTGGGTGTTTGTTTGTTTGTTCTCATGGTTGGTCTACCTCTTCATGACTTCTGAGATATTTGCATACATAATGTCATCCTCATTTAATTCTCCTTACTTCAACAGAAGTGACTAGCAACAACACCAGCACACTGACCGCAACCACAGACACAGCTGCCCAACTGACGCCCCTATTGGACACCCAGCTACTCCAGTCCTCTGCCTCATTGGATGGCTCCTCCTCTGCACTCTTTGAACCAATCAAGTCTGACCCTTCTGAATGTGAGTAACCTGCAGTTTACCCTGGATCATTGTGCTTCTCTAGCATGCTTCAGAGCCATGCTACTGAACTACTGAGTACACATTGGGCAGTTTTGAATATCTGATTAATAATGTTTTTCCCTCTTCTGCTTCCAGTGCTGGATTTTCCCAAAGAACTATCTGACATGTTTGACCCAACTAAAGGTAAATACCAGTTTAATATAAAGTCCATGAAAGAGAAGTAAACACATTGGATATCAATTACATAGACAAAATACAACTTATGTAAAGTTTTGAACTTTATGAACAATTACTTAAACAAATTCTAGAATACACATTTTTGAAAAGTATAGTAAAGGTCTTCTTTAATTCTAACCAATCATCCTCTCTCCCTCTCTGAGCAGAGAGTGCAGACCTGTTGGAGGAGTTGATGTCCTCAGAGGGTAAGTTTACATATATACAGGTCTGCTGATGTCAATTTGTGGATGATCAAAAAGATACTTAGCAAGTCACAAGCCAGTGAGGAGTGTTTTTCTAATGTCTTTCTATTGTCCTCTCTTTTTCTTTCTCTTTTTCATCTCCAGTGTTCTCTCCACTCCTTCGTCTTTCTCCACCACCGGGCGACCACGACTACATCTATAACCTAGATGAAACTGAAGGTCTGTGTGACCTCTTCGATGTCCCCATCATCAACCTTTGTCCTCTGAACTGAGTTTTGGCAATAGTGTGTATAGCAATGTAAGGAAATATGAGAACAAACCATTTTTACCATTTTCTATGGAAAAAAAAAAGAAAGAAATTAGTGATTCTATTTTTGGATCCCTGTGTATTATAAGCTGATTTTCTGTGTCAACAATTGAGTGTTTTGATGTTGGTATTTCCCCCCTTCTCACTGAAGTTTTTACCCAAATCTCTCCACGGAACATTGGCAGCAAATGGTTCAAGTGGCTCTAAGGTAGATACAAAGGGGGTTATAATCTCTCAGGTGAAATGCCTCTTTTTCATGCTGATCTATTCCCTCCATGTTTGAAGTATTACAAACGTGTAAAAAAAACAAAAAAAAAACAGTCATCACACTCTGATACTCAACACACACTGATTGTCAGCAGATTCAGGCAGCTGCACCCACACCCAGACAGTTTTGTGCACAAACACAGCTGATCAAATATGCACTGTCATTCTGTATATAGAGAATATATATTTTGTACCAGCATTCGTGGAGTTGCTACAGTATGTAGATGTGTAATGATGAACAACATTTGTAATACAGCAAGATGGCAATAGAGAACCAGGGTGTCATGCCGCAAATACATGATAACAGAAAATATTGAAGTGCTCAGAATCAAATGTAATTATCAATATATCACCTGCTATTCATTTATCATAATTAACTATGGTCCGGTCCTGCTTTGCCTTTTTGATTTGTTTATTGAGGTAATCAAATTTTCTGTGCATAATTCTTTCTTTCCCTTTTCGCTCACTTTACAAAAAATGTCTGTGGCACTCTTGGTTTGTCTTGCAATTATTGTGTATATGAATATTATTTTGTTCATCCTATGTATGAGTGTAAGGTATGTTTCATGTATTTTTATAGATACCATAATCAGTTGCTATGAAGTATGCTGGTGCTTTGAATGCTGGTCTCTAGTCTGTATATGTCGCTCTGATCTGTGTTCAATAGCAAAGGTCCCACATATGCTTTCTCCATTACTATGAAAGTACCAATGTTGATGTTCTTTCTGCACGAGAGAATCTTGTTTTGTGTCATCCTTTTGTTTATCCTTGTTTGCATTTGTTCCCAGATGCGTTGTATCCCTTGTATAGAATAGCATTTATTTTTTTTATATCTGTTAGATATATTACTAATTTTGGATTTAGGTATATGAAAATATATTCACAAAACGGTCAGCTGTATCAACTGTTCTCACATCATTGCACTTTACACCGGTCCAGCCAGTTTGGAAAGTAGCATACATACCCGACCTGGGTCCAAATAGTATTTGAAAAACTTTGAGCGTTTGCTTGAGACTGCCTGAAGTGCCAGATATTATTTTAAATACTATTTGTACCCAGGCCTGATACATACCATCCATCTAGGTTGGTGTTGTCAGTTCACTGAAGCCTTCAATACCCAGGGAAATCAATTTGAGTCTGCTTACATACATATACATTGGGGAGTGTTTTCCCGGACACAGATGACTTAACTCTAGTTATATCACATATGAAAGAAATAAAGAGACATTTTTGTATTATTTGCATACTGCGTGTTCTGTGTCATTTCCATTCACTGTTAGTGGATAAGGAAACCCCATAAAATACATATTTTATAAATTAATTTAAAAATATGTACCATTCATTATAATTCTGAGTAATAGGGTGTACTATAATTATTTCATTAAACATTTATTTACATAAAACCTATTAGGCTAAAAACATAACACATAATTCCCGAAAGCAGATAAATCACATATTGTTACTAAGTAATCGCATATCTCCAGCTGGATACAATATAACACAAACAATGAAAATGTAACACTAGAGGGAGAAACATTCAGAATGAATCAAGGCCCGCTTCAGCTTTCTGTCTGTCTACTTATGTGGGCTATACATTATTCCTGGAATTCAGATCCATGCGTTTACAATAATAGGAACATGTTGCAATGTTGGAATAAGGATTGGTCAACAGTGCTCCTTCCTACAGGGGGCGAGTGTGACTCCACTAAACCCGGAACTTTGAATGATCAATTACTTCTTGAAATTTGGGAAGAAACTTCTCCGCCTAAATATTCCAAGTTTGTCAAAGATAATTCTGTATTGGATTATTGCCGTTCTTTATCGGGAGGGATTCCCCATGCTTCTAGCTGGGATTTCGGCGTTTTCGCGAAGACAGTAACTTCTCATTTCTAACAGGTAGGAGTCGAAGAAAAGTGCAGCGCCAGTAGATGGATTTATTTCGATTGTTTGCTAAACTTCACGAACGAGGATTAACACATATGTTATGTTTAGTTAACCTGAGTCGAATGGTCTGCATTATCTTTTCCTTTCCTCGTTACAGTTTCGATCTTTTTTCTGTCTGCTGTACTCCGAGATAGTGAGTAGCCCTTAAACCGCTGATTGAAGGGGCTGACATCATACGTGAATAATACCTCTATTTCACCTTTACTTTTGTTAGGCAGCGATGTCTCAGGAAACCAAATACTAATAAATGTAATCTTCATATTAGTTGAAGGTTACTTTTTTTCTAGTACAGTAGCCTATAGTGTCGTTAATTGTATGGTGTGTGCTGTATGCAATAGAGAAAATTTTCCATGCCCTGTATCAGGTAGGAAGCACTCATGCTTAATTTCACATCTGAAAGGAATCACATTTGGAAAGGGTTGTCTTTTGAGGTTCAGTTTCACTAGTGTGTCGACAACTGCCATTGGCATTCTTCTCCCCAGCACTCAGAATACAAGGCCCTCAGGCAGACACTAGGCTACCCTTCTAGAGCTGCTGGTGCCGATGACAACTGACTTCAAAGTGTTTGTGTGTGTGTGTGTGTGTGTGTGTGTGTGTGTGTGTGTGTGTGTGTGTGGGGGGGGGGGGGGTTGTGGTAGGTTAGTCGTGGTCTGTCAGGGTTGGAATTCCAGGCAGCTGAATGCCCCCTCTATTCACCCCCGAAGGGTAGGACAGTTATTACAGGGTCAGGGGGCATAACACACTTTAGAAGTCTGCAGTAGAACAAAAGGACTGGCCGTTTGCTGGCATATTGGTTCAGTATACATAGCTTCTAAACACTCATACCTAAAACATTTAATCTCTCTCTCTCTCTCTCTCTCTCTCTCTCTCTCTCCCCCTGCGAGGGTGCAGCAGCCACATAGTCCCAGGCCCAGTGCATGCTGGGACAGGTATAGAGCCTAGGAAAGCCGAACATCCCTATCTCTGACAGTGAGACATATACTTTAGTCTGCATTAGCAACACCTTCATACCTCTTCATGAATACTGTAGGCCTACAATGTTTTAGGTGAACAGTTTTTTAAAACATTAAGAGTGGAAGTGGCCTAATATTTTCCATCAACACCATAAAAGTAGTTGTAACAGTGATTCATAATCTGCTCAGATTTCAACATGTTTGAACGAACTACAGATCCCAAAGAGATTATTACATTCCTGTAATTACAGTGTTGTGTGATCAACAACATGTTTACATGTTGATGAAATCATCATACATTTACTACTAGCACACTAGAGTTGTGTGTTGGAATGGCCAGTTAGATGAAAGGTGTCTAGAGGCCAACGTGCTGCCTAAGGGAAATGTATCAGGTGAACTCGATAGTGTGTCAGTGTTCTGACAGAAACACCACTTTTGGCTAGTAATACGAAAACTACTGCTTTGTAATTAAGAAGGTTCATTCCAGTAATTACACACTTAGTACACACACACACACACACACACACACACACACACACACACACACACTGTTTCCATATGTGGTGGAGATAGCATGAAACCTGTGGGGCTTCAATCTGAGAACTGAGAAGGAAATAGCTTTGTGTGGTTGTGGTGGTAGGTGGGGTGTGTGTGTGTGTGTGTGTGTGTGTGTGTGTGTGTGTGTGTGTGTGTGTTTGTTTGTTTGTTTGTGTGCATGTGTGTGTGCCGGGTTGGAGAGATGTGTGTGTGTGTGTGTGTGTGTGTGTGTGTGTGGGTGTGGCCATGTAGGCCACTATATAGTTGTGTACTCAGACAGGGCTAAGCTCTCTCCAGTAACCTGCAGGCACATTAAAAATACACCCAAAGAGGAACAACAACTTCAACAAATCCATTCCGAGAATGAAAGCTCTAATTACTCACAACTGGAGCTACTGCTCAGAAACACACACAGTCAATCTTCTAGTAAATGTAATTGACTAACTGAATATGAATCTCCATTGACCTAATTCCTTGGGTTTTAAGGAGGACACCCACACACACGCCAATATGCCGCAACAGAAGGATATCGTGAAGATTGCTATCCAGATGCCAGGGGCATATCCCCAGCTTATTCAGTTGGATCAGGTAAGTCCCAGAACAAAGCGTCAGTTGAGTCAAAGGTGTTATTTAGATACAATTTCCTGTTATGATGATGTCATACTGGCCTAATGTATACAGTTGAAGTCGGAAGTTTACATACACTTTGGTTGAAGTCATTAAAACTCATTTTTTAACCACTCCACAGATTTCATGTTAAACTATAGTTTGGGCAAATCGGTTAGGATCTACTTTTGTGCATGACACAAGTCATTTTTCCAACAATTGTTTACAGACAGATTATTTCACTTATAATTCACTATGTCACAATTCCAGTGGGTCAGAAGTTTACATACACTAAATTGATGGTGCCTTTAAACAGCTTGGAAAATTCCAGAAAATTATGTCATGGCTTGAGAAGCTTCTGGCTAATTGACATCATTTGAGTCAATTGGAGGTGTACCTGTGGGTGTATTTTAAGGCCTAGCTTCAAACTCAGTGCCTCTTTGCTTGACATCATGGGAAAATCAAAATAAATCAGCCAAGACTAGTCTGGTTCATCCTTGGGAGCAATTTCCAAACGCCTGAAGGTACCACATTCATCTGTACAAACAATAGTACGCAAGTCTCCTAGAGATGAACGTACTTTGGCGTGAAAAGTGCAAATCAATCCCAGAACAACAGCAAAGGACCTTGTGAAGATGCTGGAGGAAACAGGTACAAAAGTATCTATATCCACCCTAAAACAAGTCCTATATCGACAACCTGAAAGGCCGCTCAGCAAGGAAGAAGCCACTGCTCCAAAACCGCCATACAAAAGCCAGACTACGGTTTGCTACTGCACGTGGGGACAAAGATCCTCTGGTCTGATGAAATTAACATTTTGGCCATAATGACCATTGTTATGTTTGGAGGAAAAAGGGGGAGGCTTGCAAGCCGAAGAACACCATCCCAACCGTGAAGCACGGGGGTGGCAGCATCATGTTGTGGGAGTGCTTTGCTACAGGAGGGACTGATGCACTTCACAAAATAGGTGGCATTATGAGGAAGGAAAATTATGTGGATATATTGAAGCAACATCTCAAGACAAGTTAAAGCTTGGTCGCAAATGGGTCTTCCAAATGGACAATGACGCCAAGCATACTTCCAAAGTTGTGGCAAAATGGCTTAAGGACAACAAAGTCAAGGTATTGGAGTGGCCATCACAAAGCCCTGACCTCAATCCTATAGATCATTTGTGGGCAGAACTGAAAAAGCGTGTGCGAGCAAGGAGGCCTACAAACCTGACTCAGTTACACAAGTTCTGTCAGGTGGAAGGCTACCCAAAATGTTTGACCCAAGTTAAACAATTTAAAGGCAATGCTACCAAATACTAACTAAGTGTATGTAAAATTCTGACGTACTGGAAAAGTGATGAAAGCTGAAATAAATAACTCTCTACTATTATTCTGATATTTCACATTCTTAAACTGACCTAAGACAGGGAATGTTTACTAGGATTAAATGTCAGGAATTGTGGAAAAACTGAGTTTAAATGTATTTGGCTAAGGTGTATGTGAACTTCCGACTTCAACTTCATCTTGTCATAACTCTGTTAAGAGTATAATATGCCCAATATTAGAATCGGTGCTTTGGCGGTTTCACTCATTAGAGTTGAAAAGTTAGATCAGCTATATGTCTTCATACTGTAGGTTATATTCATTTAGATATACAAATAGCCTACATGATATTGAGATAGAACTTAAATAATATGATATGATGTTTAGGGGATTTGTGAATGAGCTTGTTCCATAGACATAGCTATTGCATGGGAGAAAGGATCTAACCACAAGCTCCTCAGTCACACTCCTATGGGACCTCACCAAAAAACATCTGATTGGTTGACCTCCTTGCCGACCATAAATTACAGGGCAGTGATAGGTCTACCGCAGTACACCAAAACTTTTGATTGGTTGACCACCATGTGCACCACAAATTACAGGGTAATTTGAAGTACAGACATAGGACTAGCTTCAGTAGCTTGTCTTTTATTTGTTCACTCAGCTGAAGTTCCATGTCTGAGCTGCGCAGCTCAACAGCGTAGAGGAACTCCAGGCTTGGTGTTTATCTAGGCTCAACAGGCTTGGGTCACAGGGCTTGTGTTCTGTTTTTAATTTACCACAGACTAAAGAATGATATCGTAATCAACCCCTCCCTTCTATTTCTCACTTTTATTTCTGATTTTTATCTCTATACAGAAAAAGCCCCTTTCCTCTGTAATAAAGGAGGTTTGTGATGGGTAAGTCTGTCTGTATGTCTGTCTGTCTGTCTGTCTGTTCATGTTTGTGTGATCATGTTATGTGAATGTTAACATTATATGTTTGCTTTAGTTTTGTCATAAGTGGTGGGATTTATGAATTTCAGTGCCAGTGTCTATGAAGCTCTTGACTGTGGCTGTTTCTCTAGGTGGAATCTTCCAGGTCCTGATAACTATGCTCTCCAATATGCTGATGGTGTCCAGACCTACATCACTGAGTCTGTGAGTTCATTTTCTCTCTCTCTCTGTCTCTCCTTTTAGCATGTGGGTGTGAGTGAGTCTGTAGACATAGGTTGTCTTTTATACATGTTTCTGTTTTGGTTTCTGTTCGTATAGACAATACTGTTGTTAAATACAGTACCAGACCACAGCTCGCTGGCTGGCTGCCCAGCATGTGTCCAGTATAGATCTAGTACATAAAGTCGACAGCAGAGGGTGTCACTGTCATGTCAGTGATGTATGAAATGTCATCAATGCCAGTGGCTACTGTAACTGTTGGAGCTAAACTAAGCTGGTGACCTTTGGAGAGGTCAACCCCCCAGCACTCCCAACAGGGGTAAGCTGGGCCTGCAGTCATTGTTATGTCACTTAGCTCTGTGATAAGCGTGGGGTAGTTGCAGTAATGACCAGTTGGCACAGCAGGACCAAATATATGACTGTGCTCTTGATGTAGTTCTGCACTTAAAGCACTGTAGAACAGAGTTTAAATTATGTCTCTCTCTCTCAGTCTCTTTCAATTCTATTAAATTCAAATGGCTTTATTGGTATGAAATGGGAATCCGGTGTTGCCAAACCAGCTATACAACAAGAATAGGTAACTGATCACAACATTAACCAGTACAAAAGTTAACTCAAACAATATGAATGTGATTCGTTTGGAACCAACAAGCATCTCTGCGTGGAGATGGTGGTAGGGTTTTACAGCTACATTAAACAATTTCTGAGGCTAATACTGTACAAGAGAGATTCCTGCTATTTCCTGGACCAGTAGACTGTAAGCATGAAAAATACTTACTCATCTGAAGTTTTTTTCTCTCTCTCTCTGTCTCTTTGTCTCCTACTCTGCCGCCCTCCTTCTTTCTTACTTGCTTTATAATTATGTGCCTTTGTAGAGTGTGAAAATAGTAATCAGTGAAGTGTTCTACAGTCTGTCTGTATTTAATGTCATTGTGTCTGCTGCCCTGTGGCCTTTGTTTTCTAGAATCGTCTGGACATTAAGAACGGCTGCATTCTCCGTCTGACCAAGGCACCGGTGAGTCTGCAAGCAAGAGGCAACCAGCCATGTTCTGTTCCAATGCAACCTCAACTCAATTGTGTGGATGTGTCTCTGTACCCTGTATTGCATTTCATCCTTTGTTTGTGTGTGTGTGTGTGTGTGTGTGTGTGTGTGTGCGTGTGTGTGCATGTGTGTTGTAGGGCCGCTGTGCTGAGGACCTCTACAAGGGCATCCAGAGTTCGGACTCAGGAGTGCGTTGTGATTCGTTGAAGCAGCTGGCCAGTGTGTCCACTGATGTCACGTTCGCCCAGGAGTTCATCAGTCGCGACGGTCACTCTCTACTGGTGAAGATCGTAGAGGATGCTCACGAGTCAGTTCTCCTCTCTCCTAGACTCTCCTAGACCTCTGTGTGCCTCTGTGATTCTGTGTATGTCTCTGTGTCTCCATTTATCTTGAGACGGATGCATATTTGGGTCTAGAAGTCCTTCACTCTCTCTCTATCCTCTGCAACCAACCTTCTATAGCAGACTGTCAAATGAGCGGTTCTCTGTCCTCCTCTCCTGGCAGCCAGTGTGTGGGTATATGGGGGGATGGGGAGGTGAAGTGAAGGGAGAGAGGAGTGCAGTGCATATTTGTGCTGGCTGCAGTGGAATGCTGTGCTTTCATAGATAGATGCTGGTGGTGAGATATGAGGTGATTACCTCACATGTGGGAACACATCCCTCCCTCCCTGGCTCTGTCTGGCCTGTTCCTCGCTAGCACTGGAAGCATGGTAACACTAGGCAGGAATTCCAGGAAGGCTGTTGCTTTGTAGTTTCAAACATTCAGATTGTGAGTTTAGCTGGCGTGGAGTTCCATTAAAGACATTGTTACTCTCTGTTTTGTACATCTAGTGAAGTTGTTAGATTATATATATATTTTACAATGGGATATTAGTCTTATGTCATACATGAGATATATGTATGACATTATGAGTCTAATGTCATACTCTTGAAGATGTACCACCCTTTCCTTACAATCAAAGAAAATGTAATTCATGATATGACTTCTGGTTAAGTTGTCAAACACATTTCTGTCATGTATGAGGAAAAGTTTCCACCCAACTCAAGTTTCGGTGGTTTCTGTGGGAGAGTCAAGTGTCTGTGTGCTGACTGCTGATGTTGTAATATTCTGTGCTCATGTCAGAGTTTTCTGTGTTGTGTGTTTGCCTGTCAGGGCTCCTCTGATTATGACACACACACTGACAGGCTTCATGGAACTGATGGATCATGGGATTGTGTCATGGGAGAACCTCTCTGCCGTCTTCATCAAGAAGGTGCGTGCACTTCTCCTGAGCTGCTTTAGTCCAAGTGCCGGAGGGGTTTTGAAAACAAGTAATGTCAGGAGTTGAAATACGTCTGTGTGCATAGCTTCATTTTCATGTATGTTCTCTTTGAAAATGAAGATACGCCCTGTATGATACAGTTAGCATGTCCACTGGTCCACTACATGCCAAACCAATCCTATTTTGTCTTGGCTCTGTCCTACTCTACTCTGTCCTGTATGTCTCATCTTGTGGGTTGTGTCTGTCTCCTGTCAGATTGCTAGCTTCGTCAATGCCAAGGTGCTGGACGCGTCCATCCAGCAGGTGTCCCTGGCCATCCTGGAGAACATGGTGAACATGAGCAGCAGCAGCCTCTTCCAGCAGGTCAAACAGGAAGTCACGCTGGAGAGACTCATCTCCCACCTGCAGGTGTAAGTGGCCTAACTTACAGTAGCAGATCACCACCACGTTTTCTGTCCATGAGTGGATAGCATTAACACACAGACACATGCCTGTCCTCTGTAAGTCAAATCAAACTTTATTTATAGAGCACATTTCATACATGGATGCAACACAATGCATAGGAATATGAATAAATACAATTCAAACATAACAAGACAAAGCATAAGAGGATAACAAGTATAACAGTCATGGGAGTTTAAGACAGTAAAAGCAGAGAACAAGTGAAGACTGTAGTGATAAATGCATGGGAAATTGTGAGATTGTTTGCTAGTCCAAGGACTGAAGATGTCTATTTTTAATCTAAAACATTCTCACTCTCTCACACACATTGACTGTACATTCTGTCCCATCCCAGGACCAACCAGCAGATTCAAACCAAAGCCATGGCCCTCCTCATGGCCCTGTTACAGACAGCTGGAGATGCAGACAGACAGGTAAGAATGGGTTCTCTCTCTCTCTCTCTCTCTCTCTCTCTCTCTTTTTATTTCTCTCTCTCTCTCTCTCTTTCTCTTTCTATTTCTCTCTCTCTCTCTCTCTGTCTCACACACTCCTTCCCTCCTTTTCCCTCTCTCACACGTTCTTTCTTTCTTTCCCTCGGCTCCCCTGGTTTCGAGAGAAGCAGGTTGCTAATCAGTTTAACTAGCCTGAGTGAAGCTGTTCAAAACAAAGGACTTTTGGGAGAGATTTATGTGACCATTATGTCACAGGAGGCAAAGTCCTGTTGTGTCCCTCCCTCTGACCTGGTTTGTGATAATAGAGATCTAACTGCCCCCTTGTGGCGAAATAGTTTAAATGTATATGGGCCCATAAATTGTAATACCTGTTGTGTTGTAAATACTTAGTAATGACTCACAAACTATTGTTTTTCAGGAGCTGTTTGCCTTCCTTGACAAAAAAAACCTTCGGCAGTACATATACAAGGTAAAGTTAATATCATAGGCCAGATAGCCTCAAGTAAAATATCATACACAGGAAAATGCAATCTTTTTAAAAAATTGTTTGTGCAGTGGATTTAGTCATTTTTGAGTCGTGTTCCTATCAGTCACACTGTCTCTACTGTAGTAGATATTGTACTGTCTAACCTATGACCTATGGTTTGTTCTGACACATAGAACATCATCCATAGTTCTGGTTCGGTGGGGGATGAGATGGCCCACTACCTATACGTTCTCCAGTCTGTCACTCTCAACCACCTGGAACCACGCATGAGGATGCCCCTGGACTCATACAACCAGGTGAGATACAGTAGGACATGCAACCAGGTGAGATACAGTAGGACTCATGCAACCAGGTGAGATAGGACTGTTATACTTCTACCATAAGGTGAGATACAGTAGGACTCATACAACCAGGAGAGATAGGACTCTATTCAATCCTTTCCATATGAGGTAGCCTCTTCTCACTCTGGGAGTGGGTTTGTCTGAAGTGCTGTACAGTACACAGATATTATTTATGAGAGCCACTTGAACTCATACCTCTCCCTTTGAGTCCCTTTTATCCCTCTATATATCTGTCCCCTCTGTCCATCCCCTCTTCTCCTGTTTCTTTCCCCTCTCAGGATCAGAGAGAGATTCTACACGGGCTTCGACAGGCAGCTTTCGAGACTGAGAGTGAAAACAGCTTGAGTAATGAACGACGCCGCTCTCTCTGTGCCAAGGAGTTCAAGAAGCTGGGCTTCTCTGTGAGTCTATTCAATGCGATTCTACTTCTCTGAGAGAGATCCAATTTATTAGGGCAACGCTTCGTCAAAGCCCAATTGGGGTCGAAACTTTGTCCCAATAAACTCCACATTTTGGGAGCAGCGACCAGTGTGCGGATCTCTCTCATTTCTCTACTATTGTCACTTCGATCCAGCACCTGGGCTAGGTTTTTTTTTGCATATGCACATACTATCTCTCTAAACATTCTACTTCCTGCTTCCTACCTCCCCAACCACTATATACCACATGGCGTCTCTTTCACATACTTCTTCTTTATCACTTATTGTCCTTGTGAGTCCTTGTCAACTACTCTATATTCAACCTCTCTTCAAGCACTTCCCACTCTAATATATACCACCATCACTCACTGTCTCCCAACATACACCTATGGAATCTGTTACATTAGCTACCTCTTGCTGATCTCGGGTGAGCATGGAGGTGTGTGAGCATGAGTGTGTGAGTATGAGTGTGTGAGTATGAGTGTGTGAGTATGAGTGTGTCAGTATGAGTGTGTGAGTATGAGTGTGTGAGTATGAGTGTATGAGTATGAGTGTGTGAGTATGAGTGTGAATATGCATCTGTGAGTACGAGTGTGTGAGTATAAGTATGTGTTATCCCTGTTCTCTTCTCCCTGTAGAACAACAGTAACCCGGGTCAGGACCTGCTCCGGGCCCCCCCTGGCCTGCTAGCCCTAGACACCATGGCCTACTTCGCCTCCCGCTACCCCGACGCCTACAGCAGGGTGAGGAAATGGAGGGGACAGCATGAGAAAAGCATGAAGGGAAAAGGGGAAGGAAGAGAGGAGGAGGGGATGGGGAGAAATATAGGTTGTTTTGAGGTAGTATTTCACAATCTTGTGGTTTCCCTGACACAGATTAAGCCAAGCTTAATATACCAAATCACACTTTCAGTGGAGACTCACCATTGAAATTGGTATTTAGTTTAATTTAGGATTCGTCTTACACTAGGTTTGGGACCCAACTGTATATGCACAGTGTCCTCATCTCTCTCTCTTTCTCTCTCTCTCTCTCTCTCTCTCTCTCTCTCTCTCTCTCTCTCTCTCTCTCTCTCTCTCTTTATGTCTCCCTTTTATCCCTCTCTCTCAGTTTGTGTTGGAGAACAGCAGTAGGGAGGACAAGCATGAGTGTCCGTTCGCCCGCAGCAGCATCCAGCTGACTCTCATCCTGTGTGAGATCCTACGTATCGGAGAGCCCCGTAAGTCAACCTGGGCTTGGATGTGTGTGTAAGCCTGGTCCAGTACACATCTGAGCTGAATGTGTCTGCTGGTGTGAGGATACACACAGTAAGGTGTAGTCTGCAGCAGTACATTATAGGTGTGCACTATGTCTAGGCTATGTGTTGTGCGTGCAGGACGGTACATTCAGGCAGGGAGGTCTGATGGTATTCTCTCTCTTTCTGTCATTCCCTCTTATCCCCCCCCCCCCTTCTCTCCCCAGCGTCAGAAACAGGGTCAAACTACCACCCCATCTTCTTCTCTCAGGACCGTCTGCTGGACGAGCTGTTCTGTGTCTGCATCCAGCTGATCAACAAGACGTGGAAGGAGATGAGGGCTACGCAGGAGGACTTTGACAAGGTAGCACAGACCACACCTCTCTGTTTATCACCATCGACCTCATATCTCACCCATCTCATCCCATATCTCACTCTTTCCCCATATCTAACTGACATGTAAATGGACATACAGTAAGCACTTTATCTCATAGAGAGGCCATTTACAAAAGTTGAGAAGATGTACCTTCATGCACTCCATCCATTTGACCATTATTGTCCATGTGTCCATTAGACTGATACCCTACAATGGAAAAAAGACACAAGCATTGTAATGACACTGTCACCATGCATTTGCAAGCACAGTAGACCTCTAAAGTATGAAACACAGGAGCATCTGCCACAGGCTTGTGCACAGATCCTAATCATTCTGTGGGAGGTAACCAGCTGTGCCAGTAATGAGTCAGACAAAATCGTTACAACAGCACATTGATTAGTCACCCAGAACGGCCATCACAATGGGATATTATTGACTAGTCTATTTGACTGAAGAGAGAACTCCAATAATGACTAGACTAATCTGAATGGATACCATGCTAGTGAAATGTAAGACAGACGACCAGACCGATTCACACAGAAAAAGTTCGTACTAGTCTAGACACAGATATGGAGCTAGCCCTGTGAAGCATTTTTACGTTGCAGTAACCATTCCTTGGCTGATTGTATTTTCTTTCTGATGCTAAAGATCCTACACCCTGCTGCCTTAGACAGCCGTATTGAGAAACACCCATCAACAGGGCCATGTTTAACAAAGTGCTCTCATGGTTGTAAACCCCTAACCTTTTGACCTCTGGCTGAGGCGAGTGTCCGGCCAGCAGGCCTTGTCATTGTGTGCGCCCACGGCTCTCTCCCACAATCCCCTGGGGCAGGGACAATAGGGCCTTAGAGGCACAAAGAGAATCCTGGTCCATGGCAGATTCAGAGCGGGAGAGAAATGCCATGCACAATCGCCTGGTTACATCAGCAGTAATTGCACAACAGAAAAACCTCTGGACACCAACAATGGAGAGATGGACAGCAGTCAGGCTCAGCCATGTTTGAAAGAGAGAGAGAAGCCATGTCTGTTGGTTTGTTTTCTCCCTACTGTATGTTGCCTGTGGCTCACTTCTCTCATGTTTTGATCATATCTGCTTTGACCAGGTTTCTCTTGTCTAAAAAAGAGAATCTCAATGAGACTAACCTGGATGAATACAAGTCAAATAAAAGTCAAAACATAGTTTCTTGAAGAGTTGAATGGACTGAATGCAGGAATAGAGGAGAGAATGCGTTTACTGGAGACCTGTAGGACTGTTATCTTCTCCTCCATGCTTGTCTCCGAGGACCAAATTCAATATCTCAGTCTGGTTGTCAACAAGCCATGCTGACAATCTATATTTGGCTTTTACTACTGTGGCCCTCTTCCACTCTCTCTCTTTCTTACCGTCAGCTCCTCACTTTCTCTCTCTCTCCTTTCCTCCCCTCTTCCCTCCAATAAACCCCTTACTGTGCTGTCGATTTCGGCCGTTAATCGCTCCTGGCAACAGACTGCTGCCAGCTGGGGGCCTTCGAGCATGACTGTGTGTGTGTGTGTGTGTGTGTGTGTGTGTGTGTGTGTGTGTGTGTGTGTGTGTGTGTGTGTGTGTGTGTGTGTGTGTGTATGCTGGAGGATCACGGTTATTGGAGGGATGCATCCTGTGGTGGGGGGGGAAGTGTGTTGTGGGGGAGACTCTCTCACACACACACACACACACACACACACACACATACACACACACACACTGCTGGGTCGTGAGGGAACAGGGACAGCTGCTCGTCACTGTGACTGAGGTAAGAGTACTGGGGTTCTCCTCTTCCTATTGGCTAGGCCAGAGGAGTGACAGCACGAGAGAGGGGGAGCAGACAGGGGTGTGTGACTATCAGGGTGTCTGTTTACAAAATATCCTCTGCCCTAGACTGCTGATGCCATAAAGGTGATACTCTCTCTTGCTCTCCCCACGCTGTCCTCTCCTCTCCTCTCCTCTCCTCCATCTACCTCTCCTTTCATAACTCTGTTTCTCCCTCTCCCTCACTCTCTCTCGACTGTGGGAATACAATTGTTGGCCTCTGGGTTGTACCTGAAGGACACAATATGGAGGTGAGAGACCTGTTTTTTTCCACAGTTCAATTGTATGTGGTCTATATTAATGTTGTTGTATAGAGTGAAGCTGAGGGGCAGAAGTGAAGTGTTAATGATAGTTTACCTCTCTTTTTTTTTCTCATACAATTTTACAGAATATAGAATTACAGTTTCAGTTACAGTTTTAGCGCTATTTTCATGGGAAGCAAAGTGCTCTGTAATGTAGCTTTTGTGTTCAATTGTATAGCTATTTAAAATTCAGTATCTCATATCATTGAATATTACATTTTTTATTCATGGTCACTATATGTTTGGGTAGGTTGCCCAAAACATATTTTATACTCTGTTAAAATGCTTTTTTTTATCGGTTGTATCCTTTATTTCCTCTAATTTGTATCAGTTTGTACATTTTGTTGTGTGGTGCACTGTATATGTATTCAACATCAGAAAGGCTGCATTGATATGATTGTTCCAAACAGACAGACTAGTTGGCTGATAGACTATGCCACTAGTTCTGTAGATAAAATGTGCTCCATGGCTATACCAGTAGTTCTGTACTTCTGTTTGTTACATACTTCTTCTTCATATATACAAGTGCTGTGCTCTCCATGGATACTCCATTAGGCAAAGTCATCCTTCACTGATTCTGTACACATTATATCATAAATGGTCTGTACTGGCGCTGTGCTCTTAAGCGAGAGGTTACCATGACGCACAGAAAAATTACATTCCCATGGTGATGGCTGCTTGGTGTCAAAAGCAGTGTTATTGAGTGACATTCCTAGTAAAGACACCCTGTGAGGGAGAGAGATAAAGAGACAGGGCTTGAGGAGGGAACTGAGAGAAAGAGGGAGAGAGGGATGATTAGTTAGTGCTAGCTTTTTACCCATTGATTTTCGCTGGCAATTACCTGTGGCTGCAATGAAAATAATAGATTTTCCATGCACACACACAGACACACACACACACACAGACACACACACACACACACACACACACACACACAACCTCCCGCCTTTTCTCTCTCCTTAGTGGCCGTGTCCTCAGAGAGCTCTTGTTTTGGGGTGACTGAGGTCAGTCTCTGTCTGGGTGTGTGAGCGTCACTGTGACCAGCAGTGTGGAGGAGGGGGGCAGTCTGCTCTCTCTCTCAGCACACACCCACATACATATGCTGTATGCAGACACACACTCTCTCTCTCTTTCTCTCTCACACAAACACACACACACACACACACAAACACAGATGCTCTCAAGTAATGCCCTCAAATCTAAACCTACAGACAAGGATAATATATCTTTCAAGTATTATTGACAGTTGTCTCCCCCCCCCCCCCCCCCCCCCCCCTTCTCTCTCCCTAGGTAATGCAGGTAGTGCGTGAGCAGATCACCAGGACTCTGTCCAGTAAGCCCACATCTCTGGAGCTGTTTAAGAACAAGGTGAATGCCCTGAACTACAGCGAGATCCTCAAACTGCGCCAGACAGAGCGACTGCACCAGGAGGAGACGCTCGCCCCGCCTGTGCTGTGAGTTTCAGCTAAATGTTCCTCTCTGTTTGTCACTATCTCATATAACCCTGTACCTGCAGTTCCTCTGATGGCCCCTAGATGGAAGTGGTTAACCCCTGTGTGTGTGTGTCTTATACATGTCTGTGTGTGTGTGTGTGTGTGTGTGTGTGTGTGTGTGTGTGTGTGTGTGTGTGTGTGTGTGTGTGTGTGTGTGTGTGTGTGTGTGTGTGTGTGTGTGTGTGTGTGTGTGTGTGTGTGTGTGTGAATGAATGTTTGAATGCATGAGTATCAATACACTGCCTTTTGTGTCTCTGATGTTATTGGTACAGAGTATTTGCACCCCTATGGAATCAGTTGTGTGGTGTTGTTGCCATCCTCAGTTTTTCTGTTTGTCACCAAACAACAAGGACATGTGACTCTGCTAGTGACAACAGTGGGACTAGCCCATATGATCCTCCCAATCACCTACATAGTTCACCTCACTGCTCTGATCCTACTGCATTGTCCTCTTCCCATTAGATCTATAGATTTTCATATGTCTGTGTCGTCTTGTTTTGGGAATGTATGTACATTAAGATACTTACATATCATACCAATAAAGCTCATTATGTTACATGCAACTTCCTATGGTTAGGTGTGTGTTTTGGGTATTTGTGGTGTGTCTGACTTTGTGTCTGCTCCTGAAGAGAGCTGAAGGAGCGTCTGAAGCCGGAGCTGTTGGAGCTGATACGCCAGCAGAGGCTGAACCGCTTGTGTCAGGGGACTCTCTTCCGCAAGATCAGCAGCCGCCGCAGACAGGGTGAGACCAATAGGACTAGAGGGTGGGGGGGAAAGGGAGAGACCACCTGCACAAGACGGTGGGGGACAAGACCACCTCTGGAGGGGGTTGACAGGCTGAGAGCATGAGAAAGAACGAAGGGAGAAAGTAACCGAGACAGCCCTAGATGGAGTCTATGATAGGCTGTCCCCACATGCTGATGGTTTGTTATTGATCATTTCATTTCAGATAAGTTGTGGTACTGTCGGCTGTCGCCCAATCACAAAGTCCTTCACTATGGCGATGTGGAGGAGGATACAGAGACCCCTCTCATCGAGACCCTCCAGGAGAAGAGTGAGTTGTGGATGAGATATGTGCAACAACACAATGACTGAAATCGTCGTCCCGTAATCTTGTACTGGGAGTTCTGAAACTCTTTCACTCTTTCACTGGCCGTGGTAAATGCTCAAATATGTCTGTAAACATCCTCTGCCTCCCCTCTCTTGCCCTCCTCTAGTTCCTGTGGCAGATATAAAAGCTCTGCTGACAGGGAAAGACTGCGCCCACATGAAGGAGAATAAGGGGAAACAGACCAAGGTTTGTGCAACACAACACAGACAACTGCCACAATACTCATTCATATGTGTTATGGGCTGGGCACCTATTGAAGCTGTAGCTATGAAGCTATGACACATATGCCTTTTGGTCACTGACCAATAGCTACAGTCTCATCCTTCTCTCTTCCACACATACAGTATGTACATAGACTCCAGTGACTAGATTGGTGTTGTGTCTCCCAACAGGAAGTGTTGGACCTGGCTTTCAGCATCACGTATGATGTAGAGGAATACAGCTTGAACTTCATTGCCTCGTCCAGAACAGATGTGAGTGGTACAGTATTATAAGGGGTTGCTGTCTATATCTGGACAGATTTCTCTCACTCTCTTTGCCCAGAGTGTTAATACACTCTCACTTTCTTTCTCTCTCTCTCTCTCTCAGTTTTGCCTGTGGACAGATGGTCTCAGCGTGCTCCTGGGAAGGGACATGAGCAGTGAGTGCATGCGCAGCGAGCTGGAGATCCTGCTCTCTATGGAGATCAAGCTCCGCCTCCTGGACCTTGAGAACGTACCCATCCCAGACTCCGCCCCCCCGGTACCCAAACCCCCCAGTAACTTCAACTTCTGCTACGACTTCAGCCAGGCCGAGCAGTAGGGTTGGCTGGGGGCTGGAGGCTGGGGGCTGGAGGCTGGAGGCTAGGGGCTGGAGGCTAGGGGCTAGAGGCTAGAGGCTGGGGCCAGGCATGGCATGGCAGGAAGAGACCAGTATAGACCAAGCCTGTGGACTAGACACTGCTACACAACGGGAGGAATGGCTACACCCAGGGCTAGATGGATCATAAGGATGGATGTAAAACGTTTTAAACAGAGGCAGTGTTGGCTCATAGATGGATGGAGTCATGCAGAAGAGGAGAGGCAGAAGACGATTCATTGGGTTCTGTTGGAGTGACCATATGTTTAAATGGCACATACTGTAAAATAAGGACTAGCTACAGAAATGGGAGTAGCTTTACTGTTGTGGAATGCTTGAGCTTAGAATTACTTTGTACCCAGTGTATCTCCAGAGTCCTATCCTTACATCTCTCTACAGTCCTCCTCTCCATTGCTCTAGTCCTCCACCTTTCTCTGTGTTTTATCTGTGGAGAGAGTACATGCTCCATATTGTCATAACTGTGTTAGTTTCCTCTATTTTTCTAATTTCATGTGGTTGGATTTCCATAAACGGCCAGCTTTTTAAGAGACATGACAGATTTTTTGCATGTACTCAACTCATGGACTGAGACAGAATATTTTGGGTGTCTGACATGGTACTTGACCTCATATTCACCAACAGAATCTACCCCTACTCCTTATGCTCTAGTGGTACTTACTTACACCAGTCGAAAACAGAATGAAAGTTGAAAGATAACGGAAAAAGTCAGGCTCCAAGCCTGTTCGATTTCCTATTTATAATATATGAATTCCTTGTTATGTATGAGCAGAGAATTTCAAATAGTATGCTTTTGGCTGAAGCTGGGCTGTTTGATGTTGAAAGGCTGAGAGTACCTCAGAGAATCCCACATGAGCAGGTTTTGATGATCACACTGATTGATCTTATATGTCTGTTTCATTAAGGGAGCCATTAGGCATCCTAGCTTCAGGTTCAAAACGGTTCCATCTTAAGCATTGAGCTCTGTGCTTTTATTGGTGTCAGATGTATCTAGGTACAACCAGCCATGGTCTTGAAAACAATTTTGTATGATTTGATAAATGTTTTGCATTTTGCAAAATGTACCTACACTATGTATGTATGTATGTATGTATGTATGTAGGCCTATCCCCGGTACTAGTGCTGTGTGCTTGGCAGTCTTGTTTGCTGAGGAGGACATATGTTTATAAAGGTCAATCTGAATTTCCGTCTGTATCTATCTGTCCCATAGTCTCTTCTCTAATCCTTGAATCCTGAACTCCTTTCAAGCGTCCTTCTCAAAACGCATTGATGGAGAAGATGTGGAGAGAAGATGCAAGGAATAGAGGGGACTATTGGGACTCAGGGCTATATTTTAACGGCGTAAAAAAACAGTCTTAGCGCAAACGCGGGCGCTGATGGTGGCGCTAGGGGGTGTGTCTGAAATATGAATGCAATTTAAGACAGAATTTTTCACCGCTATTGATGGCACTTGGCCTGCTCATTGTTATGAACACGCCTCTATTACCGCTACTCCACCCACCTGAGCACAGGCGGTAATGTGGTAATTTCACCTGTTACCGGCGACACAAATTCACAATACGCCCTCGTTTGATCTGCGTCCGTTTTTCCGCCCGCTGAAAATAGAGCCCAGAGTCTGTAAATGTTAATGTTGTTGTATGGTACTCGGGTTTTATTTTTATGACAATATGAATGATTCTGACAGTTGAAACCGACCTCATCAGATATTGCTTACTGTAAAACAATAGAAAACATTTTTTCCTCGCGACATGATGGACCTTTATAACCTTTACGTTTTCATATTCATAATTTTAATAGTCAGAGAAAGAGAAATGCAAAGTCATGATGATGAGTTTTTGTTGTCCACCAACAATCAATTTTTGTTGCAATCAGTTTTCGTTATATATATTGGCCAGTGATCTGGGCTTTTGTGAATTTGGGGTGATTTTGCTGTTCATTGCAGTGTGTTCATGATTAACACACACTAATTTCCATGGTAACCCCTTACTTATGCTCTACTTAGATAAGGGTTGACATGAATAAAGAAATATGATTTATGCAAAAGATACTGTATGTGTTGTCATTGTGTGGGCTTGTTCATGCAGAGGAATTCAAATAGAGGAAACAACAAGCAAGAGATAAGATGCTTACATTTATTGATAAAATTAAGTAAAAATAATTTTCCTTCATAAATAGCTATCAAGATTTCTCACTAATCACAGAATCTTGTGCTCATTTTAGTTACCATATGCCTCTTAGTCAGGGCACATCTTCTAAAACACAATTAATTGCAGCATCTGCTGATATGGTCCCTCAGCTCATCACAATATGAGACAGATCCCTTTGGATTGACAATAAACATGGCCCTGTTCAAATACTTTATACAGGATTGGTCAAAGCTAGCCTTTCTATTGCTTTTACCAGTCAAGTCATGTCAGATTAGTGATAAATTCAAGGAAGGATACATTTTGAGCCAGAGGGTGCTCAAAGTCTGCGCGGACCAGCTGTGTGGAGTACTCCAGTACCTCTTTAACCTGAGCTTCAGTCTGGAAAAGGTCCCATCAATGTGGAAAACATCTTGCCTGGTACTGGTACCAAAGAAAAGAAACCCCAGTGTTCTGAATGACTATAGACCGGTAGCCTTGACATCCCACATCATGAAGAACATGGAAAGACTGGTGCTAGCACACGAAGCCCCTGGTGAAGACATCCTTGGACCCCCTGCAGTTTGCCTACCAGGCAGACATTGGTGTGGATGATGCCATCATCTACCTGCTACACAGAGCTCACTCCCATTTAGATAAGGCTGGTAACACGGTGAGGGTAATGTTCTTTGACTTCTCCAGTGCATTTAACACCATACAGCCCTTACTACTTGTGGAGAAACTGCTGAGGCTGCAGGTGGACTCCCCCATTGTTTCATGGATTACGAACTTCCTGACCAACAGACCACAGTTTGTACGGCTGCAGGGATGTGTGTCGGACTGGGTGGTGAGCAGCACTGGCGCCCCCCAGGGGACAGTTCTGATTCCTTTCTTTTTCACCCTCTACAGTGCCTTCGGAAAACTTTGATATGTAAATCAAAGACCCTATAAAAACAAATATATTAATTCCAAAATGATATGAACTATTATCCTTGCATTAAGATGGACTCAATTCAACTTATTGAGTGATTTGTTGATGACATTTTTGCATTTTAGCTAATTTTAAGTGTCATTGCAAAGGATCTGAATACTTATGTACATGAGGTATTTCTGTATTTCAATTTTAATAAATTTACAAAAAAAAACGTATTTTCACTTTGTCATTCTTGGGTATTGTGTGTGGATTGATGGCAAATTCTTTTAATTTAATCAATTTTAAATTGAGTCTATAACACAACAAAATGTGGAAAAAGTAAAGGGGTCTGAATACTTTCCGAAGGCACTGTATACCTCGGACTTCAGACACAACACAGGTATTTGCCATCTGCAGAAGTTCTCGGACGATTCTGCTATTGTGGGATGTATCAGTGGATGCCAGGAGACTGAGTACAGGGGACTGGTGGACAGTTTTGTTGAGTGGTGTGAGCAGAACCATCTGCTACTCAACATCAGCAAGACAAAGGAGATGGTGGTGGACTTTAGGAGGACTAGGGTCCCCCTGTCTGCTGTTTCCATCCAGGGAGAGGACGTGGAGGTGTTCCATAGCTATAAGTACCTGGGGGTGCACCTGGACAATAAACTGGACTGGACTGGTAACATAGTCCTGTACAAGAGGGGGCAGAGCTGGCTTTATTTCTTGAGGAGGCTCAGGTCCTTTGGCATGTGCAGGACTCTGCTTAACATGTTCTACCAGTCAGTGGTGGTCAGCGCAGAGCTGTACGCGGTGGTATGCTGGGGGGGCAGCATCAAGGATGGTGACCCCAAGAGGCTGAGCAAGCTTATTAGGAAAGCTGGTTCTGTCCTCGGTGTCACCCTGGACACTGTGGAGGAGGTGGCCAATAGGAGGAGGAGGACCAAACTCCTGGCCATCATGGACAATCCCTTCCATCCCCTACATGTCACTGTGGCAGACCAGAGAAGCTCCTTTAGCAACAGATTATTGCAACCACGTTGCACTAAGAAGCGATATAGGAGATCTTTTCTGCCTGCCCCAATAAGACTGTACAACTCCTCTTCTTCTGGCTCGACCGGGGTGATCAGAGTCAGGTTGGGGGATGTTAAATCATACTGGACTGTTCTTACTGGATATAATGTTTCAGACATCTATTTTATTTTATTTTTATTCTATTTTCTATTGTCACTTTATTTTCTTGTTGTTGTTTGTGATGTGAGTTGCTGTAACGCCTTAATTTCCCCTCGGGATCAATAAAGTACCTACCTATCTATCTATTTTTAAGAGTATTAAAACAGGGCCATTGTCCACAGTCAGATGGTGATATAAGACAAACAGTAGACTGAGTCTTTTAGGAGCCCTGATAGATGGAAAGGCAGTTTATGACTGCTGAAACCTGCCAGCATAGTGAGCATACAGTACATACATAGAGCCCATGTTAGGGATCACAACTTATACCTCACATTACTGAAGCTATTAGATATTATTTTTATCATCAAAGGATCAGGTAGTTTATCCAATTATTGAAATGTGATTTGACAGTAGCAGCATGTTTCTGAGAAATCACTCAGGACGTTCAATCATTCAGGATGTTCAATCAGAGCGTGAGGGTGAGGTCAGCCCCACCCACAAAACGGCAGTGGATGTTCTCCAGGAATGGCAGCTGTGATTGGAGGAGGTCCACCGTTGTTATGGAGATATCTTTGCACATGGAGATGTCAAGCGTCCGCAATCTCTTACAGTGTTGGACGAGTATGGAGAGAGACCTGTGGAGACATCAGTTCACTGCTATCATATAAACACATTCATAGTCTTTGAGATAACAGTCTTATCTGATTCAAATGTCCTAGGTTAATCTCCCTCTATACAATCAGCTGGAAATAACAGGACTACAACTCAAAAACATGTTTCCTCTTGTGCAGCAATGATGAATGTGCCTTCAATAAAACAATATTTACAGTGTGAAACTCAATTTTCAGTGTGAAACAATGGTACTGTCATATCCTGAATGATGAGTGCTGCGCAGAGCAAACTTAATTTCCTGTCTGCTGCTGCTGATAGAAGCTACAGTAAACAGTCTAGATATACATTAACAGAAGCTAGCGTGCACTCACTACACTAGGATATGTCCCAACAGGAGAACAGCTCAACTGATAGCTTATCTATCTTATCATGATTTGATAACAAAGGTCATTTTTTCTTGCTAGCTAGCTGGCACAGTACAGTAGGCAACTGTTATGACTCTATCACAAATTAAATGTAAATTTGCTAAAATGTTCTACCAACAATGTCCTATGCTTTTAAATCTGGGTAGGGGAGTGGACAAGTGCACGCTTCAGTGAAAAGGAGATTTGTGGCGTACTTGTCTCTGAAGGTTCTCTCTGTCTCTTTGTGTGAGTTTGCGTTTGCGGGTGCTCACCTGTCTGTGACAGCGTCGCAGCAGGATAGGTAGAGGTGCTGCAACCTCAGGAGGTAGGGCGCAGCACGGAAGATGCCTAGGTCACTAATTTGGGGGCAGTGGCTAAGGGCAAGGCTGGTGAGGCTGCGGCAGTGCCAGGCTACCGATGCCAGGCTCTCGTCACTGATCTCTGGCAACATGGACAGAGACAGGCGCTGGAGGTCTGGGAAACGCAGCACCTGCTCACAACAACAAAAAAATCAACGTCATCATATACTATAGACAGTTATGCCATATACCCTAGTAATCACTGTATGCCATACCCTATAGTAACCCCTGATGCCATACCCTATATCAATCACTTTATGCCATGTATCATCATCATCACTTCATGCCATACAATCCAATCTCGTGGTAAACATACTTGTGTGATACTGCTGTCAGTGAGTTTGGAGCAGGCAGATAGGTCAAGCTCCTTGAGGCCCCTGAGGGCCAGCAGTGAGGCCCCCTCCCTCTCCTTGAACACCCCCAGGTCCTCGTCTGTCACCAGCCGCGGCTTCTCCTGGAAGGGCATGGCCGGAGGACGGAAGAAACCCATGTTCCCAAAGGTGCGGGTGAAGCTGGGCCCCTTGTCCTCCTGCAGGGTTCCAGGGAGAGAGGAGAAGTCAGCATGGTCTAGAGAGCATGGTTTTGATTGGCTACATGCTGAGTAACAAATAGACCCGGTAGGATTGGGTAGATATGAACAATATTTTCAGATCTAGGTGGAATTGTATCTATCCAGTCCTCTCAAATCTAAAGGAGTGGCTGTGATTCAGTGACAGAAGTGGAAAGAAATGAGGATAATGGCAGACTAACTCTCTCTAGACTTGATTGAATCTTGAATCTAATTCCTCACCCATCTACCCATAAATCCACTCACCCAACACATCCCACCACCTCTCTCCTTGCTGGGCTCACACTCCTTGGTGGGTTCCACCATCCCCAGCAGGCCCCAGTCTGTGATCTCCTTACACCAGCCCAGCCGCAGCACTGCCAGTGCCGGCAGGTAGGTTGCAATGGCGCGCACGCTCAGGTCTGTGAGGTAGACACAGGAAGTAAGGTCAAGCTCCCGCAAGCTGGCGCCAAGCTGCTGAGTCAATGAGAACACAGCCAGGTCCTGGAGCGAGAGAAGGAAAACAATGGAACAAGAAGGAAGGGCACAATCAGTATTCAAATATTACACAATACACAGAAAACCTTTATTGTGTGGTACCTGAAATCCTGAAATAGTCAGGGAAAATGCCACTGTCAAAGGTCAAGGTGAGGGTGGGAGGGCAAACACACAAACTGACCCTGATATAGGTGCAACTCTTGAAGCTGAGGGTCTCTAGCCGTGCCCTGGGCTCTGGGCCAGACAGCCCCTTCACCATCTCTGCCCCGCTGACGTGGAGACACTCAGACAGGTCCAGAGTCCTCAGCTCAGGCAGAGCCATCAGGTCTGCCAGTCCTTTATCCGTCACCCTCCAGTCCCGGGAAAGAGACAGGAGCCTCAGGCCCTTCAGACCTAGAGCTACAGCCAGCACCGTCCTGCTGGTGAGCTCCGTACAAGCACTGAGGTCCAGACTCCGGAGGCCAGGCTGGTGCTTACAGAGCATCTCCACAGAGTAATCCGTCAGCTCCTTACAGCCCCGCAGATGCAGCTCCTCCAGGGAGAGGCCTTCCACCTGGGCCACGGAGCGCAGAGACTCTGGGGTGATGCTGGTCCTGCTCAAGTCCAGCCCACGCATGGTGGAGGTCTGCTCCTGCAGCAGCCGCCGGAGGTTGCGCAGGGAGAGCAGGGCGGAGGAGTCGGGGCCCACGGGGCAGCCGCGGTAGGGGTCGAACCCGAAGGCGATATGGCAGCCCGCCAGAGAGAGGCGCCGGAGTTTGGGGGTACAGCTTGTGAGGCGGTTGAAGGTTACGTCTGAGAGGTAGCGCAGGTCAGAGAGATCCAGCTCTTCAAGACCTGCTAAAGCCACCCGGACCTGAGAGAGAGGAATCCACCACATCAGGACCACAGGATGATGCATGATTACTAGGCCTATTGAAAAAACATACTCACTATTAATAACACCTGTGTAATAAATAGCTATTTAACAACAAGAGGATTCACCATTGCATCACCATAACTATCATCATCATCATAATAATTATCATCATCATCACCAGAATGACTATCATCGTCACTATCATCATCCTCATCATCATGGGGGTCTCACCTGCTGGCGTTGCTCGTCCCTGGACAGGAATGCTCCAGACATGAAGAGGCTGTCAAGGCCTCTGAGGTCTAGCCTTCGCAGGACGGTGAGGTGGGGCAGCAGGGCCAGGAGGGAAGACTCCGTCACACTGCTCCCTGGCAGGGCCAGGCTCTCCAGCCGAGGGCCCATGTGGAGCCCGATTTCCAGCAGCACGGCCCGGGACATGCTGGACCCGTCCAGGTGGCTGATGACCAGGCTGCAGCTGGAGCGCAGGCCCAGGCTCCGAATCAGATCCAGGGAGGATGTGGAGGCTGGGAACTTGAAGGTGAGGTTTCTCTACAGATAGGAGTGAGGGTTACGACCAAAGAGATCATCAGATCTATTTCTGTGGTTACGCTCATTAAATCGAGCTCTAATATGATTGATATTAGTGAGATTAACTGAGCAACTCATAAAATTACATTACCTGAAATTTGAGGTCTTGACTGGCGTCATACCAGCTCCTGCAGACCATAGATGCTTCCTTCCTGTCTGACGCATGGAGGAAACTCAGGATATAGGTGATGATCTGGACAGGATTGGAATATCATTATCATTAGAGATATCGTAATCTCTACTAGTATTGTATACAAATATATTGTTTGCAGTTCTCTAATGTATTTGTGTGTCAAGTAATGAAATGCACATTCTTTATATACATTGTACAGACACTTTACTCTGATTGACAGTTCAAACAATCTTCCTTGTCTGGTTAGCTTGTCTTACCTCAATAGGTAACTCAGGCGTTTCCATGGTTATTTCACTCATCACAGTCACAGCCTTGCATGTCAAGATGGAGTCTCGTCTTTCATTGTATTGATCACAATGTTTGATTGATATTCAGTACCTTCGAACTCGATTGGAGTTGTTCATCTAGTTAACTTACATCACCGCTGCCAGCTTGCTAGCTAGCTACTTACTTGCTTTTAGCTAGCGAAGTTTCATTCACGTCCCAACCACCTAGACTTGATTCACCGACACGACCTTCTTTATTCCTTGCAATGATATGGACATTTCCCTTCAGCATGGTATTAAATGACAAGTCTGTTTTTGGTCATTTTAACTTTGATCACGAATGTCTCATCAGCCACTGACAGGAGCGGAGGACAACACAGACACTCTGACGTCATGTGAGGAACCGAAATGATTCCTGGGGGATGAAGCTCAGACACACCATTCTTCTACGAGGTTCTACGAGGTCTTGATCATTTAGTCATAATTTTACTGATTTTATTAAATGTATGTTATTATGATGTCATGATATTGATGTAATTCATCACACTATCAATGACTAGTTGTATATGATCTGAGATATCTCTCTCCATTAGTCAGAGGTGATCAAACTGAAATGTTTAGGTCATCCACTTCCATATCTACTTCAAATCAAACAAAGTCTGCCCTGTCAACTGTGGCGTGTTCTCTGTGTGAAAAAACGGTTTCACGGTTTCACAATGACATCAATGCGTGCAGAATTGAGTCTTAAAAGAAAGGGCATCATATTACAAAGGTTTTTTTTTAATTTAAAATTTATTTTTTTATGTCTTCTTTGCACGCTTTTATGTCACCTATAACACACAAACATGTCCATCACTAAGCTAACAATATTCATATAGAATCTACAGATTGCTGGCAGTTTCAGTAGCTGGTTTTTATACCCTAAGTATTCTGAGGGTCAATTTAGCATCATGTACAATTATGATAAACCTTGAATTGATTGCAGGAAAACACACTAGGCTATAAGTACAGCATCCTACATGTACAAACTAATGTAAAATGCACATTATCTTTATTTACAAGCCCAGAATTTATCAAACAACATTTGGTTCAACAGTTATTAGATATTGTAAGAAAATGAAAATGCATTTAGTCTAGTGGAACTCTTATACTGTATATTGTCATATATAGTAGAATGGATATCAAACAGATAACAAAAACCTCTCTAACATAAAAATGTTCATACAGTATATGGATTGGGGACAGTCTTCATGTGAATTATCTGATTATTAAAAAGAAGAAACAGTATTTTTGAAACTAATCTGTCATGTACCAAAGTGTTTTAACCATCATTATAATTTCTGAAGATTATAATTTCAGGGTTGCTGAAATATATCCAATATGTTTTAGATTAAATTGTACTTTATTGTCGTTAATTTGTAACTACTGTTACAATGGAAAAAGCAGTTTTGTTTGTAAATTATATTTTGTATGCAGAAAGGTAGTAGTGCAGCTAATCCTTTTATTTAAATGTCAGTTATGGTTCTTTATGATGGGCGAGTGTCTTTATGAGTATATCACCATGCCAGACAATCACATATGACGTAGGCAATAAAGTACAGTCTAATCTAAAACATATTGGACCTTGAATTACATTATGTTAAAGTAACTACATTGTAGCTGCTGGCTCTAAAGGTAAATCATCTGTGATTGTCTGGCATGCTGATGAACTTATAAAGAAGCATAAGTCTTTGCTAAGTAAAAGTATTAGCTGCACTACTACCTTTCTGCATACAAAACATCATTTATAAACAAAGTTCTTATTTCCATTGTAACAATAGTCCATGAGTCTCTTTTTCCACATTTCAGATTGAATTAAATTGTGATCCATTTGACACACTTTCCAAGCTATAGACTAAACACCCAGACACCCAAAAATAAGGCAAAACTATAAACAATGTTTCATCTTTACAAAACATTGTAAACATTTCTTATCAACATTAGCAAAATATTCCCTCACATTGAAAGAATAAAACCCAACATTTCCACATATGCCAAGAACAAATGGAATTAACCAGTGGATATGATGGTTTACTCATGACAAATGTCTTTCCCCTTAGCTGAATAAATACAAAATAAAATCAACAAATACTGAGGTTTAGGAAAAGGCATTTGTTATTGAGAGCAGACAGAACAACAGACCTGGAGACCCCTAAGATGACACCCCCCCCCCCCCCCCACACACACACACCCCTGACACACACACACACACACACACACACACACACACACACACACACACACACACACACACACACACTTCTACCTTGTGTGATCTCATCCAAACAAGATAAGACCAATTATCACCAATTATTGCTGAATGGTACATTCACCCCTGGGATTGTAAATACCAACATACAGTGCAATGTAAAAATTACATCAGTAATGACAAGAGTGCCCCCTGTGTAAGTAACATTAATGCGTCAGAGCACAGTATGGGTCAGATAGGAGTCATGAGGAGTGTTGAGGAACATATTTATTGTATTAGATCTCCTAGAGACAATTGGCCCACAGGCCTGTACTTTTTGCCCAGTATCTCAGACTCCTGAAACATGACAGGATGATCTGCAGGACCTACAGTATGTTTCTCTCTGATCACTGATCCCTGATCTCTTTATCTCTCTCCCACTCTCTCTCTCTCTCTCTCCCTCTCTCTCTCTCTCTCTCTCTCTCTCTACAGCAGTATGCAGAGGGAGGAATGACCGCTTACCTTGGGTTACATAGAGAGAGCATTTTGTGACTACACATCATGGCTTCTTCTTTTCTTTCTTCTTCCCACTCTCTGCTGGCTCCTCATCTTCCTCTCCCTCATTTTGGCCCTGCTCCATGGAGGGAGCCTGATTGTTGTGACACTGGGAGGTGGTGGGGAGCAGCATGGAGCTGTCTGAGGTTGGGGACACAGCATCAGCCTTGCACTCCGGGTCCAGGCTGGAGGAGATGGGAGATGGGGGAGGCTGGGACGAGGAGATGGAGGGCTGTTTGAAACAAAAGGAGTTTGGAGAAGTCAGTCTCAACTGTGAGAGTGTGTGTGTGTGTGTGTGTGTAAATAAATACCGCACCTGTAGAGAAATGCTGGATTTGTTCTGGGTCTTCTCCTTGATCTTGGCAAGGGTTCCCTTGAGACCTGATTTCCCTGTCATCTCCAGAGCAGCTTTGAGTAGCTTGGGCGTCTCTGCTCGGGGAGGAATCACCTGGGACGGCTGCTTCGTCTCTACTTTAGGCTCCGGCTTCTTATCCTTCGTCAGCATCTTCCTGTGGTCAGAAACATCACATAAGCAGTCATTCCTAAGGTAATATTAAGGTACAAACTAAACATGTGTGACCCATTGAGACAAAAATTATCATACAGTGAAAGATTCAACCTTATCATTGAACCTGTTTATGGGGTCCAGTTAGACAATGTAAATATCAGTGAATTCCCATACTGTAAATGACCCTAGAATTGGCTATGAACTCTCTCTCTCTCACCTGGCTTTCTTGCGGAGCAGCTTCTGGGACTCTGGATAATGTACCAGGATGTCGTTGAGGTCCTTCTTGTCCAGGATGAACAGGTTAGCGAAGCCGTGTGCCACCACGTTCGCCGTGCGTCTGTTCCCTCCGCCCACTGCCAGCAAGCTACCAATCACAGAGAGGGCATTTATATATAAAGCTCTTTATATATATATATATATATATATATATATATATATATATATAATGCACTTTTAAAGAAGTTAAAGGTGGACCAAATGTAAAGGTCCAATCAGAGAGGAGACATTAGTAAAGATCAAACATAAAGGAGACAGTCTAAAGTGGCATTTGAGACAGAGAACATGTAGATTCTAGAACCTAGATTCAGGATGCTCACCTGATCTCCCCAAACACAGACCCCGCCTTCAGCGTCACAAATATGGTCTTCCCGTCCGGCCCGCCCACCACCTGAACCTCCCCGGCCTTGATGATGTACATCTCCCGTCCCACCTCACCCTGCACCACACAGGGGGGTTAGACAAGTGGTGAATATGTACCTGTATAGATTCTGTATTGTACGATCTAAGGCTGTAACAGAGTAGGGAGGCATACACCTATTAATCGTCTGTATTACAGCTACAACATCAGCAGCAGAGAGCACACTGTACAGTGAATATATATAAATGGCATCACATACACACAGGCTGGGTAGGTGGGAAAGCTAGCCTATCCCATCATGCTTTGGACCTTTACCTTTTTGCAGACGTAGTCCCCTGGGAGGTAGACAACAGACCTCAGTCTCTTCAGCATATCAAAGATCATCTGTCTGTCACAACCCTGGTGGGACAGAGGCCAGGGTGAGAAATACAGAGAGATACAGTAACACAGCCGTGGTGGTGGTGGTGGTGGTGGTTTTTCATTGTAGTGTTCCTCTTATCATATTCTGAGAAAGACAGATTCAACGTGACCCTGACGCTTACTCACCTGGAAGAGGGCCACTTTACTGACGATGGAGTAGTTGACGTCCACAGCGATGTCCAGCCTCATCTTATCTGGCAGCTGGACCAGAAGCTCCTGCTCATCTATATGAACAAACACAGTCAACCATAGTCATAAACAATCCAGATATACTGTCTATGATACTGAAGTAAACCTAACATAAAAAATTGTTTAAAGCTGCTCTCAGAATTGCGTAGGTAGTTAGTAATAAGCAATGAAATGACATCACCGTACCCAGCATGCCCTGGGACTGCCAGGTGTAGTTGTACCAGGTTTTGACCCTGTTCTGGACGTCTTTGGGAATGCGGTAGGAGGCCATGTATCTCACAGTGTTGTCCATGCAGGCCCGGTAGTATGTCTGTCCTGCTGTGGCTGCACCAACCACATCTCTCATCTGTAAGAGATTGATCGCCATTGGCCAAACCTGAGTCAATACCAATTGAAACTGCCGGTCGAAAATCTAAAACTGTAATCAGCTCATACTGTGAGAGCAAAACATTGTCTGGAAGGTTTTGGGCTTGGATCAAGTAGGCCAATCAAATCTCCAAACATATTCATCAAATTATTAACCAACCTGTCCAATCATGATGGAGAAGGCAAATACTCCAACAAAGTAGTTGATGAGTTGAAACACAATCTCAAAGAGCGTTGTCGGGTCAGGCAGTCCACCTATGGTGATTAGGGTCTTCACAGCAAAGTAATAGCAGCGGATGTAACTGAAACACATGGAAACAGGAAAAACGTTGTCTGGCTATGAGAATGGTAAGGAATACAATAGTGTGAAGATGTAATGATGATGATAATAATGATAACGATGATGATGGTGGTGGTGGTGGTAATTGTGGTGATGATGACAACGATGATGATGATGATGATGGTGGTGATGATGATGATGATGGTGGTGGTGGTTGTGGTGATGATGATGATGATGGTGGTGGTGGTGGTGGTTGTTGTGGTGATGATGATGATGACGTTTATGATGATGATGATAATGATGATCGTGGTTATGATGATGACGACGACGACGGGAGATTAAATGAAGAAGATCATGTTGATTATAATAACGATGATGATAAAGGGGAAAGACATGATGAAGAAGATAGTGATAATAGTTGATCATCCACCCACCTGTTGCCCTTCCCATCATAGACCCACTTGGTGGAGCCGAGTCCTTCATAGGCAGACCCCCAGTAGAACAGGCAGGCGTTAATGTGCAGGCAGTACAGCAGGTAGGTCGTGGTCCGGATCACTCTGGTCGAATGAGAAAGTTGGAGAGAGAGATTCTTATACAGAGCTTCCTTTTGGTTTTATCTAAGACCAAACCTAAGACCTTGGCTTATTGTATAATACAATAAAATAATAAAAACGAAGCCCTGAGAATGGTGATAGACAAAGTGTGAAGAATATGACTACAGTTTACAAAGTATGTATTTTCTGTACCTGTATACGTAGGCATTGGTCAGGATGGCCTCAAGTCGCTCATTGAACTCAAAGAAAGAATTGATCTAGAAAAGCATCAGAAGTGAAAATGTTAGATGCCATAGATGAACAGTATTTGAATTGATGAAGAATATTATGATTTTATGTACCACACACACTGGAGAGCCTTACCTTTAGTAGCCGTGGAAAGCGGAGGAGAGGGTTGATCCCAGTTCTGAAATAGAAAAACTCCAGAGGAACAAGACTGACAACATCCATCTGTAACACAGAGAAACACAGACGAACACATATACTGTCAGGAAACTAAGTCAAACATTATAATATGGTAAAATTGTCTCATTTACAACAATATTATCATTCAGTGATGAAAATAATTGAAATTTTACCCTGAACCGGAAGGATTTTATGTAATTCACTCTCATGTCCTTTTTGTCACACTGCAATGGACAATAAAAAGACATACTTCAATGCATGTGAGTAGAGTGTGATGTACTGTACAGTATACAACATGCATGACTTTGTGAATATCTATGTAAAAACTTCATTAGTGTGAGTGTGTGGTGACATCTCACCACAATGTCTCCGCCGCGGACAAACTGCAGGCGGGGCTGGAAGACCAGGATGTCCAGAATGTAGATGAGGTCACACAGGTAGTCGGTGAGCAGCCACAGGTAGATGTTACTGGGGGTCTGGTAGGGGAAGGCCCAGCGCACTGGAATCAGCCACACGTTCCAGTTCCAGGCCAAGGTGACGAAAAACAGCCACAACACATAAACCAGATCTAAGGACAGAACACAGGGGGTTTTACCAGAGTTACATATTATATTGATTTGTATTCTGTTTCTAGCTCTTATTCTAGTATTCTTATTCTAGCTCTGTGGTATACAGAGAGTCAAAGACAGTAAAGCCTAATTCACCCTCCATATACAGTACAAGAGAGAGTATAGGTATGAAAGCACCAGACTGGGCACAAACGTATACTAAAGTCTTTGAGAGATAAACCAAGGGATCAACCACTTGGAGGAGCCAAACACTCAGATAAAAGCTGGTACAGGAAGACTCAAAATAGAGAAGAAGCATATATGCCAGAGGAGGGCGGAATAGGGTGAGTGAGGAAGAGGGAAGGGGAAAAGGAGAAAGCAAGAAACTACAGGAAGTGGAGAGAGAAACTAGAGGAGAAAGGAGGAATGAAGCAGGAGGTGGAGAGAGAGAGAGAGAGAGAGAGAGAGAGAGAGAGAGAGAGAGAGAGAGAGAGAGAGGAATAAAGCAGGAGAATGAGAAAGGAGTAGTAGAAGTAGAGGAGGCACTCTAGGCGGCGGGCGGGGAGCTCACTGGTGAAGGGGTCGATGCTAGAGGGAAAGCGGTACTGCAGCAGGGCTCGTATCCAGCGAGGGGGGGTCACCTTGCAGCACAGCCTAGACTTGGGGGGCTGTTCCTCCACCTCCCTGTCAGAAGGGGCTGGATGTGCCTCCTCCTCCTCCTTCTGCTCCTCTGGAGGCGCAGGAGGAGGTGCTGCAGCTGTCTTGGCTGGGGCTGCAGGTCAGAGGTCACAGATGAGAGCCACAGGTCAACGGTGAAAGGTCAGGTTAAAGAGGTTGTGGTTGATGTACCTGTGGCTGTGTGTTTGCACCTGGAAATAAAAGTTAACCCCTTCACAACAGGTGCCTTCTTTAGCCAAGGCCCAATTGACCTCAACCTGATGTTTATTTGACCTGATATCCAAGATATTTCAAGCTAACTGATGCTTGATAGATTGAATACAAACATGTATAGTCTTGAATTTATTTCAGCTTTAAGTCATGATGAAATGCCAAATATCATGAAGTCTGTGTCTGAAAATGGATTAAGTCAATAATGCTATATGACAAAGGGTTTTGAGAAAATTGTTAGACTGCTCTGAAGTGTTGTCAAAATGGGGGCCATTGTCTGTATGCTCTGTGTTTTTAACAGCATCGCATTGTACCTGTGTCTAGCTGTGCTATGTATGTTATGTATCACTCACAGGCTGGGGGGCTGTCCTCATCAGAGTCATCAGGATCTATGAGTTTCTCTTTGGCCTTCTCCGTCCTCTCCTTAAACATCTTGACCAGCTCCTGCAGGCGCTCATTCACCACAGTGCTAGCCTGGCTAGCAGACGAGGCTGGACGCTCCTTTAACCTGAAAGCATCTCAGTGTTAGCAGTAAGCACACACACACCTAATGAAACACTTTCCTTGAGTTTTCTTATGGTGAACATACAAATATAATTTCTAAATGCATGGAAACATGCAAACAACAACAACAACACTCACTGATGTCTTTGAGAAAGGTAATTCTGTGACCAAGGTGAACTATAAGAACTGAAATGTGTATGAGAGTCATTTTTAACAAGAGTAATGTGGAAATGTCAGTATTCACCCATCATCTCCACTATAGATGCTGGACTGGCTGGGCCAAGCCCTCACGGCGGTCTCTGTTTCATCTTCATCATCCTCACTCTGGGAGTAAAGCTTCTTTCTGAGGAGGGAACGCAGGATCAGGAAACAGTGCTGTAGTACAGTAAGACACTGGAGAGCTGATACAGACACAAAGAGTAGAGAGAAATAGAGAGAGGATGAGAGAGAGAGAGAGAGAGAGAGAGAGAGAGAGAGAGAGAGAGAGAGAGAGAGAGAGAGAGAGAGAGAGAGATTCTGAGGCTCCTACAGAATCATTTCGACCCTGTTTTTTCTTTAGAATATTTCTTGCTATTTTCCCCATTGACACAGTGTATTGATCAACTGATGTAGGTTAAACATGATGGACTGATGTCGGCTGAACATTCCATCACAATGGATTGAGATGAGTTGAACAAACCTCACACTTGTACACTGAATGAAGCTCTGAGCGTTTCTGAGCTTGAGCTATTGAGACTCTACACCATGCATATGGGTGAAGCGGAAGAGGTGAAGTCATTGATGGGTTTCTAATGATGTTATGAATGGTGACATATAGATTGATGAATCCTGGACTATGTGATAATGATTACATATCTTACATCTTGGTCCAGATATTCCTTGGTTTCTTCTCACTAGGTCCGCCCATGGTTCCATCAACAGGGACAGAGGAGAGAGTATGTGTGGAATATGTGGGGGTGTATTGATGTGAGAGATGTGGGAGGTAGTCAGTGCAGTGGGGGAGATGGTGAGGAGGGACAGACGATGCAAATCAGAGAAAAAGAGATGGAGAGTCATAAAGTGACTGCCTCAAGGAACAATAAAAAAAATGGTGGCATTATAGTGTTTAAAATTGACATAATGGAGTGCATTGAATATATTTGAGAACCTATAAAAGTGAATGTGATTGAATATGTAAAAACGGAGGTGTCGACTCATGTACAAGTACTGAGCTCCAGGTAGGACGCTAAGCAGATGACATACTGACGACAGTGCAAGATATAACTCATCTGTTTATTGCACTTACTATTGACATGACTGACAGCCATAAAGCAGTCAATAGAATATAGTATAGAACAAAATAATAACACAATCAGTACAGCACAGTACAGCACAACATAGAACAGCATAACTGAGAACTACAAACACAGAGTAAGATGCTTCTCAGAGACACAGACAGTAGAGGGATAAGGGACACTAGAGACATGTCTACTGAGAGTGTGTGTGTGTGTGTGTGGGGGGCTATCCGTCAAATAAATCAAAAGCCATTGCACTCTGGAAACAGTCTAATATCTACTACTGTACAGTACATCCATGCTCCAATCTTACTCTTTATCAGCAACTTTGCTGTTTTTGGGGCCAAAGCAATATGGAAGAGAGAAAGAACACAGAGAGACAGGGAATATGAAAGATCACTATAGTATCATCATGCATGTATGCATGGAAGAGTTGGCAATGATGTACTCGCAATACTTTTTTACAATATCCTCAGTCCATATTTACCCTAGTGCCATTATTCAGAGCAATCACCACAGTAAGTTATCAGAGACAAGTGGTGACCATGGTTATAGAATTATAGAATAGGATTCTATTTCTATGATAATGAGACGGGAGGGTGGGAGGCTCACCTCTGGCGGCTGGCTTTGGAGACCCTGGGTACAGTCAGGGTCTTGATGTTGGGGTCCTGGGGGATGAGGATTTCAGGGATATGTCGGTGCCCCCCTACCTGCTGCTCACCGCCTGAGTCCACATCCTCCACATTGACTGCAGGGTGGACACTGAGCCTGGAGCTCTCTGGGGAACAAGGCCATAGGAACACACTGTGTGACTCTACAGTCCTCTGAGGATGTCATCACAAGGAACACAGGAGCTGCTAATGATGAGCCTTATGTACTGTGGTAGTCTACACAATACAACGCAATACACAACAAGTATCACATTCTCAGTGAGTCTTCCTCCTTTTGTCAGAGCAAAAATGACACTTGAGATTCAAGAGACACTTAACTGAGACACATCTAGAACAACGCAGAATATAGAGGTCACAGTAGTAATGTTTCATTTAAAGCAAGAAACTTATGTTTCTAGGATGTTGGAACATGTGGAACATAATTCAAACAAAACAATGATGACCAACACAGTGTTAGTGGATATACTCCAACAACTGACTGACTGCAGCATCGCATATGGCATAGCACAGCAGAGCTTAGCTTAGCTTAGCTTGGCATAGCGCTGAGTGGGGCAGCATGAGAGCAGCATCTGGGCTGCTGATTCACCTGAGGGTCGCGCAGAGGTGGGTCGTGCTGAGCTGGGGTCGTCCTCGATGTGGAATGCGGGGTTGGAGAGCCCTGAGAGCTGTCTGGAGAGGCTGATGGGGGGCAGGCGGGGATAGGAGGGTACATTAGGCAGGTCCAGGGTACTACCGGGGGAGCATGGGGAGGGGGTGCGACTCAGGGGGTGGTGGGGGTGGTGAGGGAGGGGGGCGTGGCGGACCAGGCGGTCCAACTCCAGGTCTTGGTTCTGCTGCTTCTGTTGCTTAGGCATCCTGGGGCATAAGGCTGTTGAGGCGGTTCTGGACGTTCAGGTAGTAGCGATGGGCGCGTTCAGACAGCTGGGACAGGCTCTGGGGCAGACTGGGGAGTTTGGGCAGCCCCTGGGGGATACCTATACTGGGAAACTGCTGGGGGAACCTAGGGAACCGTGGTAGTGAGGAGAACTGTTGGATGAAGCGTTGTGGCAATTGGGTGAGGCGCTGGGGGATCTCAGACAGTTCCTGGGTTATTACAGCCAGCTCTGGGGGGAGGGAGGGGGTTATCTGGGAGAGGTTGGTGGGGATCTGGGGCATGGAGGGCAGTTTGAGAGGGGTGATGTCATTCTCTTTCAGCAGGTTGCTGCAGCTGTTTAAGCACTCAGGCGCGTGAGGTATACGCATGAGACAGCCCCTTACTGCATCGCAGCTGGCAGGGACTGGGTGGAGAGGATAGCACTGTCAGTCAAATAGGCAGCATTACACACACATCCACACCCCCACTCACACATGCACACACACAAGCGCACATGCACACCCACAAGTACACACCCACACACACACACACACACACACACACACACACACACACACACACACACACACACACACACACACACCACAGTCCTCAAGGTAAGGAAATGTCAGTCCATTGTGGGAAAATTCCAATGTGAATACAACATTAAAGACATAAGCATGAAACAGAAGGTACTCACCACCACAGTGACCACACCTCTCCTCTGCAGCCTCCCCCTCCTCCTGTAGCGACAGCTAAGCAGCAGAAAGGAACAGTCATGAGTGACAGACAGGGGACCAGTGGCAGTGAATAGAAATTAGCGACAGGTAAGCTAGCACTGCTGCACAGGCCACAGGGGAAAACACATACAGTAAACAATGGTTCCAATCCAAGGATATTACCTTGGTAGCTGTGTCGGGTGTTATGCTGTCCTCTGTCCTCTGTGGTTGCTGGGTCACAGGCTCTGGTTCTTTTTTGGAGTCCTGGGTTGCTGGTTCTGGGTCAGGATCTGCTGTCTTAGCTGGCTTTGGGGAAGGGGGAGGGGATGGGGAGGCTGTCTGAGGCTCTGGCTCCTTCTGTGGTTCTGGTTCGATGGTGGGTGGTGCAGAGTCTCCAGGCTCTAACTCAGGGGCACTCTCTGGTGCCTCTGCGGCTTCCTCCTCAGCAGGGCATTCCTGGCACCTATAGGGTCAAGGAAGCAGGTAAGGGTCACATCAGAGAATGTGCATCAACACAAGCATGCATTGTCTGTTTGTGCAATGCATGTACAAACAGGCACAAACACATGCATGCAGGCGCGCACACAAACAAAAAATCTCAACTCAATGTCGCTAAAGTTAAAGAGAAATCATCACTCTTGTAAAGATTTGTCCTAACATCATTTCATCCATTGCATGGATAAAAACATCAGCCTAATTGTCATTAAAACTCTGCGTTATACAATCCAACTAGAAACCAGCTTTAGTAGGCTTCACACGTCGAGAGAAATAAGAATGAAGTTGGGAATTTACGTAAGTATTGTCTGACATTTATTTTGTCAACAATTTGGCCTTAAGTTAAAAATGCCAAAGAAGGAATATTCCACAGTCGGTAGGCTATAAAAATACTCGCATGCAGTAACTGAGAGCTGAGTACTCACTTGGACACTGAGAAATGTCGAGTGTATTATGTAATCATTTCCAAGCAAAGACGCATATTTTCCAGGAATATTCATGAACATGATGTGGGTCGAAATCAATATCAAATCGGCTAGAATTAAAAGTTCTCTGCAACAGAGAGAATCATATCCCTCATTCGATTCGCTAGGTGAGCCAAAGAGCTGCGCCATCCCTCACCCGCGATGAGGCGGAAAACATTAGGCGCGATCAGTTACTAGGGTAACTGTCGAGAAGGGACCCGTGGTTACCAGGGGAAGCGATGTGGTTGCTATGATGGTAAAATGATGCTAAACCGGGAATCATTAATGAGCATCCACCAGGGATTTAGAGCAAGACTGGACATGAAAATGATTGATGTGATGATTACCTGAGGCTGACTGATAGATTGCTGCTTATTATGGCATTGGGGAAGTCTAAAGAACAACACACAACTAACAACATTGTCTACTACAAACTATTGCACAGAACACTTTCCAAGGTTCTGCAGAGGGAGATTTATGTATCTCTCATCTCGTTCTCTCTTTTATAATACCCTCAACACTTTTGTTTTTCACCCTCAAGGGTGAACTTAAAAGGGCATGGAATAGTTTCCCAGTTCAGAAAATGATGGGTTGACCAGTCTTACGCTGTCATTTCATTCTGAGTGTGCTCCACCTCATTCTCATCCTCCTGTAGCACCTGTAACCTGTTCAGGGCATGACAGTGCAGATGAGACACAACATAGGTCTCTTCATATAGTATAAGCCAGTGTTTTTCAGATTGTTTCTTATAGATACCCCAAATTCACATCTAAGGGCTGCCATTATAATAATAACAAATATGTGATATTGAGTTATATTGAGTAAGCCAAAATGTTTTAGGTAGGGCAAAACAGATCCAGGTGTGTGTGTGTGTGTGTGTGTGTGTGTGTGCGCGCATGTAGGGGAAACACTGGCTATAAGCACAAACAAGCCATGTTGGACAGGCTTACCTCCAGATGAGCCCACAATGATAAAGGACATCTGTAATCAAGTCAAGTGATTCTGAGTTGTGAGAACTTACTCTCCGTCAAGGTCCTCCTCCAGGATCATCTCCTGGCTCTGCAAGGAAAGCCTGATGGAACCATTGTTCATCTGTCTGATAGCCGTCTCAGCCGTCTGTCTGGCCACCTCCTCTGCCATCTTCGCCATCTCCACACGCTCCTGCATGAGACTGGGGTGTGTGTGTGTGTGTGTGTGTGTGGGGGGGGGGGGGGGGGGGGGGGGGGAGCGGAGTGTAATTTGCAGGTTAATCTTATATGAAATTAACAAACTAACTTCTGTATCAATGTGCATACCCATGTACCTGTGCAATTTGCAGGTTAATCTTACCAGAAGCTATCAAACTAACTTCTGTATCAATGTGTGTACCTGTGTACCCCATACTTTGTATTCATCTAAGCTACTGTACTCACTCAGACTGTGGAAAGTAAGGAACAAGCATGGAAAATTATGACTCTTTGTAATATGATATCCTACATGGAATTGTTTGTTTGTATAGTTGGGCCCCCTCCCTTACCGTTCCTCCATGTTTGCCATGGCGATGCCCTCGGCCTCCTTCTTGATGCTCTCTATGAGGGGGGTCCACCTGCCTGTCTGGGTCTCAGCATCCTCTTGCGGGGTCTTAGTAGGCTCGGGCACGTTCAGGTTCAGGATCTGCGCTGCCTGTCGGGTCTGTGCTTGTTGCTCTGGTTGTGACTCTGTGGACTTGCTGGACTGGGTTGACGCTACAGACTGTGAGGGCTGGGCAGGCTGAGAAGGTGACTTTGGTTGCACAGCCTTGGATTGTACCTCCTGGTTCTGACCCTCCACGTCAGAGTCTACATCCTCCAGAATCATGTCCACAGGGGCTTTGGCTTTGGGTTTGGGTTTGGGTTTGGGTTGAGCAGGGACTGTGGGACAAGCACCCATACAGTAGCTAGGTCACTGTCTATGGTTGGACCATAGAGAATACAGTAGAACAGTGTTCAATCTCTATGGGTTGGACTCTTACAATTGACATCAAGAGTTACAGTGCATTTGATACTGTAATTAGAACATAAATCAATAATCAATTCCTTAATCAATTCCTTACTCTGATGGAACTAAATACTGTGTGAAAAACAGACTGCATGAGTGTCACAGGTGATCCAAATCTCTAGACCTTTAGACAAAGCACACAAAATATTTCACATCATATCTTTATTATTTTGTACAATATTTCACAAAAAGCTATCATCCTGTAATTTTCAGGCATTATATTATATAATGATCAATTTTGTCTTGAATATGTTGGTCCAAACTTAAATTTATTCAATAACGATCAATTTATTAGATATTAGATATTATATAATGATCAATTTTGTCTTGAATGTGTTGGTCCAAACTTTCCAAAGTGTAAGTCAAACAATTATGGTTCTGTCAAGTAAATGAAATCTGATAAATCTAAACAAAATATGACATGTTGGCCACATTCACAGTTCAAGGTCGATGGCAAATGGGTCAGAAGGGCAAAATACTGTAGGCCTTTTTCTTGATTTAGCATTTTAGTTTTGGGTAGTATAAGCTCTTTGAGAGCAGCTACTGCTATTAACTTCACATTTAAAAAAGTGTCAAAAGACATAATCTCTCATTGCACTTTGATTGGCAACATCAAGCTGTCATGTGTCAAACAAAAGGTACTTAAGAAGATTGTTCTATCACTGTCTGTGTTGCTGCCAAGTAGTTCTATTAGTGTACGTGTTAAATAATATCTGTACTTTCTTAATGTGTCTAAAGTTACCACTACAAAGATCACCGCAATGAAGACTAATAAGACCCATTTCAAACAAAACAGAGTGTGTCATGCCACAGTGCATATTAGTTCATGCTGTATATAAGAAAATAACAGTTAATCTCAAATCACTGCTATACATGTACAGTACATTGACGATATACAATTTCATTCTAAATACACTGCTTTCCATACAGAGAAAAGTTATACATCTACAATATGCAACGCAATGTTTCACAGCTGCCAGGTTGCTCTTGTTGAGCTGTTAAAGTGTCCATATTTCTCTCAATGTCTGTAAGTCTGTCTGTCTATCTCTCTGTCTGTTGCAGCGATGTGTCTGTTGTCTGTTTATTTACCTGTCAATAAAGGGTAAGTCTGTCTCTCTTTCTGCCTGCATGTGCCTCTCTCTGTCTCTTTGTGTTAGTCTGTCACTCAAACTTTCTGTCTGTCTGTCTGCCTGTCTGTCTGTCTGTTTCTGTCTGTCTGCCTGTCTATGGGAGTATGTGATTGACAGACTGTTTCCCAGTCTTCTTTCTCCTTTTGTTTAAGGGGCTCTCAGCGCCTTCCCCCCTGAAACAGAAGGAGAAGATGGACTGAGTTAGGGTCTGTCTAAGACTGACTAACAGCGCCACCCTATCATGACTTAACATAGTGACTTAACACTTTATGTAACATGGTATTCTAATAGTAGGACCACGCTGACACTAACTGTATGATAAAGCCTCAGCATTTTGGTATGGTACAACATGGTCTCCACATTACCCTGCATTGCAGTGTGCAGCTGATGGGTTTTACTGTCCTTCACATAGTGATCTTTTTTGAGAACCTGTAGAGAATCTTTACGGTCTATTGGGTCTTTTAAGACTTGCTCTTACTTTTAACTGAGAATGAGGGCCTAGTTTGAAAGTATGAAGGAAAGTAAAGGCAAGAACAAAACTTTCACTTACCAGCATGAAGAACTTCAGCTGTAACCTAGAAATAATAGATAAGAGTTGAAGCCCAATTGCAATGAATTCTCAACATAAAAACATGGAAAAGTCAATATGCCATCAAAATGACCCTAAATAACATCCACTATATATGACATCCATTTAACAAGGAAAACTGAATTCTAGTGGAAAAAACAATTAATTCATGATTGATTCACAGGGATGAGCAAGAATAGATGCTACCTATCACTTACCTCAACATCATCTCTAGGTTTCTGGACAGGCTGAGGCATCCTAAGGCCAAGCCCTTGTACAAACCAGCCCACAACACTGTAGGATAGATAGAGCAACATCTTACTTATGGTCAGAATGGTCCTTAGAAACATATACTGTATATATATATATATATATATATATATATATAGACAGCCTACATTATGGCTGGAATGGAATAGCTTCAACGTGAATAGTGCTCTCTGTGGATGAAACTTACTTGGAACTCTTTGAGTCCTGGCTTGCTGCACTAGTAATAGACTCAGGTGGAGGTGACAGAACTGTGAAGGAAAAACACACTAAATCCTTGGGTATGCAACATCAACTACACATGTTTCTTAACCAGTAGAGTGCTGTACACATCAGTCAATGACTTACGATATAGATAGGTATACAGATCAGTGGTCAATGTACTACAATTCTGTATCGAGTGACCATGAACAGTGCTAAACTAGAGCTTGTTATTGTTCTGGGTCTGTGGATGTGGTGATTTCTGGACCCCCACAGGTACCTGTGTATGCAGATGACCTCTCTGTGTTAACCTCTACGAAACCGGGAGGTAGGGGTATCACTGGCTGGGGTAGAGCCTTCTCAATACCATGCTTTATCCAGTTAACCACTCTACACAACAAAAAAGACAGGGAGAAAAGGTAGTGTTTGAGAAAGACAGAGAGGGAGGACGTGAGAGAGAAGATTAGGATTAAGAAATTTAGGGGGGGGGGGGTCAGTGATTAACTCACTTCGGGGGAAACTGCGTGACACTCTCCACCTCCTCCTCATCGTCTGAAGATACCTCCACCACAGGTATGTGAGGGAGGGGCTCCGCATCTGAACAGGAGATATAGATCATATCATAGATCAGATGATAATGATTATCATCTATGATGATGACTATGATCATCATCATCGCTTATTCTGTGAATACCTATACTCAATCAGTGTTGTGACACAAACAAATGACAATGCTGTATGGAACACATACCTGGCATGTCTTCTAAATCATACACCTGACAGAAAAAGACAGGATACGTATTTGAATTGCAGTATAAGAGCATGGGAATGATACACAATCAAACAGATTTATACAACAATAAAGGATATAGGGTATGTTTGTGGTATCACCATATTATTGTTGTAACCATTTGATTGCTTTGTTTGTATTTAATTTATTTGAATTGAGCATACAGTCTCATGTTCTTTTAAAAGTTGTTTATGTGACATCATATTTCGATCCTTTATAATATCATTGATGAAAATGATTCCGTTGTGAAACATTTTTTCCATAAGATTTTTCCAATCAATATATTTGATCTGACTGTTCTGGAGGATAACATTTTAATTGTAACCACTTTGTATGGCTTGTTTTAAGAAGGGTGATACTTTGTACAAACCGAAAATTAGATGTTGCAAAAAGGCCCTTTTTAAATAGAGGATGTAATCTAGTAATCTAGTAACCTGTTTGGGTATAAGTATAGTTTTTGAATGATTGAAGCTTTTAGTGAAAGGTTCAATGCTATTTAATAATTTCAACCCCCCATATTCATGTTCATTATATAGATAGGCACGTTTAATTTTATTTCATAGGATTTGAAGAACGAGTCATCTGGCATTGGTAGTGCCATAAGTAAATATGTGAGCTGAGATATGAGTAAGGAGTTAACATGTGATTTTTCCATAAATGGATAGCTCCTAAATGTCTATATACCTACTTTGCAAGGTTATCTATTTTAACTTTTTATTGACATGTATGGTAGTAAATTCATTTATATATTTTGGGATATGAATAGCCCATTTTATCGGTAAACTGTATGTTAAAAAAACTGTTGCATCTTTCGACCCAATACATAGTATAGTACATTTTTCATAATTAGGTTTTAATCCAGAGAGACAAGAGAAGTTGTCCAAGTCCTTAATAAGACCTAGCAGTGAATTGGATTGTGGACTCCAAAAAAAAGCTTGAATCATCTGCATACATTGAGACTTGTGTTTAAGCCCTGAATATCTAACCCCTTGATCATATTATTGGTTCTGATTTTAGTTGCTAGCATTTTGATGGCCATAACAAACAAATATGGTGACAACGCACAACATTGGTTAACACCTTGACAGTTCAATACTCGATATTCTCTTATTTTACACCTGGGGTTGCTATCCATAACTTTAACCCATTTGATAAGAAAGTTTGATTGCTTTATTGATATGTTATTACACTATGTTTAAAGTGCTCCTCTGCTGTCTAATATTATCTATTTATTTGAAATGGTGCTATTTATGCATGAACATTTTACAATTTAACATTACTTATGCATTCACTTATCAGGTTAAGAAACTATTTTACTATTTGTAAAATAGTAACCTACAAAAGAGTCAGGATTAATACATTATCTATAAAATGTATCATTATTCAATTACAAGACCTGGTTATAAAGGAGTACAGTATATAAATATACTATATGTATGAATATAAGTTGTATATAACAACTTATCTATATTATTGCACATGTCAGGTATACCCTTTTCACACTACAGAGCTGGACCAAGCTGAGCTGTACTAGGCTGGCCTTGTTACGCATCCACCATAGTTGCTGTAACAGTGCTGGAAAGGAGAATGTGAAAAAGAAATATCTGAGCCAGCACAGTACGGTTCGGGTTGGCCTTGTAGTGGAGTAGTGTGTAAAGCCCCTAAGACAACTAAGGGTAGATTCCATCAATCATACTGTACATACAATTTGTCCCTAACTTCACATGGCAATTTAACAGCTTCACACTATTTTACTTGATTTAAAAGAACAAAAACTTTATTGTGAATTCTGGTGAAATGTGAAGCTCTTGAACGAAGTAGAGGACAAATGCTATGGTTGATTGATTAATGAAGGGCATTAATACATAACGACTACTCAGATACAGGGGCTGGGTGTGTGTCCAGCCCAGATACAGTACAGCATGCTACTCAGCTGTGCTATTACTTACACAGTTCTCTGCGATACACTCCTTCGCCCTTCTGACTTCGGGAACCTGAACGAGAATACAGTTAAACTACAGTAAGGGACCCCACAAGGGGCTCAAGTCTTTTAAAATGGTACGGTCTGTCAAATCAAGAGATAAATCTTGGTGAGAGGAAGGAATTAAGCACCCGGTCATGTCCTGACACTAATGGATCTTCTTATAGACGATTAGTGTCATAAACCTCTCTCCAGGTATTAAGTTGGTATCATTTGTCACTTAGGAGGCTTATTTTGTAGCTATCTTGTAGCTTACTATCACCCGAGCGACAGCATTGTGTTGAATTAAGATAATTATTCATAAAGCAGGGAGCTGAGTTGTAAGGTTTCATTGGTTTAATGTTGGAAGAAAGTTTTTCATTAACTACTACATTATTTTGTATGTACTTAGTATATTGTTTTAAATTGTATTAAGTAACCTGATAACTAACCCAATATTACTTTAAGAATCTCTATTTGATGTTTGTACACAAATACTAAATTATACTGTACGTCTAACCATCACCATTGATAAATGTACTCTACTGACAACAAAGCCACGACCTACATCCAGTATAATTTGAATTCTATTCCTATAAAATAAGCCCTAGTACTATAAAGAAATAGAGAACTCTGTCATAGAGGAGACAGGGTTAACAGTTAACTGTCCTATCTCACCTCAGTGGTCTCCTCATCTGTGGCTTTGTACTTGCTGTCAGGCTGGGGCACCACCATCTCAATCCCCTGGGCAATCCAGCCAATCACAGTATTCCTGCGGGAAGGAGGAGGGATGAGGGATCATCAGTAAACTGTGATAGATATGACAATTTTGGAAAATTATGATTTCTTTTTAACAAATGTCTAAAAATGCATACCTTTCCCCCTCCTGGCCATGGTGGGCGGATAGAGACAGAAAGAAGACAGAAAGAAGAGAAAAGATATGTAGTCTCATATGTTACTAACTCTACTAACTCTTTCCAGCCAGAGCACTGTATTCAAACACACATTGAATGGTTAATAACCATTGTTAAGCACAGCTGATTGATTGATTGATTGATTGATTGATTAAAGTCACCCTGGCATCAGAGTTGGCTCTGCTGAGGCGAGGGGTGCCTGTTGGTTGAGGCAGAGAGCTGGCGAACCCATTGGAGAACCAGCTCAACACTCCACTCTGAGCACTGACATGGAGAGGGAGAGACAGAGAGAGAGAGAGAGAGAGAGAGAGAGAGAGAGAGAGACACACACACACACACACACACACACACACACACACACACACACACACACACACACACACACACACACACACACACACACACACACATCATTTTCTGGTTTGAAAGCCTAATACACAATACTTTGAAGCAGACTGAATTTTGCTTTGTTTTTCCTTTCCTTTCCTTTTTCTGTACCTCAGGGAGGTTGAAATGAAATCATCTGGTTCCAGGCTTTAAAACATAGTTTGACATGAGCAAACATGTTATCAGCCACAATATCACACACAGGCACAGTACATACTGTAGAAGAAGATCAGCTCAGTCATCTTACACACTTACCTATTCTCTTCTGAGGCTTCCTCCTCTGGTTTCACTGGTTTTGCCTTGGCATCTTTAGACACTTTATTTTCCTTAGGGGAGAAAGAAACAGATAGAGACCTAATCAGGTGATTGTGAACAATAAAAATAACAAATATTTTAGTAGCTCCTAAATGTGTCTTTGGCACTAATGTTATCTGAGGTAATCATCAGCTGCACAGGTGGATGAATATGTGATCAGGTGTGATTCATCTGTTCTAGAGCAAGATCACTCCGCTCCTCCACCTCGGCTGCCCGCCTGACACCGCCGCGTCTACGTGGATGCAGTGGCCGTGCTACTCGGTCACGGCTTTTCACTGTCCTGGTGCCCTAGCTGGTGGAATGAGCTTCCCACAACGGTCAGGACTGCAGAGTCACTTCCGATCTTCCGCCGTAGATTGAAAATCCATCTCTTCAAGCTACATCTTAACAGTCCCTCCTAATGACCGCTTCACCTTCACTACCCCCCCTATACTAACCCTAACCCCAAGACCTCTTCTCCCCTGTTACCCCCCTGTACAAGTTCTCTCCTGCTAATAAAATATATATTAATAAAAAAAATAAAAAAAATGGCCAATGGTCCCTGGTGTGAGCATTGATTATTTTGTCTTATGGTGACTGTTGGATAGATGATTCACTTACTTAAACAAACGTATTTGGATAAAGGTGTCTGCTAAATGCCATAAATGTAAAAAATGTAGAGCGTTACACATTGGTAGCGATGAGTTAACTTCTCCCCTTCACAATGTCAGTGCTTTGGGTGTCTAGAAAGGCACTATATAAATGCAATGAATTAATTAATTACAGCTGCAGGTGGGTGAATATGTGATTAAGTGTGATTAGTCTGGTCTTACAGCTGCAGGTGGGTGAATATGTGATTAAGTGTGATTAGTCTGGTCTTACAGCTGCAGGTGGGTGAATATGTGATTAAGTGTGATTAGTCTGGTCTTACAGCTGCAGGTGGGGCATTGGGGGTCTCCTCTCCCAGAGTGTCAGGGGCATTAGAGGGCTGCGGGACGACTTTCACCACCCAGTTAAACATCCTGAGACAAAAATGAGACAACAGGTCAGTCAACGATAAATGTTTATGTACTATACTGTACATCATTGCCGTTACCAGGACAACATATGCCAAGGTGGGCATCCCATAATACAAATGTGCCAGAGTTGCTACCAAGGTAATTCAGACACTGTAATGTAATTTCCACTCATTTATGTCAAGCTTATTTTAGCCTCTTCAGAGACCATGCTGATTATAATGTTTGATCAGCAATTTGTTCTCTGCACGAAAAGCCCCGTTTTAGTCAGGCGAGATTGTGTGCTCATGTTTGACTTTATTTAGCTCTTGCTGGCAGTGATTGTGCGTGTTGTTGTTTCTTTGGCATGGCCAATAATCGCTCTCCATATGCTGCCTAAAGATAACCGCTTCTAATGCTTGAGCCTGATGATGAAAGTGGCTGGTCTGTTTTCATCTTTGCTGGGTAATCAAGGCCTCTGTAGATTAAAGAGTGACTTTGTATCCTGAGTCAACCAACCCCAAGACAAAGCAGGAAGAAAGGAAATACAGTAAAAAGGCATGTAGGACAGGGCATAATCTTCACCATCCATCTTATCTATAATACTGTATATTCTGGGGATGGACTCCTGTAGAGGTCCAGTGCTGGTCAGCTGATCTCTGACTGACTTTCTCAATCTGCAAAGATTAAAACATTCCCTTGTGACCTGATCTTTTGACTTGTTTTAAATACTTTACCACCTAATCCGAGGACCAAAGCGAGAGCTCCATGCCTCTTACTTTCTCGTACCAAAGTTCAATCATTATGTTGCAAATACAAACAAGTGTAACTTTCTTGCATATTTTGGCAAAAGGAGAGGTTTCCGACCTGCAAAGAACAGTGGTGATCTCAAAATATTCTATGAATTGTTCTGTACAGAGTTAACTTCAACGGAAGTTTGCTCCATCAAAAGGAACTATTTCAATACCATTGTTTTTTAACTATGGTGTGCAGCATACATTTTTACAACACAATCCACTACTACTTACAAATAGAGCAAAAACCGGTGAAACATTTACACACATGCATCACAATTTGGTTTAAAAAAATAAGTACACCGCAGCACGTAAATGACAGCTGGAACCCCTTAAGTAAATCCAATGGTTGCAGACACACATATAGCATGGTTCATGAACATGCATTGATATATTTACTGTACCTGTGTGTTCAGTGGTGGTGTTGCTGCATACCTGAGGGGGAACCAGAGCCTGGGACGGACAGCAGTGCTCTGGCTGGATTAGGATGAAGCCTGGCTCGCCTAACGGGATTAAGACTTGAAGGACGGGCGGCGCTACCCCACTGAGATAACACACAGGCCATACGAGAGGTTCTAAAGCCCCACACCCAAACCAGTAGGATAGTGAATGGGATGACAATTAAAACAACGGAATCTAATTTGGACTTGTTAACGTGGGTGAAGGGTACATGGGGGGTGTCAGTCGGAGTGGTGCACTCATAATGCAAATGACAATTTTACTATGGATACCTTTCTATTGTTTTATCTGAAAAGGTCCAGTTCCACTAAGATCCTGTGTGTGTGTGTGTGTGTGTGTGTGTGTGTGTGTGTGTGTGTGTGTGTGTGTGTGTGTGTGTGTGTGTGTGTGTGTGTGTTTGTGTGTGTGTGTGCGTGTGTGCGTTCCATGGAGTGGCAGATAATTACGTTCCCTGAAAGATTAGTGAACTGACAATAAACACTGTTTGACACTTTGTAGGGTGTGTGTGTGTGTGTGTGTGTGTGTGTGTGTGTGTGTGTGTGTGTGTGTGTAGGGGAAACACTGGCAGTGTCTTTTACACACTACAACTGTCCGTCTACCATTTTCACTTACTGTAGGTGCACAGCCATTGACGTAGCACTTGTTGTGTGGACACAGTTAGGTGGTATAAAAAGCTTTCCTTCTAGTAGCCAGTGGTAGTCATTGAGCCAATTACTGAGTCTGAGCAACATGGATCCTGTATTCTCAGTTTCACACGCCGGAGGGGAATTAACTATTGTGCACGTCTGTCACCATCAAAGGGACGACTGCCAAGAATGAGACATGGACATGGCATTACAGCATGAATGACAGAGTAACACATAGAGAGACACACACACATACTGTACTGTGGATAGATTTTTGGTATAGTTTCCATCTATTCCATGTGATAATGTTGGTAGTTTCATAAGGCTAAATTCAACATGCAATGGGCAGTTGTTTTGTATGAAACAACTGCCAGCTGCCCAATCCCCAGTTCTGTATCAGCAGAACTGGGGATTGGGCAGCTGGTAAAACTCCATTGGCTAAGCAATCTCCAGCTCTGCTCTGCACCCCCACTCCACAATATAGATTAGAAGGAATGACTAATTACTACACTAAAATAAATTCATGTTGTTGTTTTTTTGTAAAAGACAAAATGGGTTTATTAATATGTTAGTGTATGGTCCTCAATGGTCAGCCTGTGGATGGAGTTGGTGATGAGCAGCTAAAAGGCATGAGATCCCATAATTAGATAAAGGAAGAATAAGCCCTGAGAAAGAGGCTATGACCCAAGCTCTGGGCCGTCGCCATGGTAGAGGAACATGCCATCACGGTGTCCTCAAATCTGATTGGACAACAGGTGTAGAGGAAAGGGTTACCACCAGTCAACAAGATGAGGGAGAAAAGTAAGCATGATGGACAGGGACTGGGCGAGAGAGATACAGTATGTGGTCTTTACTGTCTGTATGAGGACAAAGAGAAAGAGCGTGGCAAAGCCTGACCTGGATGATCGAGGCTTGATTGAGGCTAATCCTGATTTGCTGTGGCGTTAAGACAATAAGTCAATGAGGTACAAACACACACACACACACACACACACACACACACACACACACACACACACACACACACACACACACACACACATACTTTCTAGACCCCTGTCATTATATTCCACAATAAATTGAGACCAGTGTTCTTCAGTGTTTAGAGTAATGAAAGAGTCACAATAGATGTTATTCACTCAGAGCAACATAATAGCAACCAGTCAGTCAGTATTTCCACTCAATACTAGATACAAAGACTCCCTCTGTTGGCCACATTTAGAAGCTCCAGCTACATAGAATCGTATGCATGTCCTATTCTAGAACGTAGAACCTTACTGTATATAGTATATATTTATACACCCCAAATGGCATGCACAGACTGGTTAGAGTTTATTATTCATGTTTTTTATTTATTGTGAAATTCTCATACATTTGTGTAAAGGCTATAGCCTACAGAACATGGCCTGCATGAATCATCTACCTCTGTTGTGGGACAGAGCACACAACACAAATGTACAAAATAAGAAAAGTTAAGTGGAATAAAAAAACAATTTCAAACCCAACTAAAAAAAAGTCCTTAACTATTCCTTTCTTTACAACAATCAAGTAAAAACAAAGCACAAATCATACAGGAGTGAACACAAAAACCGCCCACAAACCATATGACCATTGTCATGTCATGTGCATAGTGGCTTTGCTGAGGAACAAACCTCTCTAACGGTCTTTTAATGGTCTTTATCTCATTTGTAAATTGCACATATACAACATAATTGCACTCTGGGTGTTGTATGAAATGTTTTTTGGCCTGTGCATAAAAGACAAGTTTGGCACACAAAGACAAAGACTAGGCAACAAAAGGGAGGCAATGCGGAGGGGGCATTTCAAACTGAAGACAAAAACGGCAACAAGAAAAACAAGCAGTTATGGGACAAATTCAAAGCAAACACACCAGCTACAATCCTTATCACAAACCCCTGTGATTGATCTTGTGTGAAGAGTGATAAACTGTCTCACACTAGAGTTGAGGACCCCTGCTTCTAAACAGAGCCTCAGGATTGAGTATGGCTGCAGTGAAACATGGCGGCGAGGGAGGAGTCCCACAGGAAAGCATCTCCAGCCAACTTCTCTCAGATAGAAAAAAAAGAAAGATCTTGAAAAATAGGAGTGAGGCACACCAATCTAGGTCACTAGGCACAATGCCAGTGATGAAGCCACTCCCCCCCTCCATCAATAATCCACCCTTCCCTCTCCTCTGTCCCTCCTTCACCCCCCTTCCCCCTTCCTCAACTCTCTCTGTAACTCAGGCAAAGGAAATGCTGGCCAGCCTCCTATCCCCTCCTCTCCCCCGCCCCTACACCCAAAACTACTAAATCAGCAACATCTGGATAATGTAGACCAGACCCAGCTCTACTCTAGCAGACAAGCAGCCTGCCGAAATATGTGCACAATGAGATACCACTTTGAACCCCTACATTTAATCTCAGATCAATATCTAATAGGGCCCCTTTTATGGGTAAAGTCTAGGTTGTTATGGTCAAGGGGGATAGATTCAAAAGGAAAGACACAGTGGGGGTGGTCTTATGTTTTCAACACACACACACAGCTGTCAGACATTCCTTTGCCTGTTCAAGACGCTCACTGCTGCTGTGTTTTTAAGAGGACATTCACGGAAATCTTTGGGTAAAACACACACAAAACTACAACAACATGCAACAAACAACATGAACAAAACACATCTAAACATGGGACATAAAAAGTGCAAATGATCTGTTCTAAACAGACTTAAGTGGGGTAAAGCACCATGGTGAAAAGATAGGGAGAGATTGTATTTTTGCATTTGTATGTTATGTTTGTGTGTATGAATGTGGGTGTTTATGTGTCTGTATGCAAACTGTATGTGCCTGTGTGTGTGTGTGTGTGTGTGTGTGTGTGTGTGTGTGTGTGTGTGTGTGTGTGTGTGTGTGTGTATTTTAATGGGGAGTGTGGGTGTGAGTGTACAAAAGGCATAAGAAACCACTTTTCAATGTGGTCAAACCCAGTCCTGCAGGGATCGTTTGCAGTGGACCAAAAGTCTGGGCACCTCTTTCTTCTGCAGGGTGTTAATAATGGCGTAGACCAATGCCAGGATGCATAGTACCAGGACTAAAGGCACTATCACCATGATCAGGGTCATGACCTTGCTCTCCTTCTCAGCAACCCTCACCACCACATCCACTTCCTTATCATCATCCTCCTCAGTGGGTTTGTAGTCCACATCTGGAGTGTAGTCCTCTTTAGCACTGTCTCTGTCCGCAGCATCTGGGTCAGCCGCAACAGGGGGCTGGTTGACAGTTGGCCACCGGCGACCGGCATCTCTATCAGTGTCTGTGTCCAGGTCTGGGTCTGGGTGTTGGGCCCCCTCACAACCCATGAAGTCCTTCAGGATGGATCTGGGGTAGCCTGGATCAGCCATCATCTTCTGGTTGTCAAACCTCCAATACTTGGCGCCTTTGTAGAAGTAAGTGTAAGCTGGGGGGGAAACGACAACATGTTATTTGTCACAGATGCAAGTGTTTTAAAGGTGTAATGGTATACTGCTGTCGGCTATAGGCATGTTTGTTATGTTGTGGACATTGTACAATCCAGAGTGTGCAGGTTGCCAGAAAAAATGCTATTTGGTTGTTTTTGGTATGACAATAAGGGTATCATGTCTCATTCAGTACTAAAACTACTCTGTGCGCTAGTCCTGCTCAACATCAATAGCTACAGTAGCTTTCCTTTATGAAAAACCAAGCCAATTTCATTTCTGTTTTGGATGCAAACCCATCACTCAAAGTAAGGAGAACTTAAAGTGAACTAGGAGCTCTTTTGCAGGAAAACACATTAAAAAGCCTTAGATAGGTGGGAGTTTAGCATAGGAAGATTTATGAGACGTCTGCATTATGTGACCTTTACCAGGAATTTGGGCGCCTCTCCAAACCAACGCTCTCATAACTCTCCATGTCTCAGCTCAGAATCTATAGCTAACCCTAATTTACACTAGAAAGCTAAACCAACCTGAGCTGATCTTTACTGGGCTGGCCTGTTTACACTGCATCCACCAAAGTTGCTGAAACCAGTGCTGGAAAAGGACAATGTGAACGGGAAATATCCGAGCAAGCACAATATGGTTTGGGTCAGCCTTGTAGTGTGTAAAGCCCCTAGGCTATGACTCACCACCATCATCACTGAGGAAGGCTCCTTTGGGTGAGGCTGGGATCCTACCCCACCTGCTGACGGGTTTAGGGTAGTCTTTGTCAATGGTGCGTGCCTCTTCATTAAAACGCCAGTATCTGCAGGAGAAGATGGGATGGTAACAGAGCAGGTCATAAGACACAGAGACACACAAAAGATGTACGGTATGACAGTCTCACAAGCAATTCTCTGTTCTCTCTCTATCTCTCTCTTTGTCTGTCTCAATACTCGGGACAGCATTCAACAGCATGAAATGCATGAAGAATGACGTATTAAAAACAACACCAAGGGTGAAAGAGACAAGCATGCATTACATACAAATACAATGCATGAGATTGGATGAGCAAGAAATAGACCATAAAGTGTATACACTGTATGTACATCATACTGTGTGTACTACATTCCTGATGTCAAATATATCATACATGGCTCGTTAACAGTTCAGATCAGATATCATAGGGAAGGGGCCTGTTCTTACCTGTCTCCTCTGAAGAAGTATGTGTAGCCGGTAGGCTCCCACCAGATAGCTGTGTCAATCCTGTCTGCTTGGATGCCCTTCCCGTACTCTGCCAGAGGCTGGGGGTAACCAGGCAGCACGTCAGCCTCTCTGAACACCCAGTACCTGTCCTCTATGGAGAGGGAGAGAGAGAGAGAGAGAGAGAGAGAGAGAGAGAGAAGGAAGGGAGGAGAGGAGAGAAAAAAGGCAGGGAAATGTGGAACAGGAGGAGAGGAACAGCGAGAGGGTCATCAAAGGACGGAGGGGATCAGTAGAAGGAAAGAGAAGAGAGGAAAGGAGTGGTGAGCTTTTAATTGGAGCATAAGTCTTATTTTCCAAGTCAACCTTAAGCATGAGTGTGCAGCGTGTCATGGTAACCTGGCACGTTTGTATACCAAATCACATTCAACCAATACAGTTTCCACTTCCAGAGCCAAAACACACAGCACTCTCCAACAGAGATGTAGTAAACAACGACGCTTTAAACAACAGCAGACCACTAGTGCACTGACACAATGCTCTTTAGTCGAGGACATGTAAAGCGATAAAAACACAGGACCCATGAAAATGGTGCAGCGGTTCAGCCCATTCCCCTGTTCTACTTTCTCCCTATGCCTTTAAGTCTACCCTCAGTCCTCATTGTGATGTGCTCAAAGTGAAACTTTAGCAGTCAGCATCTGGAGCTGTGGCTGATGCAATCCACCCTGGGCCTGTAGCCTGTAAGCCTGCCAGCTGCAGCAGCCCCAGCCCCAGCCCCATGAGCCTAGTCCCCCCCCCCAAAAAAAAAATATCGACATCCACATTTCAGAGTGTTTAAGTAGTGACATAATTTGGCGGGTGAGATGTTTTTTAACAGCAGAGACAGATGCATTAAAGAGACAGAGCTATTTTGTGTGGAATTATTACAGTACAAACTCGTTTACTGGTTTAGGATTGGTGAAATGTCAGACACATAAATAGTTTGGAATACCTGACTACGAGGTGATTGAATGTGCCTTCCAAGGTGAAGCAGATAGTGGAGGAGAAGGACATCTTGGTCACTGTGCTCTGGAATGCTATACTGTAGAATGCTATACACCCAATAGCTATTGCTTCATAGCAATCACTGTATATGAAATGTATTAAAAGGTGCAGACCTTTGAAAAAGACAAATTTCCCATCATGTCTTTCGTAGGCGGAGTCTATATCCTCGGGTAGTCCGATCCAGAAGACAGAGATGGGCATGGGATAGTTGTCCAGAACACGGTTCCTTCTAACCCTCCAGAACCAGCGACCCTGGCAAGATGACAAGAGACACTCTTAGAATGTTGAATATGGGCTTCACTTACAAAACCTAAATATAGATACTCAACTTCAGCTTTAAGGGGTATGAAGAATGAAGAAACAAATGACCTTTATGTTTATCCCATTTGGAGACATAAACACTAAGACTAGCCCTCTCACCTTGAAGACAAACATCTCTCCTCGCAGCATAGTGACTGTGTCAAAGTCCCCATCACAGATGTCTGGAGCGCTGTGGTCTGGCTTCTTAGGGGGGCGAGGCGGGTCCCTTCTGATGTAGGGGGTGACAGGCTCGGGTTTAGGCCAGCGGGCACTGGGACGGGGGTTGGGCAGGGGAGGGAAGCGAGGAGCGTGGGTAGGTGGGGGGTCTGGTTGGGATGGGGTGTCAGGGGCATCGGAGGGTCTGGGCTCAGGATTGGGGGGAGCATCAGGAGAGGTGGTGGGGTCTACCTCCTCAGGGGAATAAGGAGTAGTGGTGGGGGGGTCTTGGTCTGGGGGGGTGTCATTGTCATCAGTTGTGGTGGGCAGGGCCTGAGTGGGAGCACTTTCTGGAGGACCTGCAAGATCCAAGATGGTGATTTTGAATGGCGCAACTTGGACAATGATCCACACGCTTCCCCTCTCTCTCTCTTTCTCACACACACACACACACACACACACACACACACACACACACACACACACACACACACACAAACACACACACACACACACACACACACACACACACAGACACACAGACACACAGACACACACACACACACACACAGCTAGAGAGTGAGAGTCTGATTTTCCACTTGGTGTTGTGGCAGGAAGCCCATGAGGTTCATAAGCGCTGCATTGGGAAGGAAGCCCTTCTGTTGCACATAGAGGAAAAACAGACCTACAGTATCTGACACACCAACTATGAGAGTGAAACTCCAACTATGAGACTGAACTGCTGCACAAATAACTTAGGCTATCATGAGTGTTTCACTCTTCATTTGACAACAGACATGACATTCACTACATGCATGACAAACATAATGACAATGACATCTATTCACTAATGGAAAGAGTATGAGCATTGTACTGGTATGTATGGCATGGTGCTGTGAAGGAGATTGCCTGGAGGGATGATGTGTGTGTGTGTGTGTGGAGGGGGGGCTCCTCACCATATATCTTCTGTATTCCATGGACGTCATCCTCGGGGAGGGTAAAATTGTGTGTGTCCATATACTGATAGAATGGAGCCATGATGGCACTAGGGTTGTCAGAGTGCTCCAGACCTAGAGCATGGCCCAGTTCATGAACCGCAACCAGGAACAGGTCAATACCTGGGGAGGGAGAGAGGGAGAGACAGAGAGAGGGAGGGAGATGGGGAGAGGTAGCGAGAGGGAGAAAATGGGGAGAAGGAGAAAGATGGGATAAGGTAGAGGAGAAGAGAGGGAATGAGAGAGCAAGAGACATGTCAATAGGGCAGTGAATAGGGAGAAAGACAAGGTAATCACATGAGCTTGTGTTTTTGAAGAAGATTTCTTTAGTGATATAGGACATATAGACAGAAGTGTCTGTCTCACCTGATGGATCATGGTTGTCAAGTGTCCAGGGTTCGTCTGAGTCAAAGTGTGTGTCCCCGCCCATACCAGGCCCTGGATAGTAGGCGTGGGCCAAGGAACCCCCCTCGCCATCAAAGAGAGACATGTCTCCATGGTAACCCGAGGCAAACAACAGCATGATGTCTAACTCCTCCTGGCTGCTATTGTTTATGTTCTGGAATGGGATCTCTTCAAAGTTCAGTGGCGTCACATGTTTCCACACCTCGAAGGCCTGGCGAATAGCCTCCTGGGTCCGCTCCTCACCCACCTTTGGGGTGTGATTCATTATGCTGGAGGAGAGAGAGAGAGAAAGAGAGAGGAGTGAGGAAAAGGCACGTCAGTCTTAGCACATCTAAATATAAAAAGACTATGTCAGTGCTTTCAACATTAGATTACAGCTGTACGTGTACATAGAAGCTGTGTGTACGTAAACAAGATTGCAGGCCGGTACTATATCAGAATATAAGTATTGTGGAAAAAAATTTATATTATATATTTTATTTTTTATTTTATTCTGACACTTTGCATAGCATTCAAACGGGAAATACACCATAGACCCCATTAAGGGGAAATAAACAGGTACAGAATCCCAGTATTTTTTCTTGGAATTTTGGAAAGCGTTTTCTTGGGATCTCTGATGCATTAGGCCTACTCCCACCTCACCTGTAGGTCAGATGCTCCTTGTCCCACTTCTGACCAGTGAGTGCGTAGCGTCTTCTCCTCCCACTGGCTCGTTCAGTCTGCTCAACAGATTTGTCTGGAACTCCACAGCGAGGTCTCCTCATGGCCCTGGGGGGAGGAGAGGGAAAAAACAGCACTGAACAGACTAGCCCTACATAGATATAGATAAATGTGATTTAAAATATAGAGTAGGAGGAGTGGTCTCACTGTCCCCCTAGTCTAGATAGAGGTGAATCTCTGACTAAAAATAACTACAATTATTTATGAATATTAATATGTATTTATTTATTTGTACTGTATTACATTATCTGTATTGCATTGTGTGAGACATGGGCCGCAACTGGAGAGCAGCGGGAAAGAAATCGCCCAGAACCGGACATACTGGAAAAGCATAGGCATTAATGGCCTGTGCTCCAGGAGGAGTAAAAGGCCTGAGTAAGGCTGTGGACACGTAAAACCAAGTAGGCAACCGGCAGACACTGTAAGAGACAGTGTACTATTTGTTTTTTCATGGTGATGCCAAACACATTTCCATTCTCGGATGGACAATAAAGTTCTATTCTAATTTCTATGCTGCCATCCTTACCTCAGGGTGGTTGGGTCCATCTGGCCTGTGACCTCCAGGCCATAGAAGCGCTGCATGTCACTGATGGCATTGGACAAGATCTGAGCAGACTGCATAGTGGACATCTGTCTGCTGGCCTGAGACAGGTAGCCAAAACTCCGCAGCCATGACTAAAACAGTAAAACAGTTGTTTGTGTGTGGTGTGTGTGTGTGTGTGTGTGTGTGTTTGTGTGTGGTGTGTGTGTGTGGTGTGTGTGTGTGTGTGTGTGTGTGTGTTTGTGTGTGGTGTGTGTGTGGTGTGTGTGTGTGTGAGCGGGAGAGGGAGAGAGAGTAAAAAAATAAGAAAAACAGGAGAGATAGAGAGGACAAAGAATTTACAGAAAGCAGATGGCTTCTATTAATATTATGGCATTCCTCCTTTGAATCGCACCTCCTCCTTATTGGCAGCTGAGATAACCACAAGATCAGTGGAGAATGGAACGGAGAGAGCCGGCGTCGGAAGGTCTAAGTGTAAAAGCTTTGGAATGTAAGCATTTTACTCAAAACAATGTAGGCCAGCTAATATGCTGTGTTAAGTAAGTGAAATATTATTTGTTGTTCAATGCAAACAAAAGTGTACTAATCATGAAGACGCCCCTTGCTACAGGACCCACTAAGCACAGCTGGAGGGCTCATGCCTTGTCTTTACACGCACACACACGAAACACTTGAAAAACACTTGGCAGGCCTAAATTAGTGTAGGATGGTGGTTCATGTGGATACATAACAGGGACATAACAACTCTGTGGTTTACACGGTCAGTAAATAGGATTTTTCCTTGGTGGTGATTTCACAGTTAACACCCAAACACCTAATTGCATACCTATTCTCATATGTGCAAGTAAAAATTACTTTAATTTAGTTTTTGCTCTTTAAAGGTCAGAGGTTAGGCCCAAACATGTTTTGTGTATGCACTGTATTTGAATAAATTAAATGTGTGCCGGTTGATCAGCAGTACAGTCCTTAGAATACAAAATAAAAATCAGGAACATTTATTTTTTATTTTTCCTATGGACGAAAAAGAAATCAATGTGACGATAAAACAAAAAACAGTTGCGACAATTCCAGATATCTAGCCTATTTACGTGCAGCAAAACATCAATGTTTAGACATCAAATGGACCGTCTAAACAAGTACCTCAGCTTTGAAAGCGTCCTCCTCCGCACTGGCCACAAGCCTGTTGCACAAGAGCAGGACCAGCGGAGCCATTATTTGTTTCCACAGCCTCGGAGAAGTGCGTCTCCAGAGAGATGCCATCTTGGTGCGCTCGCGCCCGCTCGTGCGAGGAACTGTCGCAGTCCGATTCAACAGATAAAAGGGCTGGCAAGTGATGAAGGTGATCCGTTATGTGTCCACCCAAGAAGTTTGACTCCACTCTCTTTGTTAGTTCCGTTCAAAATGGTACAGTAAAAATCTCCTGCGTTGTCTTTGTGTGTTGAAATACTCTGCACACACTTCAACCACTTTACATTATTGGGGTCGCGGTGCGCACAAATCAGTTCTCTTGCAAATTATCCAAGTTTCCGAAACAGTTTCAGTTTAAGCTCACAGGAAGAAATACTTAATTAGCAAAGTTCCCCCAGCGATGTAATCACAGGTTTTTCAAAGTCCCGTGTCAGTTTTTCAATTCAAAACCATTTCCTAATGGCTCACATAATGGTTAACACAGCATGGCAATTTCGTCTGGCATATTGCAGCTGAGTGCGTGGTCCTGCCCCTCTCAACTTCCACAATGGCTATTCTGCACGACAGAGTAGAAGGAAGGAGAGAAAAAAAATCTCCTTTAGTTGCAACAAAATGTGTCCTCTTTGTTCTTAGTGGCAAGAACAAGTCTCCAATTAATGCAGACTAATCCACCTCAATATGAATGACACCTAATAAAAACTATTTACAGAATCTGATTTTCTAACAAATAAGTTTCCCTAAAATATCCAGGATGACATCCAGCAGATCCCTTTCTCTTCAACCAAAGTGTGCACTAGATCACATTGATAAGTCCGAAAATTACACCACCTTCTGAGTCCCTGCTAAAGAGAAAGCAAAGGTAGGTAGGAAAGCAGAGTGGAGCTCATACTATGGTGTGTCTATTGGACAGAAAAGATTTCCTCTGAAAAATTGCCCTCCCTCTGGGGGGGGACTGATAGACCATCCGACGCCTGAACAGAAAGGCTCATGTTGCCACCTGCTGATTATTCAGAATCACTACACGTACCTTCAGGACAGTCACACAGCTATTTGACTTGATAGTTTTAGGGCAAAGTCCTATGAGTTGTGAATATGTCTTCCTCAAGTTCAATCATACACTTTAAAATGGTTGTGACATTACACAAGTGAATGGAATTGGTTGGATAAGTGTGACTTCAGGGCTGATTTTTTGTTTTTACAATTTTGAGAATTGAGACATGGGTAGCTGCTTTTAACCACATTGTTTTGACTGATAACTTCTCATTTTCAGAGAACTTCCAAACAGACATTTCAGAGAACTTCCAATCAAAAATCCAAACAGAAGAGGGTGGGGATAACTAGCATGTTTTATTCTATTGAAGTTGTGTGCTTTCAATGGTTCTCCAGGGCTGCCAGTCTCCTGTTTGCTGCCTTGGCGATGGTGATAAGGAGGAGGAGGAAGAGGCCCAGCACCCAGATGCCCGCCACAGGTACCATCAGCATCAGCAATACATCTGAAACAGTCAAAACTGGCAGCTGAACATCTAATCTCTGTCACACCAAACACTACCAGTCTCTAACATCAACAGCCTCAACATGAGCCCACTACAACTTCACAATCATATTAAATAAAGGTTGAAAAAATGATTACGTGTATGTGAAAGTTCAGTTTAGTACAATTTACATACAACAGTACACTTTCCCCAGAAATTTTTTGTGGAACCATCACTCTAAGATCCTAGTATACAATCTGCAGCATTTTAACATAACGGAATAATGAATACAAAAATCCTTACTAGATTTGGGTCTTTCTGGTATGTCAATCCTGATTGGTCCATATGACAGTAGGCCTTGAGTTGGGTCTCCATGCATTGCCTCCCGCTTGGTAATACTTTTGCACTCCTGCAGCAGTGGGAGGAGTCATATTTAAGACAGTAGATAAGATAATAGTCTGCGTCAGGGGAGGCTGGTGGGGGTAGACATCGGAGGACGGGCTCATTGTAATGCATGGATCAAACACGTGTGTATCATTGCATTACAATGCACTTGCCCTCCAATTTCTGCCTCCACTGGCCTCCCCTGGTCAACATCCTGATATACTGACAGCTGAATTGCAATGCATGAGAATAACCTTTACAGACCTTCATCTGACTGGTGTGTGACTGTGTAACATGTCAGGGAACTCACAGGAATGCAGGGTTCATCGTCATCTGGGGAACACAGGCGTACTGTACAGTGCAGGTAGAGGTCATGGGGCTCGATAACGAAGCGGAACATGTCAAAGCTGTAGCGAACAGTGGAGCCCTGTCCGTTACCGGCTGTCTGCTCCGTGGTCATATTCAAAAAGGTGACAGTCTCATCATTCACACACCTGTGTGGAGAAAAGTTTAGAGTAGGAATTTTTTTTACAGCTTTTACCAACTTGATTTCAGCCCTAGATAACAATAAAACAACTAAAACCTTGTTTTATTGCACAACGCATGACATGAACTTCTGCAGAAATTAATATTTGTTGAGGTCAGCAATTGTGTGGTCACAAATGTGGCTCATCTATTGCTTTCCCAGGGATGTGAGGAAGCTTTCTCACCCGTTAAGCAGCAGAGTGTGAACGGAGCCCTCAGTTTGGTTGGGTTTGGCAGACTGGGTGGCCCAGCACTCACTCACTTTCAGGTGGAAGAAGTCCTCTGGCTCTGTCACCTTGATCTCCACGTACACCTTGTCCTTGAGGTGAATCATGGGTGCGCTGCGGAATGCCTTGGAGTAAGTGTGGTCTTCGTACAGGGTCATCGCCACTTTCGCCTCCAGCTCATCCACCCACATCACTGCCTCACTGAGCCCAAACACAGGAGGATTACTGAGACTTAGCATGCAAGGAAGGTTACACTTAGGGCCAGATGTTTTTCCTGACCACATGAACACTGTCCTAAAACTCTTATTAATGACAGAGGCTAAATGCGTCAATATAATTACCTCTATAATGTAAGGCAACTTGTAACATGGTTCCCTTAACAGGTAATTCTAGACTGCACACAATTCTGCTAAGAGTTTAGTTTTTTAACTATACAGTGGTCCTTACCTAGAGAAGGGAATGACGGGGAACGGCATACTGACAGTGCGGATGTATGGGTAGATACATGTGTACTCAATTCTTATGGTTGAATCTCTAATGATATTTCCACGAACTTTAGGGCCGGTCATAAGAGTCAAGGCATATGCAATGTGAGTGACGTTTTTCTGTTGGGAAAGAAAAAGTACAAATACCAGTAAAGACTCAAATTCTGCTAGAAAATGCTCATGGCCATGTATGGACTTGCTGAGAAAGTAGGGCATTGAGAACTAGGCCTATTCTGCCATCAAATCTATGAGATATGAGACATGCCCAATCCCAAACCAACCTCTAGCCGTTGGTTAATTTGAAAGCATAGACCCCTAGGCACCAAGGGGGTAGTGGGGTCTGTTGAAATTGTCTTTCTAAAGCACTCACACTTACCTCCAGTGGCTTACCTCCGCAGGTGATGTACTGGTTCTTGGATATCCGTACTATGTAGTATGGGACGCCAGAGATTACCTCCTTGTGGGCCCGACAGGATGCATTGGTCAGGTGTAGGGATTCCACTGGTACATTGTAATACTTGAAAAAGTCTTCGATTACCCTGATGGTTATAAAGTCTTTGCCGCACATAATATTCATGGTTGCATCTGAAAAAAGGGGGGATAAGAATGACAACATTCCACAATTCTAACACGTGCCATCTCCCCATGCATTTATTCAGAGGTGAAACGTAACGTTTGCAACTTTGCAAATAGAAATACAATACAATTGCCTGGCCTATTCCACTAAAGACTGTACCTGTTACTGCACAATACCTTTCTTTCTATCGGAACGTTTTGTACAACAAGAAGATGAACAAGATCACTTACTTTTGTCACACAGGTTTCCATAGTAGCCTGCGGCACATTTGCAGCTTCTTTTGTCGGAGGATATCACACACCTCGTTGTGCCAGTGCAGTGTGTCACATTGCATATTCCTGAAGCAAGACATGACAGCGTTTGGGGCCTCTTACACCATAAACAAGATCAACAGAATACTGTACATAAATACTACTATATTCTCACCAAGAACACCGTCGAAGGCGCAGCAGAGGGCGACCACGAGGACCAAAAACACCTGGTGAACATTATAAGAAATATAATCTGCTGAAACATTTTCAGTTCCATGGTATTCAATTAGTTTATGTTCTACTATCACAGCTATACCACAGTATTTTTGCTTAATTACAAAAACCTAAAGTTCAATTACTTTTTCAAAAGTGTTATCTACACACCTTCGAACTGCATGTGAGAAGGCCTACCATTGTTAATTGATCTATTTTCCTAACAGTTTTAGTCGAGATATAGTCGTAATTTCAATTAAGAGAGTAAGTCAGTGATATATTCCTGTCTGATGACAACCTGGAAATCCACAGTCCCTCACAATTATGTACCCGTGATTGCGCGGTATGAAAACACCTGTTCGAGTTTTGCCAGAACGAATAGAATTCAAGACTGGCCTGCCAAAAATGTCAGAGATGTGCACTTTTTTTTAATGGAGCTCTAGTATCCACTGAGTCAGAAGTGTTACTTCACTCCACACTTATATCATGCTTGCATTAATAGAAAGGTTTTATGCTTGATGAAATGGGTTAACCAGGCAAAGACCGTTGCATATCCCTCTCTGATTCAGGCCAGCATGTGGCATCCCTTTTATAGGACTATGCTAATATTTATTATTATATACCACTCTAGGTTAGGCTATTGTCACACTGGAGCATAATATACCACTTTGGATAGGCCTAAAACCGCGCCCCCTTTAGTTGCACGTGACGTTCATAACACAGATCTCCAGCTCGGTGCTTGACTAAACGCCCTTCAAGGAAGTCATGTGAGCCGGGAAAATACGTGAGCGTTTGGACGAGTTGTTTTGAACTGTCATTGTCCATTCGGTTCGTCGTGACGAGAAACAACATCTTTCCACGCATCGTGGTGACAGGTTATCCCAATTTCCAATTTCCAGAAGCAAATATAGCTTTAAAATATATTTAGGCTTCGAAGTATGCCCATTGTACGGTGTTTAGCGGTTACAGAGAGAATGTTGTAGCAAGTTGCACACTTCCATCACCTGAGCCAGTCCTGCTTGAGATAACGCTACTGTAGGATACAGATACATTGTGTCTTTGTCCATTCTATTTAGCAGCTAACATTGGCTGTAAATGTGTTAATTGGATAGAGGGCAAATAACTAAACAGATGTAGCTAATATCGTCTGAGTGATTTCATTATGGTCTGACAGTCAGATACAATTGAAGCCAGATACACAGCTCGATTTGAGTCTTAGCTACACATTTTTGAATATTTTAATATTCTCGGCTATTTCTGACTACATATTTAAAACGCCGTAATTAGAGGTGGTTTTATGAAACATCGTGCACTGTCAGGTTAGCACTTCCTTCTCTTAAGACCTTAAAAAATGAACACCGAGAAGGACTTTTCGCCTTTGACCCCCAACATTGTCAGAGCGCTTAACGATAAACTCTATGAGAAGAGGAAGGTTGCTGCTCTTGAGATTGAAAAGTGAGTACTCTTCCTTACATATGATTCTTGTGAAGTAACTGTGTTTGATGTAATATACCATGATAGGTCCACCAAAATATTGTATTTTACCCCCACCCAAAGGCTATGTCTATACGTGCTTGAGATAATGAGTCATGGGATGCTGAGTAAATGAGCATCACCTCCTCCATAGAAAATCTGGTGAACTTTTTGAACTTCAAGAAAGTTAGTCAGCTCCCAGTATGCTGACCAATCCTCTGACAAACCATGTGATCCATTTTCATCAAATGATCAATTTACATAATGCCATTGATGCGGAAAATTAAAATAGACTCTCAGGCACATGATAGTGATTTTACTTTGTATTTCATTGTTGGGCCATGTGGGCAAAGAGGCAACATGTGATGGAAGTTGAAATGGGAAATGATTATGGAGCATTAGCTGGTCCTGCCATTCCTGATTTGGGTAGGCTATGTGGCGCATTGCTGGATTGTGATACAAATTATAACAAATGATGCCGTACCCAATACACATCATTTTATATTGAAAATCATGGTAGTAAACTGCATACAATGCCAGGCGGCATATCTCTCTGTCTAGGCATCTGTTTCTCTGTGTTCATGTAGCTTACATCTTGTGGCATTTGCCTCAAGCCATTTAATCAAGAATGTTCTCTGTCTCTATTGTCTGTTTTGCTACTATCCATAGACTGGTGAGGGAGTTTGTGGCTCAGAACAACTCTACCCAGATCAGACATGTCATTCAGATCTTGGCCTCCGAGTTTGCCCTGTCCCAGCACCCTCACAGCCGCAAAGGAGGCCTCATCGGCCTGGCAGCCTGCTCCATCGCCCTGGGCAAGGTATGGGGCTCTGTGCATTGTGTCCGCACACACAACGGTTGCACATTACTAAACATAGGATGTCCATCGTGTTACAAGCCATAGCTTTGTGTCAACTTGGGTATTGATTTTGTTGCCATGAGTGCCATCCTTCTATAAGTGTGTGTGTGTGTTCACTTCTGTCCTGCAGGACTCTGGGCTGTACCTGAAGGAGCTTATTGAGCCTGTCCTCACCTGCTTCAATGACTCAGACAGCAGACTGCGGTACTACGCCTGTGAGGCGCTCTACAACATAGTGAAAGTGGCAAGGGGAGCAGTACTGCCCCACTTCAACGTGCTCTTCGATGGACTCAGCAAGGTAACCTGAAGTTTGTAGTCAGCGGTCATAGATGTGTAAATTGTAGTAATGTAACTCTATGGGAAAACACAATTGACACACTCATTCTCATTGCAATGCAATTATCTTGCTAAAGCAATTTAAATGACGAAGGAAGCATTTATTTTCATTTAGAAAAGTACAATGTTGGTTCCCTGTTATAAAACATTTTCAGAGAAGTCGTGTGTGTGTGTGTGTAGACTATTTTGGTAACTGTGAAGTCTCCTCTAGCTTGCTGCAGATCCCGACCCTAATGTGAAGAGCGGTTCTGAACTTCTGGACAGACTGTTGAAGGTGAGACTTCTGGACAAACCTTTCATTCAAGTATAAAGCAAGATGCTCAGAAGAGGTAATGCTACACAGGCAATGTCGTACACCATATTCAAGTTTGTTTCGCCATTCATAATAGGATATTGTGAAATACGTAAGATTACACTGTACCTCTGTAAAACTGGACTTTTATCAAACACTGTAGATTATTGTGGAACAAGATAACTGAAAGTGAGTGGTGTGATAAGGGAGAATGGTTAGTGAGAGAGCCTTTAGAGTATAAGATAACATTTGAACATTGGTTACACATGAATGACTTCCAAGGTAGACTAAGCATGAGAGGAGATGAGTTTGTGTCCAGAAACATTGCTGTGACCCTTCATTGCATTCACAGGACATCGTGACGGAGAGTAACAAGTTTGACTTGGTGGCGTTTGTTCCTCTTCTGCGTGAGAGGATCTACTCCAACAACCAGTATGCTCGCCAGTTCATCATCTCCTGGGTGAGTAGAGGTGACTGTGTCCGAGTGTGATGACACTCTAGAACTGCATAAAACTGCTGTTACTGACAAGCATAGTAAGACATTTATCTATAATTTTACAATTAATGAATTGCATCAATTTCTTGATTGGCAATGATAAAGCCTTCCAAAGAAGAGTGTGTTTGACTCCACCCTGATAATTGTCCTCATAGCTGCTGAGGCTCATTCTCTGGTCCTCTCCTGCTACAGATACTTGTGCTGGAATCAGTCCCAGACATCAACCTCCTGGATTACCTGCCAGAGATCCTCGATGGCCTCTTCCAGATCCTGGGGGACAGCAGTAAGGAGATCCGGAGGACGTAAGAACTCTTTCTTTCTCCTGTCTCTGTTTCTCCATCTCTTGTTTTCTCTTCCCTCTCATCTAGTCCCCCTGTTCTCCCGTCCCCTCTCTTTACATGATTGATCATAGACTGCTGTACATTATAGGAAGGAAAGCAAGTATTTGACTGTCTTGTGCCTTGTCTGTCAGGTGTGAAGTTGTCTTGGGAGAGTTCCTGAAGGAGATCAAGAAGACTCCCTCTAGCGTCAAGTTTGCAGAGATGGCCAACATCTTGGTCATCCACTGCCAGGTGTCGGATGAGTCCAAACTCAGTAAGTCTGATGCAAGTTGTGAATCCAATAACCTGTGTTTATAAACATTGGTGAAATGGGATTTCTGGAAATAAAGGTTACTAGATGGAGCTGTGAGCCTGCACAATTTACAGTACTCAATACCCTGATCAATTTATATTTTTTGAAATCCAACAGGACTATACTGCACAAACTATATTTTTCATACACCAGCCTTTTGTTTGTATGTGCATATGGTTGTGTGTATGTGAGAGGAACCTAGTATTGAGCAGTAGCCTGGGGCAGTTACCACAACATACTGTAACCATCACAGGGGTAACATGTGACTCATTAACCAATGAGGAACCAAGAGCCAATGTGTTCTAATGCCTGCTCTGTGTTGGCTGATATCAGTGGCAATGGTGGCTTGCATTCCTTTGAAAACGTACCTTCTCAATCATTGATCAACTGTTTGTTTGATTTGGAAATTCTTCCCTTTCTAAGCAGCACTGTGGCTGTATCTAGGCGAGTTGTAGCTTTGCTAGCATAGATTCTGACTGACTGACTGAGTAAAATAGAATGTCTCTTGGAATGGATTACAAGTTTTGCTGCGAATGCTATGCTTTATTTGCCTCATGTTTGAGATCCTGTCTGAGCTGTTTGGTTCTTTCATCATTCTCATAAGTGCCCACAGCTCAACAACACCTTATCACAGAACCACTTTATTCCCCTGTGTCTTTGTCATGCTACAATAGTATACTTAAATATCCATGCATATCATACTATACTATTCACCCAACAGAACAGTAATTTCTGTCTCTGTTATCCCCTCCCAGCCAATGACCTGATCCAGCTGACAGCCATGACGTGGATGAGGGAGTTCATCCAGCTGGCAGGACGTGTGGTCCTTCCCTACTCCTCTGGCATCCTGACGGCTGTCCTGCCCTGCCTGTCCTATGACGACCGCAAAAAGAGTATCCTCCTTCATATCACTAGGCTAATTGCCTTGATTGCCTTACCAGATAATGTGGAATAGAACCGTAGCTTTCAGGCATTTATTACAGATAATCTTGCTAATTCTTGTGTGTTGAATCGACATTTAAGTCTTTTGTATGTAGAGAGCAAAGGTAATGCCCGGGGTTGATCACTGCTGTCAGCATTTAACATTCTAACTATGGAACAAGGCTGATGCATTGTGTATTTGTGTGAACTGTTGCCACCAGATGGCGCCATAGCCCTGTGGGTTTTTTGTTTTTTTTATCCATCCTTCACTGATCATGTCCAGGCACCAAAGAAGCAGCCAGTGCCTGCAACCACAGCCTGATGAAGCTGGTGACACCTGAGGATGATGAAGAGGAAGAAGAAGCAGAAAGCAGTGAAACTCCACCCAGAGAAGACAGCCCGCCAAAGACAGAGGGGGACAGCAATGGTGAGTGAACAGTTAAGAATGTATTTATAGTTTTTCTCCCGAATGACTTTGATGACAGATGGATGAGAGAGATTTGCTTGTGAAGGGACATTTGATACTTTTCCCTTCATTTTACAGCCTACCCCTTAGGTTTAAGATCTTTGGGTTATAACAAGGGCTGTGAATTTCTCCTGGTTAGGTCTTGTGGTCATGGCCACTTCGGTCCCCAGTTCTAGCCCATAGATCTTGGCCTTGGTGATTAATGTTTTTTTTTCTTTTTCAACACTGATTACCCAGATCATAGTGCTCAAAGGGACTGGGGTCTACTTCAGTGTGCTACTCTAATGCAAAGATTAATCAGCACGTGCAGTGTGCTCATGAAATGCATGATAGTTGGTTCGTTCCACATACTCTTCATAGACTTGACAGCCTGTGTGCCAGGCCATGAGATGGATTTCCTGCTCGTTCTGCAGTGTGGCCACACTTGTTGGTTTAGTGAGTTATCTCGGCTTCAGTGTGTCCTTTATCCCAGGACACATGGAAGCTTAGCTTTACATACCGTAGAATTTAGGATCAGGTTGTTTTAATTGTTGTTTCAAGAGTTTTTTAACATCCAGTTTGCTGTTCTCTTCTCTGTGTTTGTCATTGTAGGTCATTGAGTTTGCTTTGATTAGTACTTTGAATTGACTTGTTGTCCCTTTTAGTGCATTTATACACATTTGGTAAATGAAAAGCATTAAAAAACATTATCCTGCATTGGCCGGGAATCGAACCCGGGCCTCCCGCGTGGCAGGCGAGAATTCTACCACTGAACCACCAATGCTTGGATATTTGTGAGATTTTACCCTGCAGCTTAGAAAGAGAGAGACTGCCACATCTCAAGAGGGGCGGATTGAAGGAAAGGGGGCGGGCGCAGGAATGGGGAGAAGGGAGGGAGTCATAGAAGGGATTCAGGAGGAGTAAGAGGACACAGACAGTTGCTGCTTAGTCAAGACAAAACTTTTTTGAGGGAAGGGTTAGATGCTATCAGCATTCAGGAGCTATTTATTTATATCGATCTATCTATCTACACACACACACACACCAGTGTTTCCGTTGTTTGCCGCCTGCCAAATGACTGGCAACATATTTGAATTTACCGTATATCCATATGCATTGCGTGCATAACCCATTAAGGCATCCACCCACGATGATTAGAATGACAGAAATCACATTTAGACGATGGTAAAGAAGCCAAAAAGAATACAAATGTGCCTGTAAAGTTGAAGTCTAATCAAATAAAGACAAAGTCTTATACCAGCAAAGACATGTTTTATTGGAAAGCAAAACATTGTATGTCTGCCTGTTGCTTCATGCCTGCTATAAATCATTAATGAATACCATTTAAAAAATGAAAAACATTTAGGCTAAGAGAACAAGTCGCCGCCACAGAAATAAAACACAATTTAAAAATAACTTTTTTTGTGTAGGCTAATATAATTTGCGAACACGACAGGATTAAAATTGGATTGAAGTTCAACACTGCTTGCAAGTCCTAAGCAACAACCTGTCATCACATTTTAATTAAATGTTATTTAAATTTAAGTTAAATAACAATCAAGGTCTCAAATTTCATTCAGCCTAGGCTAATTTAATGTGCTATTGAATTAACAATTTAATTGATAAATATCAAAATATAACTGTCTTGAACACTATAAGCCTCTAACCAGTAACCAGGCCAGCCCAGTACAGCTCAGCTGAGCACAGTTCGACTCTGTTATATATTAGTTTAGAATCCTATAATGTACAAGTTTGAGTTTCTGAATGTGCTACTGTGCACCCAAGGGGCTCTAAAAAAGTATCATGCAATTAGCCAGGAATCGGACCCAGTCCTCCAGCATGGCAGACGAGAATTCTACCACTGAACGACCAATGCTAAGCTGTAAAGTAATGTTAACCATTCACGGTTGAAGGTCACATTACAGGAGGGATGGAGTTTAACAGAAAGAGAGGGTAGAAGAGAAGGTTTGAGAGACAAGCAGACAGAAGTTGTAGGGTCTTTTAGATGTGGAGAGCAAAGTTAGTTTGTGAAGCCAGTCATTTATTTCTGGGTGTTCTTAATTTCTTTCTTTTTTGTTTCCAGCATCTTTATCTTGGGGCATAGTAGACTCTGTAAAAATATGCATGCATTGGCCGGGAATCGAACCCGGGCCTCCCGCGTGGCAGGCGAGAATTCTACCACTGAACCACCAATGCTTAGCTGTCAGGCTTCTGGAGCCTTTTGGGTCTGGATGGGAAGCGGGAGCCCATCACAACATCTGGTCATGGGCCCCTATGCCCCTGCAGCACTACTCTGAGAGGATAGGTAAACCTAGCTTGAAACCTGAAGACTTGTATTTACACCCTGAGCTAATTGTTGGACAGACAGACAGACACTTTATTGATCCCCGAGGGGAAATTAAGGCGTTACAGCAGCTCACATCACAAACAACAACAGCAAAATAAAGTGACAATAGAAGAATAGAATAAAAATAAAATAGACATCTGAAAACATTATATACAGTAAGAACAGTCCAGTATGATTTATTTTTTATTTAACATCCCCCAGCCTGACTCTGATCACCCCGATCAAGCCAGCCAGAGGAGGAGTTGTCTTATTGCGGCAGGCAGGAAAGATCTCCTATAGCGCTCCTTAGTGCAACATGGTTGTAATAATCTGTTGCTAAAGGAGCTTCTCTGCTCTGCCACAGTGTCATGTAGGGGATGGGAGGGATTGTCCATGATGGCCAAGGGTTTGGTCCTCATCCTCCTATTGGCCACCTCCTCCACAGTGTCCAGGGTGACACCGAGGACAGAACCAGCTTTCCTAATAAGCTTGCTCAGCCTCTTGGTGTCACCTTCCTTGATGCTGCCCCGGACCCGGGATCGAACCCAGTCAGTCACATTGGTGTCGTGACACAGATGGGTCTCTGCAAGGAGGAGGTCAAAGGTGGGTTAAGTGTAACAAAGGTGGTTCCGTGAACCATGCTGCATGAAGTAACCTTGACTGCGACCTGAGGACTTGCGTTGGCTCCCTAAGCCAATCCCTTGGCTTTAGCTCATTGAGCTAGCATAGTCTTGAGCCATGCAGGAGAACCAGGTTTGAACCCCGTTGGTCACAAAAGCCAGGTTCCATTCTATACTTATTGGTAAACTAACCAATAAGGATAACTAGCTCTGTTAGTTGTGTGCTTAGCAGTACCTTGAGAAATTTCACAGGTGTCTGATGATATTATAAGAGAGCGATTTTTGTTCAGTTTGAGTAATACTCTGGTGTGTCTCAGTAATTTGATATGGCCTTTTGTAATATTGTGCAGATCATGTAATGACTGCTAGTCAGATAGCTTTTAACTTCTATTAACTGTTAACAGTTTAATTTAAAAGCTTGTGCATGCATTGGCCGGCCTCCTGCGTGGAAGGCGAGAATTCTACCACTGAACCACCAATGCTTAGATGTGATGCAACTTGAACCCTGTGGCTTCTGTGAAATAAAACAGACAGGGAGATGCTGGGAAAAGGAGATGCAGACAAAGTGTTTAGCAAGTGGTTGATCAGACAGTTTTTGAAACTCAGCTCTGCTTGCAGAGGAGGTCTCTAGACGTACCATTTTAGACTAAAACTAAGTTCCATTTGGTTCCCTCTGTTCAAACGACGAGACTCAATGTAACAAACACGCAAATGCAGCAGTTAAATACAGAGTGAAAGAAGTGCATGAAACATTAAGGAGGAATTTAGGAATTGTGGAGGATTTAGAGCTAGTGGATGTATATGTGACAAACGGGATTCGAACTCAGGTCTCCCTCACGCCCTTAGGATTGATGACAAGGTTGACAAATTGCAAATTCCAAATTGACTTCTGTTCACATGCAATTCCTCAGTGTACACACACATGCGTAGGTTTCGTCCTACGAGGCCAAATGTAGCCTTTGTTTGACAATGTCACCCCTTGGTTGATACAGGATACCAAAATGCTATGGGTTTCCCAAACACAGGCCTACCAAATACATGTAGTACCCCAGAATACACACATGCTATGTAAACTCTGTGGGAATGTTTTTTACAGATTTAAGTTTTTGTCAGTTGTTATGACCTCATGTCATATTGTGCAGATGCAGTCATGAGTGCAAGTCAGAGCACTTTGATCAACTACATGTAAATAACAGTTATTTAAAAGTGTTGTGCATGCATTGGCCGGGAATCGAACCCGGGCCTCCCGCGTGGCAGGCGAGAATTCTACCACTGAACCACCAATGCTTAGCTGTGGGAGATTTGCTCTGAGGGCCACTGGGGTTTACATTCCAGTAGGGGTGGGGTTGAACAGAAAGAGTGGAAACAAGGAAGTATGAGTTACAAGCAGAAGATGGTTTGTCAAGCATGGAAATTGGAAGGTTTAGATTGAAGAACAATAAAAGGAATATTACTTTATTCATCATTATCATGAGATGGAATTGGAACTTTTTTTATGCCAGCAACTCTCAGTCGCCAACTCACCCAACTCAGAATCGAGTCTGACAATTTTCTTACATTCAGCCTGTTTTTTCTTCAAACCAATCACTGTTATTTTCAATCATTCTCGAATTACTATCACAGTACACTTTACCAGGCTCAGGGCAGCGGATGTCTGGTAAGATTTGAGTGTGAGAAAAGCCACTGCAGTCTTCCCAAGGTAAAATAGACACTGTTAAGATACAGTACATTGTCAAATGAAACCAAATGTCATGTTTTCTTTAATTAAATTAATTATACGTCATCAGCATGTTGTGTTACATGAAACATCTGGTTCATGAAGAACATATTTTTGGAGAGTGGTGTTCTAAGGTAGGATTCAAACACAGCAAAGCACGGCAAGAAAAGGTCAAAATCTCTGTTAGGACAACCCGCAATTGGCCTGTGTGTGGCAGGCAAGAATTCTACCACTAAACCACCAATGCTTAGATATCATGGGGGGGAGGCGACCTGCCATTTTGAACGAGGGAAACAGCGCCACATCACTGAAAGGATTGTTAGGGAAGGAGAGGGAGCGGGGGAGAGTTGCCTCATGGGAAGGGATGACTCACTCATTTCCCTCCCTAGACTGCTAACACACTTTCAGCCATACACTGCTGGGGTAGAATTGTATGGGGATCTATGCAGAGTGGGTTTGAGGGACTCAGTAGACTGTGATTGTTTTGCCGTGTTCCATGACCATGTTTGAATGTCACTGATATCATAATAGCAAGAGGCTGTGAAAAGTAATCATGCATTGGCCGGGAATCGAACCCAGGCCTCCCGCGTGACAGGCGCGAACTCTACCACTGAACCACCAATGCTCAGATATCACCATGGAATGTAACATGCTCTTTTGAACGAGGTGAACAGCGCCACGTCACGGAAAGGATTGTCAGAATGAGTGAAAGAGATGTGTGGGGGAGGGCTGCCTTGAGGGGAACAGCAGGGGAAGGGCTGACCCGGCAAAGAATGTGAAGCTGTTATCCCCCTCCTTTTGTCCTGATTGGGCTGTAGTTCCTTTTTAAGCCGTAGCAGAGACAGTTGGCATGTAAAAGCATTGGTGGTTCAGTGGTAGAATTCTCGCCTGCCACGCGGGAGGCCCGGGTTCGATTCCCGGCCAATGCATGTGTACTTTTTTGTGCAAAATATTTGTTAATTATTGTTATCATTACATTGTTATTATGTATTATGATATCAAGATCACTAAAATGTTAGTGGTTTATCCAGAATTTAGTATTTCAGTTGAGTGTCCTCCTGTTACACAACAATAATTACACAGTCAGCGCAAGCTGTTGCTCTGGTTCATTCAATGAAATAATCAACTAATCAATTCACAATGTTGGTTCAAAAAGAGCATGAACTAATGTGTTGCTTATAAGTGGCCTCTCTTTGAAATGCACCTCAGATGCTGAATTACCTGATCATCTGTTTGTCTGTCTGTCTCTCTGTCTGACTCTATCTCTGCCTTTCTGTCTCCTGCCTCTCTGTCTGGCTCCTGTCTGTCTGTGTCTGACTACTATTAGTCTCTGTCTGTCTGATTGCAGATATGCTGAATGCGTCACAGGAATCTGTTGGTTTCAGCAACATCTGTTTCTTCACCCCGACAAGGTAAGTACTAAATAGATTATGGTAAACACTGCTTTGACCTGTTTTATCAAATTATGGTTATATATCTTTCACCGCCATGAAGTGCTGTGTGGTCAAAATGATCTGCTGAGAGACTTTCAATGGCAATTTTTTCTTCCCTGTATATGAAACTATATTCCAAGAAAGGTTCACCTGTGTTCAGAGGCTACTATTTCTATCACAGAGAGATTATAGATTTAGCATGGTCTTTGATAGTCAGTTGAAATGCTTTTTCAATCGACTTGAATGTCAACATTGGCAACACTCTCTTTGGAGTGGTCGTCTTGGTGTGTGTGTACGTACACCAATGTCTGCATTGGTGTCAGTAGGCTGCAAGATTAACTATATATTGGCCTTTTCTTCCCTATGAGGACTGGCAGGACATCACAAAAACGCCTGTTCTGCTCCACTGTTGTCACGGTGACACCCCACCATGGCCTGAAGAGCACCACAGTACACCTCCAACTGTCCAAGTACTCTATATATAGAGTATATACCTTAGATTATATAGTCTAGTACTCTCTATAGAGTCTATACCCTTAGATGATAGTCTAGAACTCCATATAGCCCTTAGACAATTGTGTTCAACATTCAGTCAGCTCCAACTGTAGTAGTACTCCATCCATACAACTCCTACGTAACAGAATAGCAGAAGCCCTCCTGGTAGTTTACACTGTAGACTAGACATGTTTTTGCTGTGTAAATACAACCTGCTACCTCAGCATGTCTGGCCTTGTAAATTGTGCTACAAGTTTGAGTTTCTGAATGTGCTACTGTGCCCCCAAGGGGCTCTAAAACAAAAAGTGTGCATGCATTGGCCGGGAATCGAACCCGGGCCTCCCGCGTGGCAGGCGAGAATTCTACCACTGAACCACCAATGCTTAGCTGTCAGGCATGCAGATGGACAGAGAGAGGAGAGGTTGCTCTGCTGTTGTCTCAGATTGACGTTGGGATCTGAGGAGGGTTGTTGAGTATAAGGAACTGTTTTTACTCAGAAGGAACCATTTACTTGGTAAAGAAAAGGGATTATTTACTCACATGGAACAAGTATGAATAGATCAACCCTTACTTAACCCTTGTGCTGTGTAGATTTCTGTGATCTGATAACTTGTGATCTGTGTCCTCTAGGAAGCAGTGACATGCACGTCTAAAACTACAGAACAGATTTAGCTATGCTTTTTTGTGGGGTTTCTGCTTGTTTTCTTATATCTCTACAAAAAAAGGCCCCTTTAGTGTTGTATATCCCCCTGTTATGTTTGAAGTTCTACTTTGCGACCAACTGTTGGTTGTGTCATTCATAGCATCACCTTCATCCCATCTCTAGCTCACATACCTGTTCTCTCTCTGTCCTGGCCAGTGCTGAGCGCTCCCAGGTGACCCTTGACCTGGATGGGATAGTTCAGGTGCTAGACCGCCACCTGCACGACTCTTCCACTGGCATGATGACCCGCATCACTGTGCTCAAGTGGCTCTACCATCTCTACATCAAGACACCTCGGAAGGTGGGGCATTTTACCCACAGGCCACAAATGTCTCATAATACATAATATTGCTTATGTGTATTATCTATGCATCGAAGCACTTTTCTGCATTATACTGTGTGTGTGTGTGTGTGTGTTCCCCAGATGTTCCGGCACACAGACGGTCTGTTCCCCATGCTGCTGAAGACTCTCTCCGACGAGTCTGATGAGGTTAGTGCTGTACTACTTTTCCACTGATGCTAATGAATGTATTTATGTCAATGTAATCAACCAACCCCCTACTCTCTCTCTCACTCAGGTCATTTTGAAGGACCTGGAGGTGCTGGCTGAGATAGCATCATCTCCAGCTGGACAGTCAGAGGCCCAAGGCTCCTGTGACTCTGACAGTAAACTGGAGCTACAGGTTCCTGATGGGGCCAAGCAAGGACAGCAGCCTGTTGTGGGTGAGTGCGGAGTCAGGTTCAATGAGAGAAAAGTCCAGATCACCAAAGCCCCCATGTATGACTCCTTTAAGGGGCTGTCTGGGATCACTGTGGTAGTCTGGCTCTGTGGTTCCAGTCTCACTGAGAGGGAGCTCCAACTCACCAAAGTTCCTATATAGGACCTCTAATCTGTAATGTGAGAAGGGCCTCTGACACATGTCTGCATAACAAAGGAGACAATTGGCACTGGAGCTATAGGGAAGTGAATAGAAGTAACAATACATACTCATTCGCTCTCCCCTGTGACCCAGGTTCCAAAGTGGCAGACTCGTCCCCCTCCACCCCCAGTATGAACTCGTACTTCTACAAGTTCATGATCAACCTGTTGAAGCGCTTCAGCCTAGAGAGGAAGCTGCTGGAGAATAGGGGAGCTTTCATCATCAGGTAGCGGCACATGTTATGCTTGTTATGCATCATCAAGTTGCAACATCATGTAGTGGCATCATTTGGTTTGAAGTAAAGGCCTCTTTAATAGTGTGTAGAGACATACAACTATTTATAGAATGAATAAATGTATTACATCACCCATCACCGCTCACTCTCCTCTCCAGGCAACTGTGTCTGCTCCTGCACGCGGAGAACATCTTCCACTCGATGGCTGACATCTTGCTAAAAGAAGAGGACCTGAAGTTTGCCTCAACCATGGTTCAGACTCTCAACACCATCCTGCTCACCTCTGCTGAGCTGTTTCAGCTTCGCAACCAACTCAAAGACCTGCGCACACAGGTAATTTCTACCTGAATGTATGATATGGTATGACTGACAGATGGTGGTCCATTTTTCTTCAGTCAACTAAGGAAGCAAAGTGATTAATTTTCAATGAGGATTTTTTTTTCCAACTGGTGAATTTGAAGCATTTAGTTCCCCCTTTTAAGTTGAGATTGAACCCAACCATGTTGACTGACCATTGAGTTGGTGGTATTCCCATCAGTGTGCATTGACTCTGTTGTCTCTGGTGCCACCTGCAGGAGAGCTGTGCCCTGTTCTGCTGCCTGTACCGCTCCTGGTGCCACAACCCTGTGGCCACCGTGTCCCTCTGCTTCCTCACACAGAATTACCGCCATGCCTATGATCTCATCCAGAAGTTGTATCCTTGATTGCAAAATGTAAACTCATTACATTTATAGATTTTTATCTTTTGTTACACAACCAGACATCTCTCTCTGTGGAGTTTAACCAAATGTGAAAGCAAATGTCCTTGACATTAGATGTCTAGCGGTGACTTGGAGGTGACCGTGGACTTCCTTATGGAGGTGGACAAACTGGTGCAGTTGATAGAGAGTCCCATCTTTACCTGTGAGTCTGACGACACACCAGTCTGTCTCTTCTCTCTCAAATTAAAATTCTCCCACTCTCTCTTCTCTCTCTTCCACACACACACACACACACACTAACCTGTTTCTCCCCTCTCTGTCCATCCAGATCTACGTCTCCAGCTGTTAGATGTGGAGAACAATCCGTACTTGATCAAGGCTCTGTACGGCCTGTTGATGCTGCTGCCCCAGAGCCAGGCCTTCCAGCTGCTCTCCCACCGCCTGCGCTGTGTACCCAACCCTGAGCTCATGAGGACAGTGTGAGTATCACTGCTTTTGGAGAATCTTGGGTTTTCATTGTCACATACCAGTAGATGGTAGTTGTGCTTCTGGTTGATTGGTTGTTCAATGCCATGTGCCCACATGTTTCAATGAATTTCTCATTCCATTGTAACTACAATATACCACATTTCAATCCTCAGCTCATCAGATGTTTGTTCCTCAACTGAAACCCTACTGTTTCTGTTTTCAGAGATGAGTCTAAATACATAGATTCTAAGTCTGCAGGCCTCAAGCGGCCGGCCCATGCCCAAATGGACTACACTGACCTACTGAAGCACTTTGACCGTGTCCAGAGCAAACACCTGGAGGTGCGCCACCAACGCTCGGGCCGTGCTGACCACCCTGATAGGAAGCTGATGCTGTGACACGTTAGGATGACCTCTGACCCCTGAGAGTAAGGCAGGGCAGGATGGGGCGGGGCGTTTCATCAACTCAAGCCTGTACCCACCTACGCATGCACACAGAGACGCCAAACAAACACCCAACCTGATAACTTATAGGAACCAAGCTAAACAAGACTGCTTACCTCTCAAAGGAGCACCCCTTGTGTAAATACAGTTGTTAGCCCATTGAACGTACAGTACTGTAGGCATGAAGGCTATATTTAAACGGCATAAAAAACAGTCTTAGTGCAAACGTGGGCGTTGGGGTGTGTCTGAAATATTCATGCTATTTTCAAGGCCAGAATTGTTCTGTACACCTGATGGCACTTGACTTGCTCAATGTCATGAACATGCCTTTGCTTGCTACTCCACCCACCTGAGGGCAGACGAGAGAGTCCTTCAACGCTGTGGTATTTTCACCAGTTACCGCCGACACAAATTGCCAATACGCCTGCGTTTGGACTTGTCCGTTTTGCGCCAGCTGAAATTATAGCCCTAAGTGTGGTTTTCTTTTTTTAAACATTGCTTTTTTTAAGTGCTTTTTGTTTAGGTGATGAAGAGGTGGTGAATTGTGTACTCAGACACATACTGATACATGCACACACTGCACACACCTCTTGGTAGGGTACTTCAAGTCCCAACCCATTATGATCGTCAGTAAAATGACTTGGTCATCCTCATTGTAACTGAAGGACAATTAAAGCTTGATTTCGGGGAAGGGAACATTTGCTTTCATTGTGTCATTAGTCTATATGATAACTAACACTAAATGTGTTCTACCTCTGTTTGAGAGGCGTGACCTTAATTTGCCAGGCCCAAATTCCATTGTCCTAAAAAAACCTGTTTTGATGGCAAAATAGTTTTATTCCCCTCAAACTCCTTATTTTATTGGCCAATTGTCCTCAAAGGAAAAACAAATGTCTCCCCTGAATTCAAGCCATGCTTATTTAACAATGTTGAAAGACCCTTTCTCAACATTTCACCCTAAACTCTCCAACATCCTTCCCTACCCCCTCTCTCATTACATATTCATCCCTCTGATTTCATACTCCTTTCTACAGGCAGTCCAGCCCCCTCACTGACTGCTGTGCAGCCTGTTTCTCTTCTCTTATGACCCTCCTTTTCTTTCCTTTTCTCATTTCCTTTTCTACCATATCTGCTTCATGTCAGGCCTTCTCTAGACAGACTGAACTGTTGTTATTAAGTGAAGCAATAAAGTGGACCATGTTTAAAAATCACTTGACTTCTCTGTGTGTTAATACTGTACTATATGCATATGTAAACAGCAGGTGGAGCTATAGTATCCCTTCTATGAAATGGCATTGAAATAGTTTGGGGATTATGTTGCATTACACATCCATGTATAACACATTTTTCCCCAAACAACTGATACCATTGAAGGGTCGGGGAAAAGTGGTCATAGGTCAACTTAAGAGTTTGATGCCCCTGCAGCGATTGAAAGTAAATAAAGGCGTAGAATATAGAAGCAGGCTTTAGTGATTTTGACTTTGATGTACTATTGCTATATTTGATATATTTTGCTTCAACAATAGTTCACTAGTATGAAGTCATATGCAGGTGTCCAGCATTTAACTACACCTCCTCTGCATCAGCTGCTAAAGCTTTTCTTACATTCCAAAATTCAGTCCTCTGCCTCTGACCCAAGGAAACTGTTCTCCACATTTTCCTCACTCCTCAACCCCCCCCCCCCTCCTCCCTCCTCCCAGTCTGCAGATGACTTTGCCACCTACTTTGAAAAGAAGGTTGATGACATTAGGAGCTCCTTTACTCAACCTCTCGCCAACACTGCTACCACTCCTCCCAAACCCACTGCGCTACCCTCGGTCTCTGGTTTATCAGCTCTTTTCCCCTGATGATATACTAAAACTTGTCACATTCAAGCAGGCAACCACCTGCCCTCTCGATCCTATCTCCTCACCCTTTCTCCAATCCATCTCCAAAGACCTCCTTCCGTTCCTTACCACCATAATCAATACCTCTCTATCCACAGGATCTGTCCCAGCTGTCTTTAAGACAGCCAGAGTCAAGCCTCTTCTCAAGAAGCCAACTCTTGACCCGTCTGCTGCAGACTGGTATCCCTTCTCTCCTTCTTATCTAAAACCCTGAATGTGCTGTCTCTAACCAACTGTCTCACTATATCCTTCAGAACACCCTCCTTGATCCTCACCAATCCGGCTTTAAGGCTGGGCACTCTACTGAAACTGCTCTCCTTGTTGTCACAGAGACCCTCCACTCTGCTCGAGCTTCCTCCCTCTCCTCTGTTCTCATTGTTCTGGACCTGTCTGCTGCATTTGACACAGTAAATCACCAGATCCTTCTCTCCACCCTCTCAGAGCTGGGCATCTCTGGCTCTGCACTCTCCTGGTTTGCATCCTACCTGTCCGATCGCCCTTACCAGGTAACGTGGAGAGGGTTGCTGTCCTCTTCACATGCCCTCACCACTGGGGTCCCCCAGGGCTCCATCCTAGGGCCCTTACTGTTATGCATTTATACCAAATCTCTTGGTCTGTAATTTCCTCACAAGGTTTCTCCAACCACTGCTACGCTGATGACATTCAACTCTTTCTCTCTTTCCACCCCTCTGACACACAGGTGGCGACACGTGTCACTGCGGGTCTTGCAGACATTTCTGCTTGGATGTCAGCCCACCACCTCAAGCTCAACCTTGACAAGACTGAGCTGCTCTTCCTCCCTGGGAAAGCCTGCCCTCTCCAAGACTTCTCCATCACAGTTGTGAACTCCACTGTGACCTCCCAGACAGCCAAGAATCTTGGGGTGATCCTTGACAACCACTTGTCCTGTGTGGTGAACATCCGAAGGATATGTCCGTTCCTCACAAGAGAAGCAGCACAACTCTTGGTCCAGGCACTTGTCATCTCCCGCCTTGACTACTGCAACGCACTCTTGGCCAGCCCCTCCCTACTTGCAAGCAATGCCCAGCCCCCAAACCCCAGCCTGATCACTCCGTTCTTCCACCTCAGCTGGCCGCCTGGCAACACCGCCTCTACGAGGATGCAGCGGTCGCGCTGTTCAGTCACAGCTTTTCACTGCTGTCAGGACTGCAGAGTCCCTACCCATCTTCCGCCGTAGACTGAAGATCCATCTCTTCAGGCTACATCTTGACTGTCCCTCCTAAGACCTCTTCACCCCCACTACCTCTCTGTACAGTTCCTCTAATGTTAATAATAAAAAATAATAATGCTTTCTTTTTCTAGCATTGTGACTGCCAATGGCACATGGTCCTAGCATAGATTTTTGCTTATGATGACTGATGTATAGAGGATTCACTTACTTTAGACAAATGTAATTTCCAAAGTCGCTTTGGATAAAAGCGGCTGCTAAATGTCAAAAATGTAAATGTAATTAGTGAAGTGTTTTACTACTTAATGTTATCTTGTGGGACCCGGAGAGTTTGTGGTCCGCAGGGGAAGATAAGACGGGGAGAAGAAGTGGCTCATTATTTGTTCAAGGTCTCACATCTGCATGTGACTTCATACTCTGCATGAAATTGATGTAAACAGCTCATTATTGATTTGAAACCCAAAACCTGTTACAGTGTTCTAATAGATTTTGATTCCTCCCATAAGAAAAGACCAATTAGTGCAATGCAAAATCTGACGTCGAACCAGCTATAACTGTGAATGCAGAGGAGAATTATACTTCGAGAAATGGCTGATCAAGAACTTTCTCCCAGGCATCTGTCTTGTCTGCTGCTTTTGTGCCTGTTTTGTTTGTGCCTGTCTTGTCAATAAAAACATCTTGTACTTGACCCACTGTCTAATCTTCCATTATTGAGCACTTCCTTCACCATGAACTACTCTTCAGTGAGTTTTTCTGCTTCAGATTCTTGAGCAAGGTGGTCCTGACTCAGCAGATGTAGATAGTATTAACAGGGCTTAGTGTCTTGTCTAGAATAATAACTATCAGTTTACAGAGCAGATGTGGGCCCAGGTAAAACAACAATGGGTAGCATGGTACATGTATGTTTCTATGAATATGCAGCAGTATGTTTATTTATGTACAGCTGACGAGCGTCAGCGAGGCCCAGACCTACTGCAATAACAAGCACAGGTAGAGATCCAATTGGTGTTATTAGACTCTTTGAAGTAAACATGAGTCTCCCATGAGACAACCCAATAAAGACCACTTCTTTGATCTGTAATTCCTTTGAACACACCCTCCTCTTCCGTGCAATTTTGGCAACTGCCTCTGCTCGCCGTGACATCTGCCATCACATCACTAGTGCCATCCACCATGACTAACCACATTAGTAAACCTGCCTCTCACAGCTACTTTTCACTTAGGAACCAACTTAACTTCTTGTTGTTCTACATTAATAAATATTGATTGCTTTTATTTTCCTAGCTACCTACCTACATGCTCTCCTGTCTGCTGGGAATACACATTGGGCTGCTATAGGCCTATTGTATGATCTAATGTTCAGGGTCCAAAGGATAGTTTTACCCACTTAAAAAAGGCCCCTACAGCTCTAAGAAAGACATTTATCCTCAGTTTATCTGACTGCTCAGGTCTAGATAAAAGTTTATGGTTTGATTTTCTGACTGTTCAGACAAAGCCAATAGCCCAGAGAGTTCATATAGACAAGGGAACTACAGTTGGAATGTTGAATTATTTATTGGTTATCAAAATTGCTGTAGAAACTTAATGTCCAGGGTCAGACAGATTGCAGAACCTGTGAGAAAGTGACTTTAATATAGTGCATCAGAGGACATCAATATACTTGTGCTTGCCTTTGATCCTACAGACACCCCACTGTTAAACAGCCTCAAATGTTCTGTAATGAAAATCATACTTTTACTTAATTCTACTTGGCTTGGGCAGCTTGGCGTGTACTGTATGTCTCTTGAGCGACACCACCAGAGAATCCTTCCCTCCAGGACTGGGCATAGTCTCTCAGAGGAGGTATGATTGAAGCAGGCCCATATATTCCTTGAGGCATGGATTCCCTAGAACTAAAGCTGGACTCGTATCCGTTCTGCATATCTCCATTCCATGCTGGGTAGTGAGAGGCAGGATAAGACCTAGTCTCACCCTGGGCAGAATCCCACTCATTGGTGGAAATGCCAGCTTTCTGTTGAGAGGTAATTTGGGAAGCAGGGGGTGTTGTGGCAACATTTTTATATGATGCTTTGTAGAAAGGTACAAATAGTTTAAGTGGAAACCCAGGTTTGTTGCTCTCAGATTCATCCAGAGTATGTGAGGAGCTGGTGGAGGTTTGGGCAGCATCAGAGATTTTACTAGGACTAGCTGTACTCAGTGCTGTGACAGAGCTGGGGTAAGATTGAGCTACATTTTGATAAGCCACCAGAAAATTTTCCATACCGGGCAGGACCATATCTAGGAGGCATGGACTGGATGGTGAGAACTTGATCCAAAGGGGCTACTTGTCCAGTTTGGGGTTCATTTTGACCTGGGTAATAGCCATTATGGAATTTTCCAAGTATATCAGCTAGAGGATCAACTATGGTTTGTTCCATCTGTCCTTCACCATAGTAACTGGTGGAGGAGTTTCCCTGACCTGAGTAGTAGTCACTAGGGGCTCCACCATTCTGGCCATAGCCAACATTAGTGGGAATGGGATTAGCACCAGCATAGCCTATCTGGTCAGATTCTACTGACTTTTGGGGGTTATGTGTATATAGTCCATCAACACTGTAAGGGGAGACATAGCTAGGGGTATTTTTCTGAGGTGCAGGCTTGTCACTTTGGGAGATTTCAATCCAGGTAGAACCAGGTCTGCCAAATTTGCTACCTTGTTGGCCATATCCAAGACTACTGTCATTAATCACAAGACCAGGAAAGAGATTGTTACCAGCCTGGCCTTTTCCTGCAATGGAGGTAGTTGGTGGTTTTGGCTGCCCTGGGTTGTAGCCTGCTTGCTGGGTAGACGGTCGTGTCTGCCCTGCATTGTAGCCTGCTTGCTGGGTAGACGGTCGTGTCTGCCCTGGGTTGTAGCCTGCTTGCTGGGTAGACGGTCGTGTCTGCCCTGGGTTGTAGCCTGCTTGCTGGGTAGACGGTCGTGTCTGCCCTGGGCTGTAGCTTCCTTGCTGGGTAGGTCCAGATATCACAGGCCAATGATCAACATCAATGATGGGTTTGATTTGTCTAATCTGGCCTGCAACAAAGTGAGATATGGAGGGTTTCACCTGCCCTTGATAGTAGTTTCCATACTCGGAAGGACCAAATGTAGGGGGCACAGTGATCTCTTGGCTGGAATCAGGATTAATCACTAGACCAGGGGAGGGATTGTTAACAGCCTGGCCTTTTCCTGCAATGGAGGTAGCTGGCGGTCGTGTCTGCCCTGGGTTGTAGCCTGCTTGCTGGGTAGGTCCAGATATCACAGGCCAATGAACATTAACAATTGGTTTGGTAGGGTACATTTGTCCAGTTGATCCTCTGCTAGGATAACCGGTAGAGGGTTGTTCCTGAATTTGGTAATGGCTACTTGAAATCGTTTCATAATGTGATGGTGGTATAGGGTGAATATCAATGACGGGCTTGGTAGGGCGGGTTTGTCCAGCAAAATAGTTATTAAATGTTTGTTGATCACCAAAATCAGTGAGCTCCAGATATGGGGAGATGATTTGTCCAGTCTGGCGTGAACCATAGTGTGAGGAGGGTTTCACCTGCCCTCGATAGTAGTTTCCATACTCGGAAGGACCAAATGTAGGGGGCACAGTGATCTCTTGGCTGGAATGAGGATTAATCACTAGACCAGGGGAGGGATTGTTAACAGCCTGGCCTTTTCCTGCAATGGAGGTAGCTGGTGGTTTTGGCTGCCCTGGGTTGTAGCCTGCTTGCTGGGTAGACGGTCGTGTCTGCCCTGCATTGTAGCCTGCTTGCTGGGTAGACGGTCGTGTCTGCCCTGGGTTGTAGCCTGCTTGCTGGGTAGACGGTCGTGTCTGCCCTGGGTTGTAGCCTGCTTGCTGGGTAGACGGTCGTGTCTGCCCTGCGTTGTAGCCTGCTTGCTGGGTAGACGGTCGTGTCTGCCCTGCGTTGTAGCCTGCTTGCTGGGTAGACGGTCGTGTCTGCCCTGGGTTGTAGCCTGCTTGCTGGGTAGACGGTCGTGTCTGCCCTGGGCTGTAGCTTCCTTGCTGGGTAGGTCCAGATATCACAGGCCAATGATCAACATCAATGATGGGTTTGATTTGTCCAATCTGGCCTGCAACAAAGTGAGATATGGAGGGTTTTACCTGCCCTTGATAGTAGTTTCCATACTCGGAAGGACCAAATGTAGGGGGCACAGTGATCTCTTGGCTGGAATGAGGATTAATCACTAGACCAGGGGAGGGATTGTTAACAGCCTGGCCTTTTCCTGCAATGGAGGTAGCTGGTGGTTTTGGCTCCCCTGGGTTGTAGCCTGCTTGCTGGGTAGACGGTCGTGTCTGCCCTGGGTTGTAGCCTGCTTGCTGGGTAGACGGTCGTGTCTGCCCTGGGTTGTAGCCTGCTTGCTGGGTAGACGGTCGTGTCTGCCCTGGGTTGTAGCCTGCTTGCTGGATAGGTGGTTGTGGCTTCCCTGGGCTGTAGCTTCCTTGCTGGGTAGGTCCAGATATCACAGGCCAATGATCAACATCAATGATGGGTTTGATTTGTCCAATCTGGCCTGCAACAAAGTGAGATATGGAGGGTTTCACCTGCCCTTGATAGTAGTTTCCATACTCAGAAGGACCAAATGTTGGGGGCACAGTGATCTCTTGGCTGGAATGAGGATTAATCACTAGACCAGGGGAGGGATTGTTAACAGCCTGGCCTTTTCCTGCAATGGAGGTAGCTGGTGGTTTTGGCTGCCCTGTGTTGTAGCCTGCTTGCTGGGTAGACGGTCGTGTCTGCCCTGGGTTGTCGCCTGCTTGCTGCGTAGACAGTCGTGTCTGCCCTGGGTTGTAGCCTGCTTGCTGGGTAGACAGTCGTGTCTGCCCTGGGTTGTAGCCTGCTTGCTGGGTAGGTGGTTGTGGCTTCCCTGGGCTGTAGCTTCCTTGCTGGGTAGACGGTCGTGTCTGCCCTGGGTTGTAGCCTGCTTGCTGGGTAGGTGGTTGTGGCTTCCCTGGGCTGTAGCTTCCTTGCTGGGTAGGTCCAGATATCTCAGGCCAATGATCAACATCAATGATGGGTTTGATTTGTCTAATCTGGCCTGCAACAAAGTGAGATATGGAGGGTTTCACCTGCCCTTGATAGTAGTTTCCATACTCGGAAGGACCAAATGTAGGGGGCACAGTGATCTCTTGGCTGGAATCAGGATTAATCACTAGACCAGGGGAGGGATTGTTAACAGCCTGGCCTTTTCCTGCAATGGAGGTAGCTGGCGGTCGTGTCTGCCCTGGGTTGTAGCCTGCTTGCTGGGTAGGTCCAGATATCACAGGCCAATGAACATTAACAATTGGTTTGGTAGGGTACATTTGTCCAGTTGATCCTCTGCTAGGATAACCGGTAGAGGGTTGTTCCTGAATTTGGTAATGGCTACTTGAAATCGTTTCATAATGTGATGGTGGTATAGGGTGAATATCAATGACGGGCTTGGTAGGGCGGGTTTGTCCAGCAAAATAGTTATTAAATGTTTGTTGATCACCAAAATCAGTGAGCTCCAGATATGGGGAGATGATTTGTCCAGTCTGGCGTGAACCATAGTGTGAGGAGGGTTTCACCTGCCCTCGATAGTAGTTTCCATACTCGGAAGGACCAAATGTAGGGGGCACAGTGATCTCTTGGCTGGAATCAGGATTAATCACTAGACCAGGGGAGGGATTGTTAACAGCCTGGCCTTTTCCTGCAATGGAGGTAGCTGGCGGTCGTGTCTGCCCTGGGTTGTAGCCTGCTTGCTGGGTAGGTCCAGATATCACAGGCCAATGAACATTAACAATTGGTTTGGTAGGGTACATTTGTCCAGTTGATCCTCTGCTAGGATAACCGGTAGAGGGTTGTTCCTGAATTTGGTAATGGCTACTTGAAATCGTTTCATAATGTGATGGTGGTATAGGGTGAATATCAATGACGGGCTTGGTAGGGCGGGTTTGTCCAGCAAAATAGTTATTAAATGTTTGTTGATCACCAAAATCAGTGAGCTCCAGATATGGGGAGATGATTTGTCCAGTCTGGCGTGAACCATAGTGTGAGGAGGGTTTCACCTGCCCTTGATAGGAGTTGTCATACTTGACATTAGTACCAAATTTAGGAGGCACAGGCTTGATCGCTTTGATGGGATCAGCAGGAAAGGTGGTTCCCCCAGTCCCCAAGTTCCCATACTGGGTGGTAGTAATGGGATTTGTCTCACTGGGGAATGATCTACCTTGAGAGGGACCTAAGCCTGAAGGTGCTGGATATAGTTTAGGAATGTTTGTTGGCCCAGTGCCAATATTGGTGATGGAGGGGTTTGCCTGACCAGGGTAGTAAGCATCACTGGGAAACTTCATACCCTGGGTCGGACCATAACTCATTAGAATTGGGTCAACGGCAGCCATTGGGTTTTGAGCAGAATACTGGGTGGTGGGGGTGGAAGGTTTGGTAGGTGGGTAATAGCCACCAAGAAATTTCTCATACTGGGGTGGATGAAAGGTAGGTAGCATATGGTCAGTGGCTAGGGTGGGGTCAGGGAATACAGTATGTCCAGTCTGGCCATTACCATATTGGTTGGAGGAGGGCTTAATCTGACTATATCTACTGGGTGAGCGCTCATACTGGAATGGACCATAGGAAAAGGGTACAGGGTCCATCGCAATGATTTGTTTGGGAAAGTTGGTTAGTCCAGTCTGGGCTGTGAGTTTTGTCTGACCTGGGTAATAACCCCACTGACCTCTCCCACCCCATGGTCCTCTACTATTCTGGACAGCTCCACCAGGGTTTGGGGAAACTCTACCAAGGGTATAATAGCCAGAGCCACTGGAGGTAGACCCAACTTGATTAGGATTTTCTTGGCCACTCTGGACAGAACCACCACTAGGGGCACCGCCTTGCTGACTTGAGCCAGTGGAGGTTTTTGATGGACTTTGTGTTGAGTGGTTTGGTAAGGGTCCAGATATCCTCAACTCAAATCCTTGCTTGATACCGTCAGAGTCAGTTGTATCAGAATTTTGGTTGGGGTCAGGAGAATAACCTTTCATAGAGCCAGGATCAGTAGGGGTGTTGTGTCGATCTTTGGTGGAGGTAGAACTGATGAAAGGAATCTTCAAACTAATTTCAAATCCCCTTGGTCTTGCTTTGCTCTGTGAAGTTAAACCAACATGGCTGGAGGAAGGTCCAACTGCAGTATAGTTGGGAGGGACACCTTGAGCACTTTTAGACCTGTAACCAACAAAGGACCCTTTACTGTGGGGTGTGGGGCTCTGGGCCTGGCCGTACTGGCTGGGGGAGCTTTGGACCATGCCATACTGGTTGGATTGAGTGGCATATCTGTTTGGCTGTGGCTCCTCAGAGAGACTCTGTTCCTGTCCGCTCTCAGCATAGCTGTGCACTGAAATAAATGTATAGTTGTAGGAGAAGACAATAATTGTGTTTTAGATGATAATGGTAAACATGCTTAAAATAAATTAGATTAAAGGGGTAATCTGGAAACAAAGTGGAGCTATGGATGCAAGGACCTACCATCCATGAGATCAAAATTATAGTTTGTTTTGAAGCTATACAGTGTTTGTTTACATTACATTGTTTGTAAACAATGGAGTAAAACAAGTTTATATTTTGGGTTCTGATGGAGTAAGACAGTTGAGCTAACCTCATGAGGAAGTTATATTCAATGGCTACATATTACTAAAAAAAAAGATTAGATTGCCACTTCACTGATATGCTCTGATGTGACACTTCATTCAAGCATTTGAAGTGTGTTTACAATTTTGTTTACACTTCAAAGTGTAGTGTTTAAAATATCCAAAAGGCTGCTTAATAGCCATACAAATTAACGTAATACCCTTCATTACCTGAAGCCATGGTGGACATCCCCAAACATGTCACTCTTCCGCATTTCCATTGCATTTCCTCTTCTTCATTTACGTTATGGCATTAGCCAATCACCCTCTGGTTTAGGCCAACTACCTGCACACTATGCTTGGAGTTTTCCACGTGGCCTCGGCTAATGACGGGTATAAAGTTAATTTGTATGGATATCAAGCAGCCTTCTGATAAATCAGGCATGGATACTTTCAAAACTGTGATAAGTGATGCTAAGCACACTCATGGTTGAATTCAGCTGGATAGCATCCTCCTCTATGCAGTCCCATGGACAGATAGTCTAAGACTTTGCAATGACATGTATTGAAATAAAAATGACCCCACTATAACAGTCTGTGATTAAATCCTTATTTTACTGACTGATGGTTCATTGTGTGGTTGCCCCCTTTGACAGGCATCAAGCTAGCCAAATGTGCCTTGCAAAAAAATAAATAACACTTTAACTACTCTAGGGGTAAACTACAAAATGAACTAAGGGAGTTACCACCAACTCGGGATTTGGTCAAAGTAAGCTCCCTTAACATGATATTAAATTACTTTAAGAAAAAATTGCCATGCCTGTCAAAGGGGACAACCACACGACACGTCAGTGAAAGAAGGATTTCATTACAAACTGTGTCTTAGTCTCCGGCTATCTGTCCATAGGACTGCATAGATTATCTGGCTGTTGAATTAAGTCACGAGGTCCAGCAAGCCAAAATGTGCAGATGATCAAATTTGATGTGCAAGGTGCTGTAGTAGTAAAACACTGACTGGGATATCCTCTTACCTCTTCGCAAAGCTGCAGAGTTGACTGCCTCAATCAAACAGAGCAGAAACAGACTGCAAAAAAGGACAGAAATCACTTGGACAGAATCACAATGAGGTCATCAAATTTTAAATAAATTACAATTATCACAGCAGCAAAGGACCAGAAGCGGCAGGCTAAATGTTAATTACCTTCCAAAGGGAAATCCAACAGGCCCAGCCATTGTTTGTTTTCTGCAGCACTCACAAGCTATGTTGGAAAAAATCTTATCTGCTTGCAAAGATGTGTGTTGAACACAATAGATGACTGCCCTGCCCTGCTCTGACTGAGGGATGGTGTGTCTGTCAGTGGTAGATTCTTAATTATCTCAAGCAGCCACACCTGGCGGTTGTTAAAATCAGCAAGGAGAGAGACGCCTGAATAAGTCAGGTGAATACACCTGGGAGAATTACACTGATGGAGGAGAATTGTAGGTGAGGTCAATGTCAATGGAGCAGCTTGGAAGATGTGATCACATTTCTGATAGGATATGAAAAATAAAGATACATATGTTTTTTCCCCATCCATTTATATTGATCTTAGTGTTAATGCATGATTTAAAGAAAAAGGTACAGAGGAGACAATAGGTCTCATTTTAAAAATTGGCTCAGAGTGCTTGTGCTTCAATTCACTTGCCAAGCACTGCATCAAGCTGTAGACTGTGATTAAACTGTGATCCACTTGCAAGACAACTGAGCCATGTAATCATCAGAGCACAGGAGTTCTGGAGACTGAAGCTGCTGAATATTCATTTAATTTTCTTAACTTTTTCCTTATTTGACCCTGTAGCCATGGAAGTGAATTTTATAATTGTAAGAAGGGAATAACATTTAAATCATGCATTGATCCAGAGCTCCTGTGCAGAGACTCCCTTCTTAGGGTATTGCTCCTCATCTCCTACATCTCAGTTACAGTTGGGTGTGTGGCAGATTTCTCAAATCACTTTGGTGAATTTCATAATAAAACCCTCCCATTTAAAATCCAGTAAGGGGGGACACTGAAATAATCCAGCAAATTCTTCATGTATTCAGTTCAGTCCAGTTCAATTCATACATTTATTCTGAACGTTCTGTCATCACATCTGACATATACAGTACATGTCTTTTCATTTAGTGTTAACCCAAAAACTCTCAACTTCTGAAGTTGTTCCATTTCTGTATCTCACAGATATTTGTTTTTGCCAGAGATGGCTGTTCTATTGATTCAGAAAAATATATATTGATTAATTCAGATGCTCTTGTGCTTTGATCCGATGTGGACACAGAGAGAAGAGAGGTTTTCTATAAACACTGGTGTTGTGGTGTTTTCTGCTGGGATATTGATGATATGGAATTACAAATGGATTGTGTGTGGAGATGGGCTTTGATATTGCAGTGGCAGCTGTTCTGTCCCTCTGCACGATGTATAATCAGAGCCTGAAGGCCCACTGCTTTGGCAGAACAGTGCACATACAGTATTCATGGTTTCCTTCTTCTCTGGTTGTATCCTGTACTGTGCTGTACTGTGTTGTCTTGAATGATTTGTGTTTACTACCAGCTTATCTTCTGCTCCACTTTTTATTTTTTTGTGTCAACATTTGACACTGACACGTCAGCTCAAAACAGAGCAACATTTCAAAAGACTAGGCTATTTAATCTTTTAAAATACACCATGAGGAAACTGCATTTATAAATTGATGGTCACGCTTGCCCACAAAAAAACCCCAAGAAAAACACAAGAGAGTGAGGGTGAATTGAATAGATCAATTCATAAAATGTGACACAAAAGTAAAACTCCACTCACATCAGTTGCCTAAGTTTGGGGTCCTGACAGTGGGGTAGCATGCATCTTTCATGAGCTGTAACTTTTTGCCTCAGCATGAGAGCAGGGCTGATAAGGCCAGACATGCTAGAATACAGAGAACAATCTTCTCTTCAAAGTTGTCCAGAATCAAAATGATTTATTTAGGCTTACTGGGACAGGAAACTGCAGATAGATAACCTAAACTTAGTATGTGTTACTGTATGCATTTTCTCTGAAAGATAACCTATGTTGTGTTTGATTGGGGTGCATTATGACTATCAACAATCGTAAATGATAATTGCTTCTCTATATATGCAATGCAATGCTGAATTTCAACACTGTTTACTCCATTGTTATCTAGCATTCTTCTGTGTTGTGCAATTGACAAAAACTGAATGGAAATGTATTGATTGTCTTGTATTGTGTATTTGTCACACATTGTTTGTTATATTTAGTATTCTGTTCCCCTGCAACTATTACATATTGAAAACAATCACTAAAGAGTGAAATGAGAAAAATAATAACATGCCTTGCTAAAGCTTGGCATTTTCAACTACTTCTGAGAAGTTAATTGACAAATCACCAGTTAAGTATCTGTCCCACTTCAGTGCTTCATATCGACCAATTTATTTCCCATTACATTTTTTAATTAATCAATATGCTGTACATTTAAGAGCTATGAGACATAAAAGTACAACAAATAACTGGTGTATCCAATTAAGGATATTTTCAGTCAACAGAACCACCACATATACTGTCATGAATGTTAATGGAGTCAGAATGTAGCTACCATTTGGTCCAGGGAGTCTATACAACTCAGAAAATGGACACCAGAGTTGACTGTTTATCCCTCAGCATTAGTCAATATACTATTGATGATCCTAAAAATAGAATTTAGGATTCAGGAGATGTGTGGAGTTCTCTGGTCCCATTGTTCATTGTTTTCTCACAATCTGATGTATCTTTTTTTTTTCTTCTATTTTTGGAAAATCAATGACACACAAAGTCTGAATAAACTTTTCCAAAACCTGAACAACTTCACTGAGGCTATTCACATAAATGAGACTCTATGTTTACGGGGCTACACTGTGGCCTGCTCATGTAATTGAGAGTGATGAAGACAGATCTCCTCAGGATGTTTATCTGAGCTCCCAGACGGTGGGAGGTAAATGGCTTCTCTAACGAGGGAACGGCCCAGTGGGCACAGAGTCACCACCCCAGCAGGTGAAGCTCAGTATTACTTTTGTCTAATAAGGATGGAGTATATGAGACTTTTTCTGCATCCCATTTCTCCACCTCTTTTCCCACCTACCAAACCTCTTTTGCATTTGTGCACTCCACAACATGGATTTTGAATAGGATTGTATTGGGCTAAAGAGCCCCATGCTAAAACCTAAATCCTATGCCGTTAAATCCATGTGGGGCAGTGCACAAGTGTGTAGTTCTGGAAAAGGGTGGAGAAATGGGAGTCACCACCCAGCAGGAATCAACCCTGGTAATAAGGATTGAGTAGAGTGAGTCGATGAGACAACAACAACACAACCCAAATCCATGCCCCTCACCATATCTCATCATCATCATCCACTTCACCGTGGAGAAATCAGCAGTCATTTCTTTGGCCTGCGTTCTCTCTGAGATTGATTCCCTCATGTAGCCTTGGTAGAGATGAATGATTGTGTTTGCCTTTCTGACAGTCAGTCAATATTTCATTTTGTTTCATTTTCTGGTGGCTCTGGCTGGGGAGCGGTACTCTACGATTCATGGCCCGGTACACAATAGGTGCTTGTGGTTTTCCTCATCAGCTGCACAGTATGTGGTGTTGGTGCCCTGTATGAATAATGACAATACACCTACAGTGCCCTGTGTACTTCATACTCATGTATAGTATTTGTTCGACAATCCTTAGCATGCAATAAACTGCCTGAAGTTTGCGACCCATTGACCCCACCAGATGCTGAATATCTCCTCTAGTGATGCTCTCCCAGGTCTGTACTGCAGCCATCTTCAGTTGTTGTTTGTTTTGAGGATGTTTTGACTTAAGTCTCCTCTTCTGCAAATGTAATGCATGTTCAATAGGATTTAAATGTGGAGACTGATTTGGCCACTCGACAACTTTCCACGTTTTGATCCTGAAAAACTCCCAAGTTGCTATACCAGTATGCTTTTGGACATTGTCCAGCTGTATGATGAAGCACCGTCCAATAAGTTTGGAGGCATTTGCTTGTACTTGGGCTGACAAGATGTTTCTGTACACTGAATTCACCCTGCTGCTACTGTCAGCAGTTACATCATCAATGAAGACAAGTGAACCAGTTCCAGTGGAAGCCATACATGCCTAAGCCATAACACTCCCTCCACCATATTTCACAGATGAGGTGGTATGCTGTGGATATTGGGCAGTTCCTTTTTTTCTCCACACTTTACTCTTGCCATCACTCTGGTACATGTTCATCTTTGTCTCATCTGTCCACAATACCTTTTTTCCAGAACTCTGAAAACTCATCCTGTTTTTGTGGTTTGCACCTTCAAGTGTAGCCTCTGTAGTTCTGTTGGTGATGCCCTAACCCTAACCTCTTGGAAAGGGTTTTTCTTAATCATAGTGATCATTCTTCAGTCATCCACTGTAGAAGTCTTCCTTGGCCTACCAGGTCAATTTCTGAGCTCACCAGTATTTTCTTTCATTTTAATGATGATTTAACTGTTGATTTTGGTAGGTTTCAGGTTTTGGCTATGTTTCTTGAGTTTTTTTTCTGATATTTCAGTCTCATAATGGCTTCCCTGACTTTCATTGACTCCAAAAACTCCAAAGGCAAATGCAAAGCCTACAATCAATACCAGACATTGAGAGCTCTCTTATGCCTGTACAAATGATGTGACGGAACACACATGTAGAGCCAAAAGAAGAAAAAATGCTTCACTGTTCCATTACTTATGCATTGAGTGTTACTTACCTTAAGAGAGTTTCAAAGTTTTGGAATGAACACAACAAAACTTTGTTATCAATTGTTACAATTGACAATTAGCTACTTCCTAAACACTATACAAATTAGTGCCTTATAAGTGTTCCCCATATTTTGTAGGTTATAAGTGTTATTATTAGCCACTTATTAGGTCATTATTTAGTGTTTACTTATTATCAAGTTATAACTCATGTTGTAGCTGGCCAGTAACTGTGATTTCAGGAACCCTCCAATCACTGGCTCACATCCGGGGATTGAACTAGCTACCTTGGGGTTACTGGCTAGCCTCCCTAACCTCAAGGCCAACCTTGCCCCCAATAACATTGTTGTTTGTGTGTGGAGGGGGGGGGGGGGTTGTCTTGAGGGCCTAAATAGAAAGCAAACACTTACAGTATAAGCTACAAGCGAGTGCCTAATATGTGTTCACTAAAATAAAGTGTTACCAAATGTTTGTTGTTGATGTGTATAGGGGAGATACAGAATATAGATTTGAGACAGGATTTAGTTTTCTAAACCTTGAAATTTGGTGTCAATTCGATTTTGTATTTGGGTTCTTGTAATTCACTACAACAGCAATCATTTTAGAGGAGCTCTTCTTTTTATCAGTAGGACTGGTCAGCTCCTCATCTAAAGTAGAGATTGCCCTATCTATCAATCAATCAATCAATCACATTTATTGAATAGCACTTTTTACATAGACAAATGTCACAAAGTGCTTCCCAACAAAAACAATACTAAACAATATAAACAATAATGACAATACAAACAATATGATCTAACACCAAACCATAAACCCCAAAAGTAAGCCAGAAAAATCTGTAAAGCTGTCACGATCATCCCTTTATCCTGTGAGTCCCCCTCATACAGTACAAAGCCAAGTGAGACATATTGTAATACATGTCTGTCTGTCATGATCTCCTTTCATCCTACTTCTGTAGCTCATCTAGAACCCGGGGAGGAATATTTCCCCTTCAGGGTTGAATGTGTCAGTCCATGTCCAAGTCCAAGAGCCTGGGCTGCCCATGAGATTGATCTCTTACTGTAATGCAGTGCAACATTTCCTCTTGACTATGTCTCAAATGGCACCCGATTCTCTATTTTGGGTGTTACTTTTTCCTTTGCTATGTCTCAAATGGAACTCTATACCCTATATGACTGCCTCTGGTCCAACGTAGTGCCCTGATATAGGGAATAGGGTGCCATTTGAGATGACAACTATAAGGAAGCCTCTAGTCGAAACATGCCCAAAAATAAACCCCAACTATCCCTGAGAAAGCAGATCAGAGGGGCTTTTGAGGGAAATTTCTTTTTTCTCTAGACTCTTTTTTTCTGCACTGCTCTCTCCTCCCCAGACATTCCCCCTCAGTGGTACTCTCTCTCTCTCTCTCTCTCTCTCTCAAGTGAAGGACTTGACACAGAGTAAGCATTATGGATGTAAGGAATCAACATCTGTCTATGTTATTTTCTCCCTGTGGACTGGATCTCTATGAATGGATCATGAAGAGGACTGGCTGGCACTCCTGCTGCCTGAAGGGATTATGGACTGTTTTTCCTATACAGTCCTAAAGCCAAGATGGATGGTGCATCACCTTAACTTGTGGTATGGTGTCTACTCACTCCTATTCCTAATCCAGATCTACAGTATTCTTATATATTTCCTCTGATATGGTCGGCCCCTTTAAACGTATGTAACAGGATATCCTTTTCCATGTGTCTGCTTCTCACTCACTTCTCAGTGAAAAATACTGTATATCAATCAAAAATGAATTTCACGGGCTTCACAAAATTCTAGGTATTTCAATCTAGCATTTATTGATTGGCCACTGTGACGTGGAAAAAAATGAGTTATATCTCTGTCCTCCAAAACATCTGCTCCCCATTTGATTTCATTTGGAAACTGTTCATGTATTGCCAATGAGCTCTGAATCATACACACATACACACACACACACACACACCCACACGCGCGTGCACGTGTGTGTGTGTGTGTGTGTACCTGCATGTGTGTGTGTGTGTGTGTGTGTGTGTGTGTGTGTGTGTGTGTGTGTGTGTGTGTGTGTGTGGGCTTGCCATTGAAGAGAGTGAGGTAAAGAGAATAAATGAACAATAAACTATATGCTGCCCACTGCCTGCTTTCTATTAGTAAGACTGCTGCCTATTGCACACTTGGCCAAGCAAACGCTTCTGTGCTTCTGCAGAGCTTCTTTCAGCAGCAGGGCATACAGTGTGTGGGCCATGTGTGTGTCTATAGCATGTGTGTGTCTATAGCATCAAGTCACCTTGAGTTTATATTTGATGTTTTTCAGAGAGGGCAATCTAGTAGTTTACACTGACCATTGTTATGAATTGGGATAGAAATCAGCTGCTTGTCATGTGCAATGTTACTTATGAATTTTACCTCCCATTGACAATATGAGATGCATAGTGTAGGTCTCTATTTCTGGCTGGGCGCAAAGCAACAGTAAGAAATGCAAGTGTGTTGGCAATTTCAGCTTGTAAAGGTTGGATTGTTAAAATATGGAACAAATGAGGCAGGCAATAATATAACACAGTCTTGTGGGCACATCAGTCGACGCTCTGACCTTACAGGCTGGCAACACACTACAAACTATTTGAGAGGTGTTACCTATTTCCCCCAAAATGTTGCACAGGGTGGGCAGAGTCACCTCGATTGCACGTCATACTGTATCTCAGATTTTCAAGATTTTGACATTGTCTAAATATCTTTTTTATTTTTTTATTGTTATTTTAGACCAAAATGGTTGTATATTGATATACTTAAAACGTCTATTTTCAGCTTAAAATGTTTGATTCTGACTGTAGGGGGTCTTTAAGGCCCACCAAAACTTTGAATTATGGTATGTAACCCTGGTTCTCTGAAGAAGATGAGAAATGACAAGACTCCGGCATGTACACAGACCGATATCACCATGAAACTTGCAACATTATTTCTAAAACGCCCCCTGAGCAATAGCTTTGTGCCATAGTGCGAAGATCAACAATTGCGTTTGTGAATCCTTTTCCGAATGTAACAAGACATGTTTGAGATATGATTGTGCTTTTACGTATACATAATCTGTTCCTGCTAATAGATTTTCTCATTTGTCAAATATAGCATAGCAAAGAGCTGTAGGCAGCACTCAACCTGGTTGTCAATTACTGTGTATCTCAAGTCCATCAAGCATCACTCTGGTTTCACATCACTGTCGCCATGGATACGCTGTACTAAAAAACTAAAAAAAACCACTGCAGTAATGACCTGACCATCGCACGTTGGTACTCCCTGTAATTAAGAGAAAATGGAAGCTGTACGGGTGCAGTAATTATTCAGCTACTGCCCTTGTTTTTTTAATTAGTTAGTTGTATTAAGGGAAATGTCAGAGTCAATCTAAGCATTGGAAGTCTTGGAAGCTTAGTGGAGTATGGACAGACAAAACAGAACCTGGGAGACAGAGAGGGGAGGAAATTCAATCCATAGCTGAAACTGATTGCTGTATCTATTTAAGAGTTAGTTCCCAAAGATGTTTTCAAACTAATGTTCTCAAGCTGTCCCAGACAACAAAGGACTATGTTCAGAACGAAGGACTACTGTTCAAGGTTAGGCTGATATTGCATTCTGTACAGATGGACACCTTGTGGTACAATGATAACCTTTGTGGTGGGTCACAACTATGCTACAGTAGAATGAGTTGTCCTGCAGTTCATTCCTCTTCATTAGATGTACACACAAACATACTTATGTTCTTTCCAGTGAGATGGTTTGACATGAATGCTCTCAGACATAATATTGAAATGCACCATGACTAGACTTGCTTGGAGGAGTAACCTTTTTGTCAGATGTCCTTGTCGATGACACGAAGTAGCCCTTTCCATTCAGGAGATATGATCACCAAGTCTATATGGAATAGAGTAAATCTGCTGGGCGCACCAGAAAAATCTATGATCTTTACTAATCCTCGCTGTACTATCTGCATGTATTCCTATAGGTTGTATTCCTGTATGTTCTTTAAGCCTCTGAGGATAAGTATGGGCACACTTTCAGAAATTAAAATAAATGCAACCATTTTATTTCAGGCATAAGCCTGTAGTGGAATTTAAATCATGGTATTTTGAAATAACATACCGTTAACCAGAGCTGTTGATTCATTCAGAGACTTTATTCACAGAGAACGAAGCCGTGTCAGGTTTGCAAAGTTGAACACACATTTCACTTCCGTTACCTGTCCTTTTATAAACATCACACAGGTCAACGCCCTTCATTCAAATTCCTGTCTACTTACACCAATGATATTTAAGAACTACATTTCGTCATCCCAGGGCTACGCCCCCTTTGACTTGGCGTCTGTCAGTCTACTTGAGAGATCAATTGACCTAGGCTATTTTCTAAAGCCTTTTGTCCTGGCTGTTTACAACTGTGTTTATTACCCATCCATCCTGTCCCTAGATCACTCGATCCTGTTTATACAGCTGTGTACCATTTTACTTCAAAGCATTCACACTCTCTAGTCAACCCCACTTATCTGATCTCACCCCTCTGAGATGTTCCAGGACCCTCTGGTGTCCTTGTGACCTTTTCCCCTAGGTGTGGGATCACAACCCTTATATTGTCTTTAAATTTACCATAAGCCCCAGCAGCTACCCCTCACATGAAGAGATATCACATCAGTGCAACAGTTGGACGTACAGGACAAGTGTCGAACAGCAGTGTTGAAAATCCCATGATGAAGTAAAGCCAGGCAGGGAAAAGATATGATTTGGTGTTTGTGCTGCTCAGTGAGGGTACAAACGCCTGGAGTGAGAATAGGGCATTGCAAGGCCACATACTCTTAATTAAAGAGTGGGAAAAGGGTTCTGCCAAGTTTGCAACAAGATTCACAGTCGCAAATTAGGAGTCTGACAGCCACAAAGACACATCCAACCACCTAATTTCCCCTTGTTGCAGTAGTCAGCCCCCTGGCCTTTTTCCTCTCATTTAGACCCAGCTTCTTTCCTCATTAATGAAATAGAACTATACTGTACTGGGAGCAGGGGGCTCCCAAATGAAATGCATTAATAGGCAAATTTAGGGGGGGGGCATTGCCGATATAATTGGATTCATAAAGGTGCTTTAATAGTAGGTGAAGAGCCGATAAAGGCCTACTGTCTTACTATTTTCTGAAGGTTCCAGCTGCAACATGATCAGTTACACTGGGGGAAAACATTACAAATTAACTCAAAATGGTTGTCTGGCTGAAAAATACCCTATAGATCTTATTCAGGTTTGTACATATTGTACGGTATAACATTTGGAAGTCATCCAAATTGAGATCCAGGAGCATCTCATCCCCAATGTCTCCACTAATGAACAAGTTTGACATAGTGTTCTACTGCATCGATAAATCCCTGTTAAAGTCAAGGGTGCTATGGTAATTAACACTTGGCCGTCGAGACATAGAGAAGAATAACAACATTCACATGAATACGAGCTTATGATTAATTGATAGTCATGAAATGTGTCATATGAAGAATAAACACAGTGCCAGATGCCAGAGGTTGTCCGCTGTGGCTTAGTATCCTTCATACTGTTTTATTACGTTTCGCTCGGCTGAATAATTCTTCCGACATCTTGTCATTATTTCTCAGCCTCACTGGCACATTCATATTTACTATGCCAGGGCCAGTGCAGAGGGAGGCAGGATGTCATTTCTGGACCAAGCTTACCATAGAGCTACCTTAATTACACCTACTGTAAGGCATAATCAAACATAATTTAAAGCACCTTATGGGGCTCTATTTGGTCCCCATGGTGAGCTGTTCTCTCTGGATCAACAGGTAATTTGTCACGTGATTATTGTTATGCAAGCTAATTCGTGAATTGCTTTGAAAAATTACTTTCAGTATCTCACTGGGGATCCTCTATTGCAAAGCTTACTGTACCTTCTCTGTTTGTATCTCTCTGCGGCTGTGAGAAATCATCCCTCTTGCTCAAACTTTGAATTTGAATTTAAGAGCTAGAAGCTGCAAGTCAGGTTGAAAGGTCATTTACAGTTAGCATGGCCTGAAGCTCACAGAAAAGTGACCATGATTATTTAGCTTTGATGTGCATACATTTTCAATTCCCAACCCCAATGTACAGCCAGAGCAAGAGTGAGATTCCCAATGCAATTTCATGCCTCCTTGTTGAAATTATTCACAGCGGTAAATAGGCATGTGATCTCTTTGGTCTTGAACTTGAAAGGTATTGCTATTGTGTTTTTGATTGACATGTCATCTATCTCTCTGCCTTCTCTTGCCTTTGGTTTCATGCTTTTCCACAGGGGCTGGGGTTGAAAGATATGGAAATGTGCCCTGTCAAAAGACAAGAGCTCCATGAACAAAATTTGAGACTGAACTAGGTGACAAAACAGCCAACCTATGTCCCTCAGGAAACTTTTACAGATTGCTCACTCTATTACTGGCTTATAAAGGTGATCAAGGAGAGTAATAGAACATATGCATAAAGAAAGAAAACATACTTAATCTCTATCAGACTTTCAACCCCATAGATTTAATTTAGCAGAGTGAGGTATCACCCAGTGCTGACTGTTGTGGTTTGTGAGTGTTAAAGGATATATGTTGAATACCAAGGTGACTTTAAACATATAGCTTAAGTGTTCATGCGGCATCATTATCTGGAATTTATGGCTCATCTTGCGGAGATCAGAAAGCGTTCAGGGTTGTATTTATCTGTCCAAATGGGCCTCGTATTTCACTGTGTTCATCTGTCCTAAATCCCTCTCTGTGGGCTATGGATCAACTCCCTCCGCAGTGAGACGACCATCATTATCCATCATGTCTGAGGATTACCCACTAGGCCTGTCAGTGGCAGGAGGCTATGCACACACGCACACACGCACACACGCACACACGCACACACACACACACACACACACACACACACACACACACACACACACACACACACACACACACACACACACACACAGTCACATGCACAGAAAGAGAAAGAGAGAGAGAGAGAGTGAGACAGAGATGGGTATAACATGATTGCATATAAATTCAATATGGGCGTATACTGTATATTATGATTAGGAATTTAATTTAGCAGATTATTCAATAATCATCAGATGGAAAATGCGTGGCTTTTGGTCTTGCTGTATGGAAGAAATTATTATTAAGCAAGGAGTTCTCAAATTCAAGAAAAGTATGATTACTGGTTCCTATAACGATGAAACTGAAAACATACAGGGTTTTGTCTGGTTAATCTTAGAAGGCAGCCTCCTCATTCACAACACTTGGCTATAATTGAGCTCCATTTACAAACAAAAGCAGGAAGCGTCTAAGCCTTTGTTTCATCTCTCTCATATTTTCTCTGTGCCTGTGTAACTGTTGCCAGTCAACCACAAGATTGCTACAAACATCTACCTACCCTCATAATTAATTCACCTTTTGTCTGTTCTTCACTCCAACAGTGGTACACTGCAACTCCTCTCAGACAGACATGTGACGGCATGTGCTGGCAAAGCTGTCAAAGCAGATATATCTCTTCCTTCTGAAGGGGACTGCAACTTTACTGGCTCTGACTCTATGATTGGGAGGACATGCTCAGTGTTATTCTGTTCATCAGGTGTCAATGAAAACAAGTGTCCCTTCTGCCATGGTACTGTACTGTCCAGGGTCTGTTGGTGGCCAGGGACTCGTGGATTGCCACAGTAATTGGAGAGGATAGTCTAAATATAATAAGCATGCCAGAGAGATATTGTGTAAGGGGCCTTGAGGTGATATGTGTGGCGGATGAAACAATAAGCAGGACTATCTGTAACACCAGTTAATTGGCTTCCAGAGGGAAAAAGAATACCGTTGATAAATTGTGTGTGTGTGTGTGTGTGTGTGTGTGTGTGTGTGTGTGTGTGTGTGTGTGTGTGTGTGTTTGTGTGTGTGTGTCTGCACTCTGCTGCTCACCTCTGAGTTGAGAGGTTACTCTTTCTCACCCCTAGTGTATCCCACACTATACACAGGTTTCTCTGTTAGCCTAATTCATCTGGAGTTACATCCCATTGCCTCTAATTACAACATTCAACCCAACATGAATCCAGGAGAGAAGATGGTCATTATTGCTCTGTGTTGCTAGGGCCTCATCTCTGGAGCTGTCTTTCCCAGTCTGTGGTACCACAGTGATGACAGCAGGAACATGACTGTGTTGATTAGATCAGAGTGGCTCCACTGTTGAGTCATCATCTCCTCCAGGACCACGATGGTCTGTGGACATCTGTGCCGGCCAGGAGCATCAGGTGGATCTGGGGACTACATGACATCTCTCTTGCTCTCCCCCCTCCTATCTCTCTCTCTCTCTCTTTCTCTACTCTCTCTCTTCTCCATGGCCAGGTACAGTATCCACTCTTCTTTTCATATGTCTATTCTGATTAATTGTCTATTTGTCATTCTACACCTGATCCCAATATGAATTTAACCTCAAAGCAAACCAATTGTCATCTTAGGTGGGATATTGTGAATTGAATTGCATATTTTGCTCTTGCTATTTTGCAGGCTTATGATGCTTAAGCAGCAGTTCTGAGAGGGAAAAGGAATTAATGCTTTCAATGCATCCTGTCACATACAGTAGGCTGCTTAGTAAGGGACTGTCGTCTTAGCTAATGTACAATACCATGTGACGAAAGAAAACATGGCTTCAAATGGGGTTAATACATCTTAATCTGAATCATAGGCATTGGGTCATGTCATAACAGTTCCCTCCCTCTGGCATTGTGCGTGTTGACATGTTTAGAATCAGATGAGATGTTGTTTGCTTCTGTAGCATCTTATGTTAATTCTACATGCATGGTCCAAACACAACAGGGCAGGCAGTGTTGGAGAGAAGGGTGACCTCATTCCACATGGAGTTATCAACAGTCCCCTCTGAACCGAGGAGGGAATTACTTAGTGGTATTGACAATCTACACAAATAAGCAAAATGATAGCGTAGGCCATTTTGATAAATGCTTTTTAAATATATCACCTTTTAGTATACAGATAGGTTCATTCAACACCAGATAGGTTCATTCAACACCAGATATGTTCATTGAACCCCATTGTCAAGCCGCATCTTGTTGTGTAGAATCGGTTGTGTCGGAAATTGCTGTAGGTCTGACGAGAGAAATCTCTTAATTTTGATGCACATTTTTGAGCAGACATACGAAATAGCATACAAATTAATGGCCACACAGCTGAGAAATTAGTGAAGGCGATTTGACATTTTCAATGGTAGGCATAACGAAGCCATAACTGACGCTGATCGCCCAATAGCAATATCTCATTGAACACAGTTAACCTCTCCGCTATGAGCTTCTCCCCAGAACAGCTCTAGTGACTCTCATAATTGCTCCAGTCTCAGGTGTGTGTGTGCACTTGACAAAGAGAACATGAAGATATATGAGTGGTCTGGAACAAACAGTTCTGCCGGATGCAAGATGCTGGCAGGAGGGTACAGTAGGGTCATATAGACCCTGGGAGGAGAAGCAACAGGAAAAAGTGAAGGTGTGTGTGTGTGTGTGTGTGTGTGTGTGTGTGTGTGTGTGTGTGTGTGTGTGTGTGTGTGTGTGTGTGTGTGTGTGTGTGTGTGTGTGTGTGTGTGTGTGTGTGTGTGTGTGTGACAGACTTTAGGATAAGCTTCAGGAGTGTAGTTGAAATATGCCAAATGTCAAAAGTTTCACTTTGCATTGCCGACCTTGGCCTTGCTTTTTTTATTTGTTTGTATTCTATTATTGAATGGTACATTTACTACTGTTGTCACTAGCCCGAGAAAAATGTCTTTAGAATCCAAGCTTTTCCAGAGGAACCTTTTTCATATTGCATGAGTATAGCATACCTTTTAGGTGGAATTAGAGAGTGTCTAAGATCTGCAAGCTGTTTACCAAGGTTTGTTATGAGTCACCAGAATGAAAAGGTCACCCTAGCCTATTCATATTGTGTACAAAGTGTGGTCAGATGAAGGTCAAATATCCTTTTATAATGCTCTTATTCAACAGCAGTATTTGATTCAAACAACATTCCACACAGGGACAAGGCAGTAAGTTAATAAAGAACAATGTGCATTAACCTGAGTGTGGAAAGAGTAAACGCCTTTAAAAAAAATATGCAACAAAAGAGAGTTTAGGGTCTTTCAGACCAGTCATGGACAAGTTCGACATGAACTGTTGTTGTCATGCCCTCTCTGGGTCAATGCCCTAATATGGTGAAATGGCTTTTTTGCTTTCAGTGAGTAACAGTTCAAGAACATGTTTACTGTGTCAGAAGTACTTTGACTTTTCTCCTTTCACAAGAGATGTCTGGACTGGTGGAATGGTGGCTCATAACATTAGGTTATAAAGATGGGGCTTTCTATACTGTTGCCACTTAGAGTAAAGCACAAGAACTAGTGATAAGCTCATTAATATAGAAACAACGGTGTGTTGTTCACCTTTAGCAGGAACAATTTTCTGACAGACACCTGTGAAGGGGAGATAGCACACTCAATTTATGAGGTTGATGATGGACAGATTAGATTTTTTAAAGGTACACAGAATCTACAAATACGTTACCCCTTGTATTAGACTATTTTTGTTGGTGGACATTGTTAGTCGTTATTACTTATATGTGAAAACTGATAATGAAGTGAATAGTTTTCTTTACAACAAGCAAGCTCTGTCATAACTAGAGAGAATGGTGCTTTAGTGTCCAGAAGTTCCTGGGCAGACTTAGGGCTGCCTGCTGAGAGATGTGTTAAAATGCGTCCATCTGAATCACTGTAATGTTTCTGCACAATGTTTACTCTCTGGTGTCATTTCAATTGATCGTTTTCATTACGGAGAGAGTTCTCTGGTGGTTCTATCCCTTTTTAATTATAGGATGACTGTTACAGCTGTATAGTCGTCATTCCTCCCTCCACCTCTTCCACCCTTCCTCCCTTCTTTACAAAATATGCTGCACTTCTCCAATGCTTCATTTGGGGTTTGTATGAAATACTTGGGTTGTGGGAAATCTATTCTCCAATATTCCTTTGCAGCCTTTAATGTGAAGCGGTAAAGTTATAGGATAGTATGCTGTTTGAAATGTCTATTGAGAGTGGATCGTACACAGAAAAAAGGATTAGCCTCCATTCTATCAGGAAATGAGTCAGAGGGGTATGTAAGGACAACTGACTGCATTGTAGTCACTAACATGTCAGTGGTTATACAGGCATTCATATCTTTATGGAAACATGTTCCATGTCCTGCAATTCTGTCCTCATAAGCAAGGAAAATGCTTACAAATGAACAACAAAATAAAGTCTTGATTGACTAGTGGGATTATAAACTATGAGTATCCTGCTGTTAGCGGGATCTATCTATGCCCCTCCAGTAAGCATGCATCTGGAATTTCCTGGGCATTTCCAATCTCCTGACCACCAACCCTTGTCTAGCAAAGTTAATTCAAGAGTGATCACTTTGAGACAAACAGGCTCAATAAGGGAGGATGTGCTGGTAGGTGATAGTGATCTCTTCCTGCCCTTCAGGAGAGCAGTGTCTTCTATACAGGAGCCAGACTCAGAGCAGGAGCTGCTACTGCACTAATATGTCATTGTCCTCAAAGACAATGTAATCAAACATCTAAGTGAGAAACCTGGACTCTCTCCTTTAAAGGGGCAATCTGGGATTCAAACAACAACAAAGCGGTGTCCCCGCCACTTTTTTTGATAAACAGCTGAGGGATGGGGCTGGAGAAATGTAACCACTCTCAAATTCATAGACGGAGCTATGGATGCAATGACTGACTATCCATGAGATCAAAGTTATAGTTTGGATCATGTTTTGAAGATATATAGTGTTTGTTTACAATTACTTTGTTTAAAAACAATGGAGCTTGAGGCAAACAAGCTTATATTTTGAATGGTTGAACTAAGATCATGAGGCATTTATAAGTTATATTCTTCAATAACCAATACTATTATAATACTATCAAAACAATAGCAAAATATCATTAATTTAAAAGTCCAAACATTTATGTACCAATCCCAAATTGCCTCTGAAATGGATTCTGGGGGAAATAAGCCACTCTCAGGCTCTGACACTGCTGTCTTCAAACGGGAGGGAGGGAGGGAGGGAGTATGCAAAATGGAGGTGGCCTGATCTTTTCCTTCTCAGGAAAAGCAGCCTGGCTGGTGTGATGGTGAAGTGAGCATTCACCTTCTGTAATGAATGCTATTTCAATAATGATTCACTGTATTTGAGGGGGAATTCACTTACTGTATGGTAGAGGAAAGCCACAGCAGACAGCTTTATACAAATCAGGGCTCTCCATTTCATTAGGCCTCTCCTCTGACACATCAGTCTACTTTGAACCACCCAAATTATTGCACTTGGCAAAGACCGCACATGCACATTTCCACTGAGATCCTAGGAGACTTAGAAAGGCTTGCAAATTTGCAAAGTACATCTGTCATCACTTTTGATAGGATTGGTTTGGCATTCCGTGTGACTATAATAAATGCTTTTCCGGTTTGAAGCCTAGACATAAAAAATGAATGAGATTATATTGGAACCAAAATTAATTTCCGTTGAGTAAATCACTCTAGCCTGAATGCTTCAATAGAGCCATTTCAGTTCAAAGCCATAATAGATTCAGTAATTTGAAAGAGAGCATTTTCTTGCCATTGAGGCCTATATATGTGAGGACAATGGGCTCTGTAATAAATTAATTCCATGACTAGAACATGCATCTAATTGTAGCAGTGGTGATTTGGAATCAGGCTTTTGTGATGAAGTAGCCCTGCCTGAGACATGTAAACTCAAATGTCCCCCTCAGACCTGGAGGATGTCCTCTTGGCCTAATGATAGATGCTTGTCTCTTTCATGTGGAAGACCCGGGTTCGAGCCCTGCCCGTCACATTGGTGTTGTGGCCCGGATAGGTCTTCCGGTAAAATGGGGGTGAATGTAGCAAAAGTGATTTGGAATCACTTTCTTGTGATGAGGCAGCCCTGTCTGAGACATGTAAACTCAAGTGTCGCCCTCAGACCTTGAGGATGTCTTCCACGTGGAAGACCCTGGTTCTAACCCCACCTGTCACATAGTGATGCTTACATACTGTATGTGCTCATTGTAAGACCTGTCCTGACCTCTTTGCTTTTCTCAACATCTAAGTGACAGTGAAGCCTTCTTCCGATTGCAACAGAGCAGGAGGTTAAAAGCCATTCCTATTTCCTGTATTCCTTCTCTGCATGGCTAAGAAATAGCCTTATGCTAAGGCAAAGACCAAACTTTGTGTGTGAGCTACCCTCATACATTTCTTTGTAAATCCCATGTCATTCAAACATGCTATGCAAAACCATGTCTCTTTCTTTCTACATATAACACACCCACCCTTTTCATGGTAAAGCCACAGTTATGACAGTTGTATGCAAAAACCATTCCAATAGCAGTCCATACAAATAATGGATGTTTCAACTGATTCCATGACTGAGGCATTGAATTAAGGGGACTTTCTACTATAGGCACACCACTACTGTCCAGTAGCCTACTATATTCACTACAGTCTGTCTCTGTCATCTATGCCTGTTGATTATGTGATTAGCTAGATTCCAGTGCGGGGCCACTCTGCTGCTGATCCTTCACTATGAGTAAACACTTATCAAGACAGAGAGGTTTTCAATTGATTCACCCACAGCTTGATTTAATTAACGCCTCTCCTCCAACAGTGGAGCATGACCCTACATAATCATCTGATATTGTCTGAAAGCTGTTATAAGCCTCCCGTGGGTTTGAAATATTATTAAATCCTCTTGGGGTCGAAATGAGACACCCTTGTATCCCATAGAGATTATTTTCAATTACGGGGGCCGTTGTTGGTTCCATAACAATTTACACAATATCCTGTCATCAATGAAGTAACGTGATGACAAGGAGGGAGAGTGTGTGGAGACTCCTCTGCGGCTGCTGCAACCATAGAAATAGAATCAATGTATATGGCTGCTTACGTCTGAAAGCTGAGCGCTGGACTAGAATGTTATTGGACACAATGCCAACGTCAGTGAGAGCAGGTGGATATTTAAACTCAATCAGAATAGAGGTATATATTTAGCTAGTTACTATTTCTGATATCTGCGTAACAAGAACATAATCCGATGGCCTAGACAGGAGTACAACAACACTTCCATTTACAGGAACTGGTATTGATGCTTTCTGGATCCAGTAGTGCCAGTATGAAAATACACATATGTTTGACTGTGACTCACCATTTGGCCTGGTTGTTAAAAAACATTGTCACTGATACAATGATGATGTTCAGCCAGAAGAGAACAATTATGTTTTCTAATTGCATACATTATATTGCCTCCTAAAAGAGATGTGAAAATGTTCCTGCTTTCTCAGAATAGATAACAGCCCAATACCTCAGCTGAGTGGCCTGTTTAGCATGGATCCTGAGCCTCTGGTCAAAGCAGTACAGCCAACCGTTCCTTAAACAGTCTTAGCTGCTTCTGTTATCACTACAAGGGACTTTCCAAAACCTTGAAATGAATATAACACTTTATAATGTTCCATGGTATCTAGCTATTATACTGTACTTTTCCTCTCTATAGTGAAAGTGAACGTTTCAATTCATTTTACGGGCCCAGGGTTCCGAGTGAGTAAAAAAGGGTAGAGTCCACCACACCTCCCCTAAATATTTCAATGCTCATGCATATTTCATAAGTTAGCTGCCTCCTCTCCAGCGCTCGTTGAGAATGAGGTTTATGGTGCCGCCATAAAGGTGAAGTGGTAATTTGGTGAATCGTTGAATGAAAGACAAAGATCAAAGCCGCCGCCTGAAGGCACTATCTGTGGGATAGTTATTCTGAAGTTACTCAGAGAGTTACTCTGAAGTTGTCTTAGCTGTAGGCTAGCAGGTGGCTCTCATCCTGCAGGTCTGGATCAGGGAGACAGAGAGGTGATGGGGATGAAGATGTTTCTAGCACTAATGTCTGTCACATCACCCAACACCTGACCTGTCACAGCACTGCTCCACACTAGAACCTGCTGTCTCTTCTGTTGGCCAACTTTACCTCTCTATACAGTGGGGTATATGCTATATAAGTTGAGTCTCCTGTATGTATCTTACAAAATGAATGCCTGGTTTGAAGTCATTATTGGTTACATTTTGAATATGAACCCTTTTATGTGATTATGATGACAGCTCTATATTCAGAAAATAAGAAGGCGCGTACACACACACATGCGCACGCACGCACACACACACACACACACATACACACACACACAAACAGAAAACTCAGATAAGCCCACACTATCTACCTCCACTATTTGAAGGACGAGTGAATTGCAGAGAACACGCCTCCTACGCTACAATTGGATTGTGTAATGATCGGATATGCAGTGTACATTTCCAGTATATTTCATTGGCCGCTATCTTTCCGCTCGTGTGTCTCTGATTACTTCGTAGCCGTGAATTTTAGCTGGTGCGCTTCCGATTGCAGTTGCACGCACAGCGCATCTGTATTTGCGGTGTTTGACTCTCTCTGCTGCTGGATTGTTACAGCCATAACTGCAATATAACATTATTCAATTCTGCAATGAAACTATCGTTTTGTCATTGAATTTGGTTGTCTTTTTATATTGCGGTTGTATGCGCACTAGACCGTATGGAGGGATGTCGCGATGGTTTGCACCAGGAGAACCAAAACTTTGGTGTCGACATGCGTTATTTTGAGTGGCATGACCAACATTGTCTGTCTCCTCTACGTCGGCTGGATCACTAATTATGTCGCTAATGTGAACACCAAAGTCCCAGAGCCCGAGCCGGAGAAAAAGTTTGAGGACAATAAGGGAGAAACTCTGAAGATTATACAAAGACTGGACCGACTGGAAAATGTTGTCAACCAACACATTCAAGGTAAAGCACATGTTTGTTTACATCTCAGGGAGTTATTGCCTATTCAAATGCCATCATCACGAGGAATCATGTCGCATTTCATCTCAAGAAATTGCAACAGTTTCCATGATGCTGATATCAGTCACCCGACAAATGCTCAAATTCTCTTTGCAAGGTGGACTAAATGCGTTATGTAGGCTACTTCTAAATCAGGACAGGTGAGATGAACTGTGACGCAAGTACAGTAGATAACCTATAACCTATTATCTATAAATGCTTCAACCACTCGATAACTCTTGCTTCATCATTTTCAGACGATAACACAAAAATGGTATTCTAAGATGAATGGCAGTAATTACTGTCATTCCCTATATTTTAACTACTGTCAGTTCCTATATTTTAATCTAGAAGCTCCAGACTTCAGAGGGCTTCTCTCAGTTGCATGCAGGTATCCTACAGTTGTAATTTAGATTGTGACAGATTTTCAGCATTTTTTGTTTTTAGTGAAAGGTTTACAGTTTCTGATTCATTGTATTACTATTACAATTGATTTGTAATTGCATAGTTATGTTGTTGAGCTGTCTGTGGCATTACTTAAGTGGAATAAGTAACAGTCCTTATTCCACTTGTGTGATAACAAAATTCTCTCAACTTCATCACTATGGAATGAATATACACCTTACATTACAATGGTATAGACATGTATAGGTTTTGGTATTCCAAGCGAAAGAAAAGTATACTTAAGTGTATTGAAAATAAATTAAAAGTAGAAATAATATTCTGAAAATATATTCATGAATTTCTATACTAACCTAAGTACCCTAAAGTTGTACTGACTTTGTACTTCTGTGTAGCCTACTCATTCAAAGTATACATAGTTTATGTACTTTAAATTGTACTTTAGTATGATTGTCATGTAATTGAATGTGTGCTTTAGTATACTTACAAAAAATGTACAAGAATTTCATGTACTTTAAATTGTGCTTTAGTGTTCTTACAAAAAGTATGCTTTTATTGTTATGTCCTTAATAAAGGTTGAATATTAACATTTAAATAAAAACATAAATACTGATGCATTTCTATTCTAATTGAAGTGTTCTTTTAGTATACACAGAAATATGCTAGTGACACATTATTAACACACTTCTTATATACTTAATACAATTTCACAGTAGTTTTGAATATGACTAAGATTACATTCTAGTGTCAAGCGTGTTGAAAGTACATCTCAGATAATCTATTGTAAGTACACTTAAGTATGAATTAATAGGGGCCATTTTAACATATTTCAAGTATATTTTAATTGACTACTATATATAGAAGGCATATATATATATATTTTAATCTACATCATTTACCATTTTAGTATATTAAATACAACTTCAGTACAATTTAAGATGGGTCATTTTAGTATCATTTAATATACATAATGATATATAATATATCCTTTAATAAGTATATTTAAAGTCAAGTATACTAGAAAAATGGTACTTATGTATATTTTTTCACTTGGGGTTGCAGATTTCACATTGGTGAGGTATTTTAGAATGGTGACGTAGGCTACTGTACTGCCAATACTGGGGAGAGTGAGCGCCGAGCGGATGAGTAAATTTAGCACTTAGAGCATTTGGCAAAGTACTCTCATAGACGGTCCCCCTGTAGCTGGTGCCGTATTAGGTTACTCGGCATAGAGTGATCTGTTTATGTTGTCATCGATAGGGAGCCGAGGGCAAGGAGCTGAGGAGATGGCTTCACAACATGTGGGACCTCGAAAAACCTTATAGTCTATTGATTCTCACTAAAATGTGCATGTTCAGTTTTCTTATGTATGATGAAATGATAATTGGAAAAAACTCACAAAGCAGAGATGATGACATTTATTTATTCTATGTATTTTATTGAACCTTCATTTATCCAGCTTAGTCTCGTTGAAATAAAATTAATATTTCGGGAGAGACCTGGACATGGAAAGTGTCGCATCTTATCTGTGGACTGTGGGGGGTGTGAGAGTCTTGTGTGTAACTGATCATTAGCCGTATGTGTTTCCTGCATGTGTAGAAGGTATATCAAGTCTTGCATTATAAAGAATATTTCCCAACACAAGCTGAGAAGGTTGCATGATTAAAATGCAAAAGACTTCTTAACTATTGGGTCGTCCCACCTGATATGGCAATATTTAATAAAAGACATCAAGAAGGACTACCATACTGCAGTCAATCCAGCGTAGAGCCTCACTCAGGAGATTCATAATGGACTGACACTCTGTAGGGACTCTCAGGAGTGGTTTAGGGTTATAATATGCACGCACGCACACACACACACACACACACACACACACACACACACACACACACACACACACACACACACACACACACACACACCCATACTCTCCCATACTCATCCATGCATACGCCTGTCTCATTCCTACCTAGCAGAGTGTTTTACCAAGTGTGTAAAAAGACTTTGCTATGATGACAGGTTGCTCAAAGGGCCTGTTCCCATTTCACATGTGATCACTTTGACTTGGAATCTAATACTGCATGACTCTGTCACTGTCGTTCACTGTCATTGGAGACTTGGTCACTGCTCGTTGGTGATCCATCCATGTACTGTGTCTAAAAGTAAAGGGTTCAGTTTAATACGCATGCCCTGTAGCTATTTACTTGACAACCCTATGGCAAGATGGGAAAAATCCCCCCCCCCGCACCTTGGCTTGGGTCCTACAGACTGATGAAGTGAGAGTCTGTCCTCCAGTTCCTATGTTTCAAATCTTAGAGTCAACTTTATAGAATATACATCAGGCATTTGTAGTGAAATGCTTTTGTGAGATTTTTTTAAACCAGAAAGTTGTTGTAAAGTAGTTATAAAGTAAAACACATTAAATAATCATTGTAGAAGGGGAAAGCTCACATCTCCATCACACCCCACCCTTCTTATCTTGACAAGGAGAAAATCAGGCCATCTCTATTTTGCATGCTCCCTCCCTCCTTGCCTCCCTCCTTCCCTCTCTCCAGTTTGAAGATAGCAGTCAGGGCCTTTTGCCTGACAAGGGCTTATTTCCCCCAGAATCAATTAAAGGATGGAGTCCAGTTTTCACACTTGTCTGAGATGTCTGATTACATTGTCATCTGAGGAGAATGACACATTAGTGCAGCAGCAGTTTCTGCTCTGAGTCTGGCTCCTGTATAGAAGACACTGCTTTTCTGAAGGGGAGGAAGAGATCACTATCAACTACCTAATTCAGCCTGTCTGTCTCAAAGTGATCAGTGCTCTTGAATTCACTCTTCTTTGCTGCTGGACCAGGGTTGGTGGAGGTCACCCTGGAAATGCTCTGGCCATGATTACCCGACCACACTGATCACTTGCTCTTGCAGTGCAGTGCAGCGCAAATTATTCTTCAGGTTTCAAGGACCACTTGCAGACATTCCATTCAATGGCAAACATGCATAAAGATGGCATGACGTCATTCATGGCTTACCATTGCTGCCATTAGTCCTCCGCACACGTACCACAGTGCAACGCAAACCTTTTGTAAGTTCATCATATTATTATACTATTGGAAAAATTGCAACGTGCAGGTGCAAGAAATTGGTCATCTAAGATATTGTAGCCTACTGACGCTAAAACGAAAATGGAGAAACAATAGAGTGACTAATGTAGCACATATGCTACTGCTCATTTGCCCATTCAAACTCTCTGAGAGAGTCTAGCTCAGAAAAATTGCTGCTGTTCATTGAGTAGTGAACTGTCTGTGTCTCCTTTAGTCATCAGGTTGCTGTCTCCCTCTGAATCTGAACTACAGTGTGCACAACAATAATCACCCTGAAGACAAATAAAATTGTTGTTTTTTCTATATTCATGAATCCATAGGTGATTTCAGGGTGAGGGGGGAGGGGTTAGGGAGAGTGGGGTGGGGTGGGGTGGGGGGGGGCAACAGGAAGAAAGCAAAGCAGCTGATTTGTTTTTTGTGTGTGTGTCTTCGGGGAGGATATTGCTTCATGGAGCAGAAATAACGTGTTCATTTTCATTCCATTTCCTCACTGTGGCTCCTGGAAGGGATCAGCGGGGTGTCTAGAATAGTAGAACAATCTTATCAGGGGGGGGGTTTCTGAGTCACTTTCAAGCACACTGCAGTGCTAGTAATTTATTTTGGGTCAGCTCATTATGTTGCTTTTGCTTGACAATTAATTGCTTAGTCTTAATTTGCCTGAAGAGGATTTCAGCTCTTTTGACTGTTTATTTTTTGCATTATGTTGCCTTATGATGACATAAAACATCCCAGTCCTGTCTCAATTTAAGTCATGGCTGTCCTTTTGGAAACTAAAGAGATGTTGGAAAATCTTTGGTATATGAAAAAAATTTGGGATGAGAAAGAATGAGTGAGATTTTCCTCAATCAAACATTTTGAAGGTCTTGATTAGCTCTGCAGATGGTATTTCCTTGAATAAAAAAAAAACTGATGTATCTCTCTAGCACAAAGCGGCAAATGCAGCAAAATCATTGCCCTTGTCTGATGTCTGGGGAGCTTTACACATTCACTGATGTCTGTCAGTGTGTCTGTCTGTCTGTCTGTCTGTCTGTCTGTGTGTCCGATCTCTGACTAGACAATACATTTTTGTAATCACCATCAGGCTGAGATTCTGACTACTTTTGTTCTTACAATGTAACTTAAAATATGAGAGATATTTTGATGTGAGAGATACGAGAGATGCTTTGGTGATACTTTAGCTTTCCACTTGTAAAAATGAGAAAGGAAGGCATGAAGGGAGGAAGAGTCCAGGATGCTGTCTGGTATTCTCCTCTGATTGGTGTATGATTATGTATGAGCATTTTTTATGAATATATCATGGTGAATGGTGCCAGCACAACAACCTCTCCCTCAACATCAGCAAAACCAAGGATCACTGAGAACTTACAATTGACTAATTACACCGGAACAGTGATCAAGACACCTCAGATCCTCACCAACGTCTACAGAACCACCATCAAGAGCATCCTGTCCAGCTGCATCAGCTCCTGGTTCAGCAGCTGTACCGCCCTCCACCGGAAGGCTCTCCGGAGGGTGGTGAAGACGGCTTAGTCCATCACTGGGAGCAACCTCCTAGCCATTCAGGGCATCTACAACAGGCGGTGTCTGAGGAAGGACTGAAAGATCACCAAGGACCTCCGCCATCCCAGCCACGGTCTGTTCTCTCTGCTACTGGCTGGCAGAAAGTGCTGGGGCATCTGGTCTCAGACCCACAGGTACCAAGACAGTTTCTACATCCAGGCCATAAGACTTTTGAACAGCTAACCCTACCTGCCCATCTGTACTACCTGCTGTTCACCTGTACCTAAGACAATTTTCTCTCCTACCACACGCACGCATGCACACACGCACACACACACACACACACACACACACACACACACGCACACGCGCACACGCACACATGCACACACACACACACACACACACACACACACACACATATACATGCTATGTATTACTGTATTGTATTGCTCACTTCATCTTACAGTTATTTCCTGATTTACACTTATGCCTATTACACTTATTATCTTTTGTGTTATTGTTGTATTTTTATTCTTACGTCCTAATATTTGCACTGTTGAGAGGAAGCTGGCAAAGTAAGCATTTCATTGTACAATTTACAACTGTATCCTATGTATATGATCAATAGACTTTGACTTGACTTAAAAAACTATGGATTTAGAGAAAGCATTTTACATTAGTAGCAGATGGACATATACCAATCTAGACTTCATGATAAGCTCTTTAAAGTGTTAATTAATTCAAGTATGAAGTGATAAATATGAAGTGATAAGCCTCATGGTAGTATCTTTGTTGGAGAAATTAACCAAACGTCATTCTATCTAAACCCTTCTCTTGACACAGGATATATTTAGGAAACAGTTTGTAATTTATTTTTTGTAATTTTCTTCTTTTGCCTTGAAAGTATTCACACTCATGCACTATTTGCCCTTCTCAAAAATGTTTGCAAGTCTAAATTTGAAATACATGAAATTCTGGGGGGTTTTCCGACTGATTTACACAGCCTACACTTTTAAGGCAAAACTAAAAATATAAAAAAATTCATAACTTCATAAAAAATGTAAACTTAGAGAACCTGATTGCTTAAGTGGTATTCATTCTGAAATAATTATTAGATATATTAATAACGATTATTATTATACTCAAATGGACTCAGTTCAACATCTTGTGTTGTTGGGGAACGTTTTGCATTTGAGTTAGTTTAAGAGTGACAAAGCAAAGGGGGTGTTTATTAACGCAATCCGATTATCACTGCTTTTATTTTTAGGTAATTTCAGGTATGTCTTATTTTTTTATTTTGCATTGAGAGTATCCAGTAGGCTGTATAGATCAGTCTTGTGGTTGGATGTAATGCTAAATATGCAGAATGAGAAGGATCGTAACAGTAGTCTTCTGTTTGACAAGATGGATTTCACACTAGATTATGTTTGGGGGGAGTCTGGTCGTGCAATGCGGATGAGCGCAGCAGGGATTCTTTGCTATGGATGCCCTTGGCCTGTCAACTATGAAGTTCTTGCTTGAATAAAAAAGACAACAAAATAGCTTTTGACCCAGAACAGGGTCGTGGACCTTGTGAATCCACTGAAGCAGTTTGTTAGTTCTCAGCGATAACTACTCCCCACAGTTTTATTATTTTCTAACTGTGCATGGCAAATGAACCAGGAGGAGGGGGATTGACTTCATTGGATGTTCTCTAGTTCTGTCTCTGAGCTCACACATGCTCTGTGCTGCGCTTTAGCTCTGTAGCCGAGGCTTTGCTCTCTGCTCTCTGCTGTGTAGAGGATAAATCTGTGTGGCTGCCCATCTGTGCTGGACAGATTATTGACCCTAATCTCCCCCTGTAGAAAGGAGAAAAAATACACCGACCTCCAGTTTTCACTTGATCTTTATGCTTCACATCAGCAGACAGTAAGTGGACAGACTGTCCTAATCTGAGGATAATTTGTGTTTGATGTAATTGTCTGTCTAGGCAGAGAAGAATCCCAAGTTTCCAGAGCAACAGACTATTTTTATAGCACTTAGAGAAATTAAGTAGTTTATGTCATTTTCCACTGGCAATGACTGAGGATGTATTTTTCTGTGCCTGCAAACTACCAAGGGGCATTAGATAGGAAATATTAATTAATGGCAATACATACTGTACAGTACTGTGCACATTTAAATTAAATGATGAATTTAGGGGTGACGTTTTCACAGGTTTTCTTGCTTTCTTATGATCTTGATGAACATTCATGACATACAAAAAATGTACTATGCATTTGTGGAAATGTTGTAGAATAACCTAATATTCCCAGTTTCCCTCTGGGAGACCTCTTTTTGATCAGTGTTTTTCAGAATTGGCTCCCAACCCCAAGCCATTCCTGTAGATCTAAAAGGATTGGATAGTATAAGCACTATGGTGAAAAATGTATGTCAGAACTATATTGTGCTCAGACTGCCAAAGCAGGCTGTGACTGTCAGCACTGAGCACTGTTCTGTCTCTATGGGGACGACTCTAGAGATGAAGCCCAAGCAGCACAGAGCAATAATGACAATCTCCTGGATTAATGTTGGGTTTACTGTTGTAATTAAAGGCAATGGGATGTACAGTAACTTCAGATGAGTTAGGCAAACAGAGAAACTTGTGAGTGCTGGATAAAAGAGTGAGAGGGGGAGAGAGAGAGAGAGAGAGAGAGTGTGTGTGTGTGTGTGTGTGTGTGTGAGAGAGAGGGAAACCCCTCATCTCAGCAGCCGAGAGAGTGAAGAAAAAGCAAGCAACTACACGTGCACGTACACGTACACGTACATGTACACGTACATGTACACGCGCGCGCACACACACACACACACACACACACACACACACACACACACACACACAGCCACTGCAATGTACCACTTAATCCACAAATTAAGCCTATCTGCTTGTTGCAGGAAGTTCTGTATCATAAAGGGACACACTGTATAGCTATAAAGAAAAAATAATATCCGTAAATAATAGCCTTGTAATAAACAATTCTAGAATTGTTTTGTATTGTACATAACATTCCATTTTCAACAGTGTTTTTATGGATGTTTTCTATGATACATGATTTATCATATAAGATCATGACACTATGATGATTCGTTCCACAGAAGCAGCAGCATGCGATGGAAACATAAGAAAACAAGATTACCAGAAAAAAGTTGATTGGAAATTGATGTCAATTCAGTTTGTCTCAGATAAATCACATGAAATTAAGGAGAGGCCTTCGAGACATCCTAGATGCCCTCAACATATTAAGAAATAATTCTGTTTGACAGCTTGGAATTGCCTACATTTTTATTTATCCCTGGAGTGACTTGGCTAGCTCCCTTCCTTTTCCCCTGTCAAGGATAACATGGAGCAATATCACTTAGAATATGGAGCATCGCAGCGATTTAGATCATGTTGGCCACTCAGGTGTAGTGATTTCTTCACTCCAGCGCTTTACCCCTAAATGAAACAAACTAATATCAATATGCACCACATCTGCCTCTACTCCCAGATGTGACTTAAAACTGAGCTCTTTAAATGTGGAAAACAACACCTGTGGAAAAAGAACTTCAAAGTGAGTAGTAGAAATGCATAGCTCCCATTTTCAGGCCTGAGTTGTTAGGTATCTTAATTACCTCAAATCCCTTTTGGCAGTAGCACCTGCATCCCCCTCATCCTCCTCAGGGGAGGGTGAACCGCCATCTGCCCAGCACAGGCTGCTCTCCGGTAGGCTTATTATAACTCCAGGACCCCCTCCATGGAGCCATGTGATGGAGGTTAATTGGGGATCCATTCCGCAAGCAGCACACTAACTCATCTTCATCTGAATGTCTCAGCTTTTTACCCTCTCTCGCCTCAACAACAGTGTGAATGAAAAAGTGGATTAATCAACGCTATGAACTGGCCGTTGATATCAGTACACTTGACTGCGTGGGTGCTGCTTAGAAGCAGCTGTAGAGTGGAATATACATAAATCAACTACAGACACAACCACTTCTACCATAGAGATCCTCCTTCAGGGCTTCTGTATACTTCCAGCTAACTAACCACCGGGATAGTGATTGGTAATTTTCCAGGAACCCCATGTTTCAGACATTTGCACTAATCTGATTCATTACCCAAATCCCCAGCTAGACCCACTGTGCCACACAGAGACAGTGCTGATTTCTGTGCGAACTGTCCTTTTGGCATGTGAGGAGGAGAGGCAATGGCTTGCATCTTGAACAATAAGACCAAAGCCATAGTAACAAAAGAAGAAAAAAGGTTAGTTAGCCTAGTGAATTGTATTACCATTGATGCATTTCAGCAAACATGCCTTCTTCAGAGTTTAGTGAGCCTCGTCATGTATAGGCAATGGGAATTGATACAACGATGGGCAGACAAGTGTCTCTGTAGTTCCCATGCCAGATGCCCCATGCTGCTCACTGGGTTGCGTAAGGTCTGGGTGAGAGTTGGAGAGGGAAAAAGAGAGAGAGATAGGGAGACAAGAGAGAGACAGAGAGAGACTCTGGCTTCGAGGTATTGCAGGTGATTGATGGAATGGGAGCTTTTGGGGATCTGATTTTTTGGGGATGTCACAAAGGGAAGCGGAGCAGGCTCTCTAGTGTGAGGTTCTGATTCCTATTTGATGTGTGGGGGCGTTCGGTTTTGATTACATCAGTGACTCAGTTACACCCCACACATCAGATCCTGCCTCTCAGGCACCTCTGAATATTCTATTGTGCTTCTGGATCTCAAAACAGGTGCTGTGTACTGTAAGTAGGAGGACTGCAGGTCAAATACTACACTACACAGTATGATGATTGATTTAATGTTGCCCTCAAATGATGTGTGGGCGATTCCTACACGTACCATACACACATGCGGGCACACACACACACACACACACACACAAACATACACACACACCTCCTACATTACTTTCTGGCATTTTTCTTGGATAGTAGAGGTATGGGGGAAGGTTTGGAATAGATTCTAATATTCCTCATAACACCGATGGTCAAGGCAGAACCTACCAGTAGGTAATGGTGCCAGTGAGGTTATCCTCTCTGTTGCCAATAGTCTCTTTCAGCTTTTTTTCTCCTGCGGCACCAGAGGGTCAGGGACTGTAGGCAGACGCTTTCAGAACTGTCATAACTGAGACGATTGGCCGTCATCGTGGTGTCACTCCTCTCCTCTTTGGTGGATTAGGATCACCCTCATCACGCCAAACTGATACTGAGGCCAGACAGACACTCCAGTTTTGAGTAGTTGACCGCTGTATATCCTCTATTTATTATGAGCTAAATGGACCTAGAAGTATTAGTTTTGAGCAGTGAAATGTCCTTCCTATACCGTACATTTTGTTTGTAATATGAGTTTGTTATGAATTTGACGGGAGAGGAATTTATCTTTAGTGGGACGATGTTGGGTTATGGCATGATGAATATGGTGTTGATTATGATTACTGACAGGTAGGTAAGTAGCAAACATCTCCATGATTAAATTAACTATGTTCTATAGATAACACGTATTGTTAGTTTATTGTTTTACAATTAATTTAATATTGATTAAATTGAATGATTGTGTGTGTGGTGTTATCTCCAGATACAAGTCTTACAGCTGACAGGATTAATCATTTAAAAGGCTGACAGTTTCCTCATGGCTTTCATCCATTTTGAGAAATCCTCTACTCTCTGATCTACAACTCACCTCTACTTTAGCAATGGACTGCGCCTGCGGTGGTGCCAACGTTCTGGTGCCACCAATCAGATGTCGGTGACAATTCATGACGATTCAAGAGGACAGTGCCCATAAACGGCATTTCCTGGCTTCACTGCGACAATTGTATCTCTCATAGGAATCCAGTGGGCGGTCCGTAGTTCCCTGTATCCAGTTATTATAGATTATCAATGCATAGTCCAGCCCAGCCCATCTCAACACCTCCCAGCCCAACCCAGCACAGCCCTAGCCAAGCTCAGCATAGCTCATCCATACCAGCCTCTCAGCTAAGGGCCCGTCTTCCCCAGAGAGCTGAGGTAAATGCGTGTCTGCAGGAATTGAATAAAATATATTTCCCAGGATACATGTGTGGGCTATCTGTTCCCATAAGCCTCTCTGGCGGAGAGACAGTGAGACGTGAGATGATGAGGAGAGGATATGCAAATGAGTGCTTAGACTCTCAAGGCATGTTTCCATCCCTGGCCTCCACTGAAATAGGTTGTCTCACTGCCCTCTCTTACTGTAGGTCACACCTTGTTATTTAATGATTTAATATCATTGCAGTGGTCTTGACCCTGGTTTCATTACATTGCTTTATTTTCACAGTTTGCTGCATTCCCAGGAACTCAGACATGGAATGTGTAGCCTGTTTAGATGGTTTCATAACAGCTCCTACCAATCTTAGCATTCCCTTCTCAGCCATTTCAAATTAGAATTTTTTTCTGATTTTGAAGCGTTTATTTCCCTTCAGGCTCATAATACCTTGATAGACACTGGGTGTTTCAGAGAAAATAAGACTTTTTGTCAGCCTCTATGGTCAGTCGCTTCACCCTCTCTCGACCTGCTGCTACCCACCACTCTACCATTCTGCACAGGACATTCAATATTCACTGCTGCCTCTCACAAGTGCAGTGGAGTGAGAGAGATATGGGACCGAGACGTGGACGTAGGACAGGATAAAATCATACCTCTACATCAACAGAAGATAACATGTATTTTTTGATTAATGGAGGAGGATGCAATATAGAATAGATTTGTAAGTGCTTGAGCTGCAAATTAGTTATTTAGATGCCTTGAATGTGGGGAAAAGGTCAAATGTAAGCAATGGAACTTCTTTGTCGTTTCACATTGTTTAGCTCTTCTCCCAGCACAAGGGATAATTAGCTTGTACTTAGCTCTTTTTGTATAAAAAAGGCTTATCCCTCCTCATCTAATTTTGAGAAGAATGTCAGTACTGTATATCTTTGCTGACACACACACACGCACACACACACACACGCACACACGCACACACACACACACACACACACACACACACACACACACACACACACACACACACACACACACACACACACACAGACACCCAACATACCTGGGGCAACAGCACAGTGAAATGTCATCCTCACAGAAAGGTATTGGTGCCTGTATTCACACCACCATACACTATCAGTGCATTCAAAGAATATTGCTATCACCCTCCAGAAACCCACAAGGTCAGACAGTATCACTTCTGTAAAGACCATTTTTGTTCCTCATATTTCAAAGAAGACCTTTGCATGCTGAGTTTGTGTGGTGGAGGAACCTTATCAGTTTAATCAGTGGGCTTTGTAATGAAGGAAAGCTGTAATAAAGGAAAAAGCTGCATCAGATTATACGGTTGGTTTATACACAGTTATTTATCTTGAAGTCTAAAAAGAAACATTTTCATTAACTTTCTGGGCTGTTTGTCTTATGTAATGAATATCCATTTCATAGAATAAACATGGTCATGCAATGCTTTAGTTAAGACATAGAGGTCCTCATCACACAATCTGAATGGTTCTATTTAGTTATATTTCACTGATAGACACTTCATAGACTAATAAGATCACTGCCCTTTGATAAATGTGAATTACTCTATGGTAAATTGTCCTATACAGTATCAATCAATGACGGTGCCTTCACAACAAAAAATCTTACGGTAATGTTGAATAAACTGTCGTATATGGACTGGCCAGTTCTATTTCATGATAAACTCTTTCTGTGATTGTGCAGTAGCATAGCCATAGCTAAATGCTATGTTTATGATTTTAGAAGATGCAAGCCGAGCAGGTGCAGATTTGACTATGAGTGGTTTTGAACAAAAGCATCAGCAAATCACTTTTCTTCCATTGCCCTCCAGCTGTGGAGTAATTGCTCTTGAGGAGAATAGCAGGTTTTCTTTGGGCTCAGGGGCCATATGTTTGGCACACTTGTGCCCCACTCTCCTGAACACGAGAAGAAGTCAAGCATATCATTGTTGTGTGAGCGAGACAAGAGTGTGACTGCAAATGCAAATGCCTTGTTCGGAGGAAAACAATTCCAATCTGTTTCAATGCATATTTAAACCAGTGGAATGAATATTTTATTTTAAAGGACATAGGACAATATTGTTCTTGACTAGGGAAATCCATTGATGGAAAACCCTGTGTCTTTATAAGATACACAGTTATGAAATGGCGTACTGGATGACAACTTGCATAGAGCATATGCCATTTTTACGGTAACTTTATCTCTGACTTCTCTGTCTGAACGTGTCTTAAATGAACTGAATTCTTAATTCTGACAGGTCGTTAGGCCATCCAGACACCCCCTCCCCACCCATGTCTGAGAAAAGAAAAACATATTCTATGTTCAAGGACATGAGAGTGAGAATATGTGTGAGAAGTGCAGCACATTTGATATAGTATGTTTCCACTTTAGCTTTACAGGATGTTCATCTCTGAGCAATTAGATTTTCATAATCTCTTTGTGTATGACAGATGAAACCTTATTAGCAATGCTGTAACGTGATTAGGTCAGAAATAGTATCTTCCATTGTGTTAGAGTTATATGAACTTGCAGAGAGAACTATTCAAAGTATACAATATTAATTCCAGGATGTGGCTACAGTAGCAGCGTACTCAAGACTCAAGTTGAGTTATGAATTACTGTCCAGTCATGTTTTCAGCTTGACACTATGATGGTGGACTGCAGGGGGAGGTGATCCATAGCCCACAGAGAGGGATTTAGAACAGATGAACATAGTGAAATACGAAGCCCATTTGGACAGATACAGAAGCCTGTCACACCATGTAAACAACAGGACGAGGGAGAAATGGTGACTGATAGATATTTAAACGTTTGGTAAACAACTTTGCTTTTGATAACAAAATCATGGCTCAGACAGCCTCTTAACAGCTCAACACCTAACATAATCTCACACAGATGGTGTCATCTCACCTGTGACTCGAAGTGTAAACCTCACCTGTTACTCTAGGTGTAAACTATATACTATTCCAGGTGAATTACAATAAGTAATAATTAATAATTCATTAATAATTAATATTTTTTTCCACATTTGATATGTGTGATGACCATCTGTTCAAATGGTGATTAGATTAATTATGTCTGAATTGAGGCGCAGGGCTGCAGACACACAGGATGTTCCACAATTCCTTCTGCACAAGAGGGAACTTTCTGTCTGATATAGTGCAAGTCTGCACACAAGCAGATGAAGTTCCCCACTGTCACAAATTCACCCTGTTAATGTTGAACACAAAGGCTCTGGAGAGAGGAGAGAGATAATGTTCAGAACATTGAGAGCAAATTAGATTCTCTATAAAAAAAAAAGAAAAATCCTTTAAATCCTCTCGTTCGAGTGTGTGTGTGTGTGTGTGTGTGTGTGTGTGTGTGTGTGTGTGTGTGTGTGTGTGTGTGTGTGTGTGTGTTTGCTTTAGAAGTGCAAAGCCTGCTGGGATTTGTCCTATGAAGCTTTAGCAGCAGGGGGCTGTTGAACTGATGTTGTCATGGATTGATACTCCTCTCTCAGCCAATAGGATCTCCTGTTACAACATCCTGGAGGAACGCAAATGAGAAAAACAACATCACAACAACAAATGGCAGAGTAGATGGTATCTAATAATGCGCTGCGTAAGTAATGAGACAGTAAAGCATTTTCTCTTCTTTTGGCTCTACACTGAAATCAAACAATTACTGTGAGGTTAAAGTAGAGATTCTCAGCTTTTATTGAATGATATTTGTGTACATATTGGTTTCACCATTCAGAAATGACAACACTTTTTATGCATAGTACCCCTATTTCAGGTTACCCAAAAGTAATGGGACAATTGGCTTGACAGGTGTTTCTGGTAAGTCAGGTGTGTTCCATCACATCATTTGTGCAGGCATAAGAGAACTGTCAATGTCTAGTATTGATTCTAGGTTTTGTGTTTGCCATTGGAGTCTGCTATTGGTGTCTGTCAGCATAAGGACACGTATAAGTGGTGTCAATGAAAGTCAAGGAAGCCTTTTTTAGGCTGAAAAATCAGAAACATAGCCAAAACCTTTGGCTTGCCAAAGTCAACATGGAACATGATAAGATTTTAGGCAAAAATACCTCAAAACAAACAACAACTGAAGATTGCTGCAAGACAAACCTGGCAGAGCATCACCAGAGAGTATAACCAGCGTCTGGTGGGGTCAATGGGTCACAGACTTCAGGCAGTTATTGCATGCAAAGGATTGTCCAACAAATACAAACATGAGTGCTTAATTTGGACATTTCATCAATCTCTCCCATCACGTTTGGGTACCCTGAAACAGGGGGACTATGCATAAAAATATGTAAATACCATCAAATAAAAGCTGAGAATCTCTACTTTAACCTCATAGTAGTTGTTTGATTTAAAATCCAAACATTTGGAGTGTAGAGCCAAAAGAAGAAAAAAGACATATCCATAAATGATGCATATCCATAGTGTATCATATTGAGACTATGGACCAATGATCTGTATGCTATGGACTTAGACTTCAACTCAAATCTGTACCAAAGAAATGTGGTTAGCATCCAAGCTTTTTAGGAACTCCTTGTCCTAAAGTCTGTGTCTTTATTCTAAAAGCTGTTGTGACCTTGTTTGATTGGTTCATAGGGGTCATGTAGATGACCACATCCTGCCAGTATCTCTCTCTCTCTCTCTCTCTCTCTCTCTCTCTCTCTCTCTCTCTCTCTCCCTCTCTCTCTCTCTCTCTCCCTCTCTCTCTCTCTCACAGAATATACAGAGCCACTGTCGTCTTCTGTCTCCACACACACACACACACACACACACACACACACACACACACACACACACACACACACACACACACACACACACACACACACACACACACAACAGAGGAGTCCAGAAGGCATGTGTGCCACCACTGTTATAATCTAGAGTGACCTCCTAAAAAGACCAAGCTGAAACTGCTGACCTTCTGTAGTTCTTTGGTCACTCAGCTGTCTGAGATCTGTTTAATATACTCTAGTGTTGGTGCTGGTTGTTGTAACAAGATATAACCATACATTGTAACAAGATGCAGGGACATAAAAACATGTTTATCACAAGAATTGTTAGCAAAATTGTAATATTGGATGATAATGTAACCGTACAACATCCTCCTTGTGACATGCTGCTCTGTGATTAACAACAGTTACAAAACAACAGTTACAAAACTACAAAACTCGTCTTCCCCTGAGTTTCTTGGCGATATTGCGATACATTCTAACAGTGCGAGTAACAATATTCATGTTCATCATAATGTTTTCCATCCTGAAACCCTGTAGATTGAGAGTGTCTGGTTTGTGTTACTCCAGCTGAACAGACATTGAAAACAAGCCGGAATGTTCTCTGCAAGGTCACTTCAGCAGGCTGAAGTGACCTTGCAGAGAACATTCCGGCTTGTTTTCAATGTCTGTTTGCTATGACATCAGTGTTTGGTGGCAGTTTCTGCTCTCATGGGTGAATATGTCTGTGAGATTATGCTCTGTGGCTATATTGTTGTTGGTTTAGTGTGCGTGTGCGTGTGCGTGTGCGTGTGTGTGTGTTATAGTATCTCTGCTTTGGTGTCTTGTATGTCCTTTTTTAAAAATCTATAATTATTTTACAATTTTATTAATTGTATTAATTCGTACAACCAAAATGGTTCTCTTGCTGGGGTTTTTTCTGATTGTATAGAGCCTGCTGTAAATGTTTTTTTTTCCATAGGGATTTTTAGATTATTTTTAGATTACATGTAATTGACTTATTTATCCTTTAAGTGCATTTCTGTAAATGCTGTGAATGAAAAGCATTAAAGAAAAGCATCCTGCATTGGCCGGGAATCGAACCCGGGCCTCCCGCGTGGCAGGCGAGAATTCTACCACTGAACCACCAATGCTTAGATGTAGAAAGAGAGAGCATGCCACATCACGAAAGGAGTGGACTGAGGAAAGGAGAGCAGGGGGAAGGGGGAAAAGGGAGGGACTTGTGGAGGGGAATCAGGAAGAGTGAGGACATGGACTTACTGCTTAGCCATGTGCGGTATTCAGTCTGATGTTGGGGCTTGTTGGGTTGGGGGGGCATTCTTTAACTGTCAGCCTCTGGGGATTTGTATGCTTTAGTCTAGTCTCTCTCTCTAGTCTAGTGTGTCTCTCTCTCGCTCGCTCACTCGCTCACTCTCTCTCTCTCTCTCTGACACATACACGCGCACACACACACACACACACACACACACACACACACACACACACACACACACACACCATTCACCAACCCCTCACAATACGCACTGTATCAAACAGACAGGGTACTCAGTGATCTCAGGTGTAACAATGTTACAGGGGAAACATACACCCCCAAAATCCAACAATTAGACGATCAATAATTATAGTAGCTTGACATCCAACAAGCTGCTGTACAGTACACTCATAAATCATGAATGTAAATGTTTCATAAAAGTCATGCACTACTTACAGTGCAATTCGCTTTTGGCTGTCAGTCATCAACAGTATTCCTGCCCTATGTGACTGAGTACACATATAAAGTGGCTCCTTTTCTTAAACAGTGTCTTAAACACTGCTATCTATTCAAGCCTTCCCACATGCCTGCACGCCATGCCTGCTCTACAGTGGCTAGGTAAACAAACGAAAGCGTGGATTACACTTTTCTCTTGTCCATAGACTGCTTTCAGAAATTAGGAAACAAGTCATTTCATATTTTGGGTGAACTGACAATTTAACCACAGAGGTACACTGTGGCTTTGAGGTGTGCTGGACCAGGCTTAACAGCTTCCAGTAAAGCCTGCCTTGGGCACGGTGTAAACATTTACCGTGCTATTAGACTGGTAATGAATATTAATGGGGAGAGAAGAGACAATGAACTGCATTTCCAAGTACACTGCAAATGTTACATTACGAAGGCGAAAATGACTACCCATACCCATATTGCCTGCCGCAATAAGACTGTACAAAGTCCTCCTCCGGCTGGCTCGATCGGGGTGATCAGAGTCAGGCTGGGGGATGTTAAATCACACTGGACTGTTCTTACTGTATATAATGTTTCAGATGTCTATTTTATTTTATTATTCTATTGTCACTTTATTTTGTTTTTGTTGTTTGTGATGTGAGCTGCTGTAATGCCTTAATTTCCCCTCTGGGATTAATAAAGTACCTATCTATCTATCTATCTATCTATCTATCTATCTATCTATCTATCTATCTATCTATCTATCTATCTATCTATCTATCTATCTATCTATCTATCTACATCAAAGCTAGCTGGAGGTGCAATTAAATGTTCTGAGATTTTTACCAGAACTTGGATAGAAGTGGAATATTTTGTTGAATTATGTTAGATTAATATAATTTCAGCTGCAGCCTAATGATTTTTTACAGATTGTATGATGTTTATTTAACAGTTCATGGTGAAGTCATACATCTCTGTTTGTTGAAAATAGCTTTGAAAAACAACAGAATCTAGTTAATTTCCCATAGCAGGTGAACTGTTCCTGATATAGGAAGGAGATGTTAGACATGTTTTGGAAATCTTATGGAACTTCTTGTGCTATGTGATGTACAGTGTGCTATACAACTTGCACTACATATTTTGTACTACAACAGTACATATTTTAACAAAACTATAATAATCTTATTATCTATTGTGACCAAACAATGTTTTCTTGTGCCGCCAGCCATTTCAATGCTCATCGTTATTCTGGTTCCAATACTCTGGGGAAAACGTTCACTGAACATATGGATAATAGGAAACAATCACCTCAGGCAGGCTGCAAGATTTTATTTTACCTCAGCTGAGACGCTGTTCTGTTGCATGATTGCCAGAACATGTTATCTGTGATCATCATCTCTGTTTTTAGTCTTACTGGAGCTCAATTCATATCCCTGTCTTTTGAGCTGACGCTATTCAGCCTCAACAAAGGTATCTCAGTGACAAAAGAAAACACTGCATATTATTTTGCAGTCACAACAATTGGCAATTCAACTTCGCAGCTGTTATCACAAATTGTTTTACAGCAATTAGCACAGTAGTATGAGAGTACACACAGACCCGCACTGCTAATCCTTAGATAGGTAAGATAGGCTGTTACCTTCCCAACTCTCATCTCTGGTCTTTGAAACCATTTATTTTGTCAACAATAGGAACCAAGAGGTATAACCACAATGCAATCTGCCATCCAACTACCACAAATCCCTCCAAGGCTGTATTGTAGAGACAGATCTGTATGTAACTGTGCTGAGAGAGCCCTGCAAGGCCACAGCCCTTTATGTCAATACCCTTCCCTGATGCAGTTGTGCCAATGCTAATGCTCTGCTCTGGTCCCGGCCGTGGCAGAGATGAATGATCGTGTGCTGAGTGAGTGCAATGCAGTGGCTGTAATTGAATAACCTCTGTGGATAATTAGCATTCAGTAATTACCTGCTCAGAGCCCTTTCGTCACTTGCTGAGTTTTGGGGAGGACATTACTCAACATAAATAGCTCAGCGATATTCCACATTCTGCCAGAGCACAATATTGGTGTTAGCCGTGAAGGAGAAATGTATTGTCTGGTCCAGACAAAAGGATTATACCCTTTGTACTGTAGTTCTGCTACTTTTAGCAGAGCTGTAGGAGAAATTCACAAGACAGGACATCATTTAGTTCCAAGGCCACAGTATATGTAGTACAGTAGCAAGCACATGGCATTTTAGATGATGGATCCATTCAAATGCAAATGCATCTAGGAAGTCTGTATGCCTTTTCCCCTTTGGTATTAAATCTCTCTATTGTATGTCGCTATGCCTTATGAATGTAAATACTGTGCTTTCTATGCCCATACTCACATATTCTTCTCTCTGTTTTGCTCTCCCCCTTTCTCTTTCTCTCCCCCTCTACCCCCTGTCCCCTCTCACTCTCTCTCCTACACTCTCTCTCCCCCACCACTTACTCCCTTTCCCCCTCTCCCCCTATCCCCCTCCCTCTTCTGTACTTCAGAGGCACCTCAGAGGGACAGCGAAGACCCAGCAGCAGAGTCTGTCTCAGACTCCTCCCTGTTCGTTCGCTGGGGTCACGACCTTGGCCCAGAGAGCCGCCGGGCGGCCCTAAAGAAGTTCCAGTACTATGGCTACAACGGCTACCTCAGCGACCGCCTGTCCCTGGACAGACCCATCCAAGACCTTAGACCTGATGGGTTAGTAATGAGAGTAGAGACTCTCTGAATGTTTAGGCATTTTGGTCACTCTTTACTGTACAAGTTGTTTCATGTGGTAATTGCATAATAATGGAGTTAGGAAGTTTGGGTTATTACACAAGTGGAATAAGGACAGCATTTACCAGCATTTTCAAACCATTAAATTCTTGTGATCCTTGTTCATTGTTATACCCAATGTTTGTTGTTTCTCCTCAGGTGCAGGAACATCTCCTATCCCTCCAACCTCCCCCAAGTCAGCATTATCTTTATCTTTGTGAATGAGGCTCTGTCTGTCATCCTGCGCTCCATACACACGGCCATGCACAGGACCCCCTCCCACCTCCTCAAAGAAATCATCCTGGTGGACGACAACAGCAACAATGGTAAGACTGTGCAGCAGTGATAGTAATCTCCCGTAATCAGTAAGCTTGTCTAAGACCCTGAAAACATCCATTAGCTCCCCAAGCTTGGCGGGAATTCCTATTGCTTTTTAAAACTATAATAAAATGCACAATATGCTCAATTTCGGTGGAGTGTCTGGGAGTCCAATTCCCAGGAAAATGTGGTGTTCTGTAAATGCATTTTGTGCAATTCTACATCGTGCAATTCTACATCACAACATTTCTAAGCAGCAGTTTGCTTGCTACCGAGCCACGACACTGCAGGAAAAAACTCGACTATGTCAAATGTATCAAGGATGCATATTTTTCTTTGCAAGAGCAGATAGTCTGTGTTGCGCTTGCAATATTCACTTTGAGGAAGCACTGAATTGTTTCAATTAATTTCAGCTAAATCTGGTGCAAAGCATCTCCTCTCTCCGAGATTACTGTTTTTGTACATGATCTCTGACAAAAATAAGCGTAATAAACAAAAAGTTAATTAAAGTTAAACTAACATTTAGACCACTAATTTGTTCCAATCCATACACGAGTTAGAGCAGGTTATGCGTTTGAGTGTGTGATTTTTCACAAGCAGTGGGACTGTGTGTGTGTTTTTACTTCCTTTGCCTTGCCCTGTGTGTGTGCAATCTGAGCCATCAGAGTTCATAGTTGTCATAGCAACACCCCTCCCCCTCGGCATGCTCCGAGAGACACTCTGTGCAGCGGACTGGTCTGAGAGAGCTCTGTGTGTTTGTGTCTGAACACGATGAGAAGAGGGGGTGGGCAGTGGGCGACTTTGGAGGCGGGCTATAGGCTGCCAACCCAATCACAAGTTAGAAACGGTACTGGTATTTTCTGTGCTATTTTTCCATTGGCAGAACAAAAACAATAATAACTCTTAACTTTTGATTGGGTGGGCAAGACGCACACAGCCGTTCCAATATTCACGATATAGCACACCCTTGAGTTGTGTTATTGCTTTTAAACAACGGTTTTACACCGATAGCAACAATCCAAATGTTTAGTTCTCCTGATATATTGTATATTGGTGTATGCCCTCCGCCTATAAAAGTAGTTCATAAAACTATTGCCCTAGTTTTGGACCCAGGTTGGTTGATGATTCTGGAACACATGAAACGCTCACCGTAGCAAGAAATGTAATAAGACCATTAGCGACCCACATTCTAAATATTTAACCTTGTATATACAATACAGTACATTCTAAATGGATCTTTTCACACACTGCACCAGATAAATTCACTCATGAAAACAGTTATTCAGACATTTTCTACATCGTACTGTACCTCTATACCTAGATACACACTGTAGACATTGTAAGATACATCTATTCACATTTGCCATGCCCGAGTACAGACTGCACATCAGGAGTTTAGTCACATACAGTGGCGTGAAATGTATTTTACTGCTAACATATTTGCAATTACTGATAAAGATTTGTTGGTGTTGCATATAAACGTTATGGATTTCCTCCACACGGCTCACAATTAATGTATTTGTAAGCTTAGTTATTGCAGCAGGACAGAGCTGCATACTGATCGGCTTTCCAGCCAAGGGCGAGGATGAAGATTTAACGTGTCTGTTTTCCCTAGACTAATAACTCAACATGAAAGTGTGTGTATGAGCATGAAGAGAGATCATATGATGACAAATGAGGATCAAATGGTTCCAATCGAGGATTTAAAATTGACTGCTTCTTATGAATAGATTTTTAGAAGGCCTGCTTTTTCAGGCTGTCAATTTGGGATCATTAGATTAAAAAGAGAATGTCCTTAATAAAGTAAATTAATTTGAAGACAGAGCAGTAGCCCGCAGGCATTATGTTCCAAGGCCACAGCATACAGAGTGTGGAAATGAAGATGTAAATGTTCCTTTGTGGCCAACGGTATTCTCTCTGTAGATTTCTTGATACACTGTGAAGCAAGAGGACATGGCTAAATGCTAGGGTGGCCAACCCAGACCAATCCCATTCCGAAAAATACGAAGAACTCATTCCTGTAGGTGACATCAAGGGTTCTCTTTCAGTTTCATATCACGCCTGGTACAGGCTGGTGACGCTTGTAAGTGAAGCACACCATTTCATCCTTTCCACTCTTAACTCTATTTTACCGAGAATCGTATGATTCTCCTGGGGTGTTCGATTTCTGAAGAATTTGGTAAGCCAAGTTTGGATTATTTCGATTGTTTCGATTTTCACTGGGTTTAATCCAAGCATGGACTGCCGTTCTCTACACCTCGTTCTGTGACCTAAGGCTCTGCTGGATACTGAGGCACTTGGATGGAGGGTAAGGTACGTGGAGGGCATCGTTGCTGCAGAGGGACTTCTACACAACCTGCTACATGTAGGAACCGAAGGATGAGGTCCTCTCCAAGCCGGACATGTCCACAGAGCCTCCTCTGGTCTCAAAATGGAGCTCCCAGGGGCCCTCCCACTCTCCAAGAGGACTAGGCTAGATGGGATAAGCCTGTAGAGTAATCTCCCGTCCGTGCGACAGCGCATGCCTCTTCTCGCAAAATGCCTAGAAGCCGTCAAAGCATCATGGAAGCAGACCTTCTCAGCCAAGGCACGGAGCGGCACCAGCCTCTACGAACCACATGAATAGGAGAAGGCTGGGTGGCTCTAAAATAACATTCACAGATAAAATAATGTCAGTTATAAATAATGGTGATTATTTATATTCATTATTATATAATTCAGGTTTTCAAATATCAGAGTATTGAAGTAAGTGACAAAATAAAGTGGTTTATATTCAATAATCTCCCTTTAAACCATCGATTTACCAGGGTTAAGATGATACGCAATTTCATTGACCCTTAGTGGAAAGTGAGGTGACTTTTGCAGTACATTGCAATTGAGATCAAGGTTAAACTTACGTGTGCTCTAAACCACAGACCTGAGAACACAGCAATCATATTTAAGCAGCTGTGAGTTTAAATTCTGTATTTCTGTTCTGTGCGTCTCTGTTGGGTTTATGAGCTATGTTAAATAGCCCCTGGATGTCTAAAGATCATTTTCCACTTATGTGGCATTACTCCCCTGCCATGCTCTGAATGGTAGATCATGACACTGCAATGTCTGACCTCATGAGTCCTGATCACACCGTCTGGTTGCCATGGTGACACGCTGTGATAACCAGCTGTCAAATTAAAACAAACAAACCAAGGATTGAGGGAAAGGAGAATTCACTCACTTCGCCGTTCCTTCTGACGGTACTCTAGGAGAGCTGTGAGACATCAATAAGGAATACAAAGGGGGCTTTACATGAATCCCCAGTAAGAAACCTCTGTAATTGACAATTGGCATTTCAACTAGAAAGTCAACAACAGTTCAAGAAGAAACCAAAAACTGATTAAGGATTGACAGAATTCCTTTCAAATCCCCATGCTTATGTTGAATGGATAGAATTTGTGACTGCACAGTATGAGACTTTTCAAAGGTAAAGGTAAGGTCATGTTTCCAAGGTAATGCCATGCACTAACCTTTTCCTTCATCTGTGTGTGTGTGTGTGTGTGTGTGTGTGTGTGTGTGTGTGTGTGTGTGTGTGTGTGTGTGTGTGTGTGTGCTTGTGTGTGTACACACTCATACTGTAATTGTGTGAATGTGCATGTAGCCGAACTGAAGGAGAACCTGCACAACTTTGTGGAGGAGACCAACGCGCAGCATCCAGACTTCATCAAGGTAGTCCGCCATGACAAGCAGGAGGGTCTGATCCGCTCCAGGGTCAGTGGGTGGAGGGCTGCCACCGCCCCGATCGTGGCCCTGTTTGATGCCCACGTGGAGTTCAACATCGGATGGTGAGAGACGACACGTGTTAATCCATTCCCACAACATTGTCTATGTTTATTAGGAGAGGACTGGTCTATGGTCTTTGGAGTCTACTTGATTAGATGCAGATTCTAGTTGTGGAATAGATGCAATTTCACAGTCATTTCTTAATAAAATAAGGCATGTCATAGATGAGGCAGACAATTGTTTGAATTATATGAAGTTGCCCTCAGTCTAGAGGTACAGTACACTGTTAGAAGAACGTGATTCAAAAAATTATTTTGAAACAAAAAAAAAGCTAAGATCTGGTATTTGAATGGTGTTTAAATGTAAACCCAATGCAAGTTTTATGATACACTGAATGTGATCTGTGTCCCCATATAGTGCGCGTCGAGTCCATGGCATAGGCTAACAACTGCGCATCCACAATGTTCTGTTCACCTCAACTCCTAAATTAACCCTCAAATGCCAAGGCTCAATGGGCTTCCTCTCAAGTAGGCAAAATGTTAAAATAAAGCTAGGTTGATACTGAAATTAACAGGCACTACATCTTGGGCTACAAATATAGTCACGTGACTCGCACAAACTTCGCTCTATAATGACTGCCATCTCAAATCTGTGGGCTTCAAATAATGCTACGAAATAAAGCAAGGTAAATTCATACATCCACACAAAGAATCACTCATGTGGTCTACAAACATGAGCTTTTATACACAAAACCAGAAGGTTTACATTTGATAATGTATGTTAACTAGATGGATGGAGACTCTGAGGACCTAGGATAATGCTCATTCGGTTTACAAAAAGGAACATTAATTGATTGTTTTCAAATAATACTTTAAGGTTGCTAATATATCAAACAAACACTACAACATAGGCCTCAGGCAACAACTCCTAACTTGGATAGGGAGAGACGGGGAGCAACCAGAGGGAAAATGGGTAAGCTGAATCAGATTCAATGATTTTTTGACATTACGTGTAAGTGGCGCATCCCTGATCGAGTAGCGTGTCCGATATGCTGGCTGCTACCATTGTGTTTATCCCAAACTAACTCTCAAATCCTTGGACTGCTTCCAAATAATACTGTGAAATAAGTTTTACGTTTTTGAATGAATGTTAAGCACTGCAACTCCTTCCCCATTCAGTGCGCGCCTATCACCATGGCCCGCTCTTTGGTGCCCTGCTCTCATAGACTCTGATAGATTAAAAACCCACTAGGCTAAAATTTAGTCTAGAAACGTGAGCTCACCTTATACCAGCGGCAACTTTCATTAAGGCACGTAAAGGCGTCCGCAAACCCCAAGCAGTTTAACCACAGCAATGTCTCCAAGCCCCATCAGTCTGGAGTGGACATTGACTTCCTTAGTCAATGTCCTTATGGTTATGCACACACACACGTGATCACTGCAACTATGTACGCACAGTATTAAAACCTCAAAGAGCAAAGTTGGGAGATGCTTCAGTACATTCTACAACTCTATTCTCAGCATCAGTGGCAGAGATGTGTCTATATTTTGTTAATGCTTTTGTTGCCTGTAATTGGCTGAGCAAACAATGGGTGCTGGTGATTAAATGTACTGTAACTCAGCAGCCAATGAAAAACATGAATGTACCCACAGTTTTTAAACACTTTTTTGACTAGTAAGCCTTTTTAATAAGGAGGTACTGATGAGGAGTTTATCACCTCACAGAGATGAGATAACCAATGAGAAGTGTATGAAAACACCTTAGTAGAGCAGGGACTCCTCATATAATTAAGAGCATTTGGAAACTTCAGAGGAAAGAGTGTCTTGGAGCTCCCAAAAAAGAGGTATTCTGATTCTGCACTGATTCTGCACTGCACTGATTCTGCACTGCATCATATGGGTGCTCAAACACTTCTCGATTAGAGTTCAAATCTCTTAGAGGTGCTTCACAACTCTTGGTTTATTGATGTAACACTACCCCATGTTATGTTTCAAAACCTCTCATGATTAGTGTTTCATACATCCTAAAACATGTCTTAAAACCATCACAAAAATGTGTTTCAGTATTTTATGTATGGTCTGCAAACACCAGCATTCATTTTAGAGTATAGAGTTCAATGTGTTGTCAATGGCAACTGAGTGTACGCCTATCAGAGTTTCCTGTCATTTGTGGCTGTTAATCAGCTTGACAGGCTGACACAACAATCACTGAAGAGTCTGGGCAGGATCCAAAACAACCCCACTCACTTCTGATGTGTTTTGGCTCAGGTCTAAGAACACACAGTAATAGTTACTCTCAGTCCTCCCAGCTATAGATTGGGTGTCAAGTCTACAACTAAGGAAATCATTCGCCTCAGTGCAGCAACGGTGTTTAAAGAGGAACAGGCAAGGCCCAAACCTATCTTTTATGTACACAAACATTTCTGCGAACTACAGGTTTGTGAAGATGTGTTAACATTAATCTAAGCTCTACAGCGTAGTACAAGCCTGTGTTCTGATGTCTGCATTGTGAAATTAGCTCTTCCTGTTCCAAATGTATTCGCAGAGCCGTAATGTGGTCATTTTGAATGAATTATTCAGAAATGCTCTCATTAAATGACTGACTGCTGTGTTTATCGCTTCACTCCACTAGTAAATGTTAAAATTATCTGGTCTCTGTCCAAATGACAGAGAGCAATAGATTAACTGTCTTTCCTGATGTCCTCCATTAAATTATTCCACTACTGAAAATGTACATGCCTGTGTAAATGTTTTGTGACTGAAGACTGGAGTCCTACTGATATAAAAGCACTTTTCCTTGATTGTGGCTTTGATTTATGTGAGGCCCATTTGATGTGAACTTCATAAGATAACTTTATCCAACCTTGTTGTTTGTTTCTTTACCATATCAACACCTCCCCATCTCTACCTCAGATGTGTTTTCTGTGTGTGGAGCACTAGCATACAGCCTTATGGGGAGTTGCCATAATGAGCCGTTAAGAATTAGTGGGCTCGGATGAAAAAATAATCGTCACACTGGTTTCCTCCCTCTCTTCCCTGTGATGTTACGACAGTGCTGAAAGATATTGTTTATATGATGTAAGAACTGCTGTTTTTTTCTGTGTGAATGGGCTATCTTCGGAAGATAGCGGCTGTGTTCCATTATCCACACAAGCATTTTATTTGTTTTTGTTATATTTATTGTTTTGTCCAGTTTAGTCCCATTGAGATACACGTACTACTTAGATTGCAGCTACAGTATATATTCTCCATGCATTCTAAATGGCATGTGTATATATTGGATTTTAGCCATATAGAGACAGTCCATGCGTTTTTCAACATGCTTGCTCTCCCCTACAGGGCTGAACCTATCCTATACAGGATCCAGGAGGACAGGACTCGCATCGTTTCCCCATCGTTTGACAACATCAAATACGATACGTTTGAAATTGAGGAGTATCCACTCTCTGCCCAGGGTTTTGACTGGGAGCTGTGGTGTCGCTACCTGAACCCACCCAAAGCCTGGTGGACCCAGCACAACCACACCACTCCTATCAGGTTAGTGGGAAACAAGACTTATTCCGTTATCACACTACACACTACAGAGCCAAACCAAGCTGAGACGTGATGAGCTGTACTAACTGGACTGTTTACGCATCCAACATACTTACGCTTGTATACTGCATTGTAATGTAATTGCTGTACTCATGCTGGAAAGGACCATGTGAAAAGAACATGTCCAATCCAGCACAGTTCAGTTTGGGTCGGCCCTGTATTGTGTAAAGCCATGCCTTAGCTGCTATTGCATGCTGTTTCACAATCTGTGTTTCTATTGCAACGAGAAACACACACAAGGTTTGTTTATGTGGTTTATTTGGCTTTGATAAGAATGATGTAAGAATGATATAAATCTAGGACAAAGTCTCCCACTGTTGGATCAGTGTTGACGAGTAGATGAAAGTTGTTTTCTTCCTCCTGGATCTTTTTTTCGACAGCCTTTAACTCAGTAACATGATGCAAGACATCATCCTCTTTCTTGACTGGAAAAATGTGAATAGGCAAACAACCTCTTGTACTGTAGGTTTAGTATAGAAAACAAATGTTGACAATGACCAAATGTGCACACTTCAGCTATGTTTATTTCAAAGTGCATAGAGCTATTACCATTGGTAAGTAGAAGAGCTCAGAATAATATGATACACCAGTGATCCAATCTTCATCTTTTAACCAGGAGCCCAGCTCTGATTGGCTGCTTCGTGGTGGACAGGAAGTACTTTGAGGAGATCGGCCTGTTGGACGAGGGGATGGAGGTCTATGGTGGAGAGAATGTGGAGCTTGGTATCAGGGTGAGTCAAATTTCTATCACTTTTTTTTAATGTTTTTCTCATATGAGGAGTCTGTTAGAAGCACTGGTGTGTGTTTGTGGTACGTGTGTGTGTGTGTGCATGCATCTATGCGTGTGTCTGTGTGCGCATGTGCGTGCGTGCGTGCGTGCGTGCGTGCGTGCGTGCGTGCGTGCGTGTGTGTGTGTGTGTGTATGTGAGTGAGTAATCCACCACTGCCCTGTGTGTAAGTACCTGCTGCACTGCTGTGTGTAGCTGGAGGAGGTAGAGTTAGCTCAGTACCACACCAGATTGGCCAGGGGAGGAGCTGCAGTATGTAGAGGAGCTCTCCATGGCGAACTGAGAGTGGGAGATGAGACACAGTGAGTTCCAGTGTGCAGCTCAGTGCCTGGGTCATTGTGGTCTGGCAGTCTTGTGGTTCTGCAGCCTTGTGGTTCTGCAGCCATGTGGCCTTGCATCATTGTGGTCCTGCAGTGTTGTGAAGACTATTACTAAGGAGTAAATCTTCCCACCCTGATGACCCAGTGCTAAGATATTGGGTCAGTCCAGCTGTGTTTCCAACTTCTATCTGCACAGGGGAATTTCAATGTATCCCGAAGTAACTGCATTACATTATTGTATTGAATGGGATTTTTAAGTAAGATGCAGTCTTTTTTCATAGGAACATGTAGTTAAGAGATTGTATCGAGTGGATGCCAAACTTCCGTTCTGCTATGAAATGGCCTTCACTTTTTTAAGTTTGACCTTAAATTTGTGACTGAAACTTCAAATAGAGTGAACTATCCCTTTAACAGCATTCTCTTTAACAAGCTATGCGTGCCAGTACATAATTGGCCCTAATGTTCTAGATACTGTAATAGAGACTCCAGTCGTGGATCATCAGTGTTGTTGTCAATAATTATGTAAATGGTCTATTTTTTTACAGTATCAGAAATCACACATCTGTCCACAGGGTATAATTTTCACAGTAATGAATTGTTCTATTTAGGTCTTCTGAACAAGTGGGGGTGGCATCATCGGTAATGTGATTTGTCTGTTTTTCTACAGATGGTTCCTCTCTGATAACCACACGCTGTTGTTTAATAAAGACTCATAGATCTTCATTAAGTCATTTTTTTCCTGTGTGGGTTTACTGCTCATTGTCTCCTTTTAGATTGTTTTAGTGTCCTATCATAGCAGGCAGTCTGGGTTCTGGGTGAATTACAATTTACAACGCTTTTGTTAGAGTGCCCCATTCAACCCCATTTCAATTAGCTAATTTTTCCCTAAATCCCTGATAAAGTTCTGTTCAGTTTGTGACCAAGAACACATTCATATAACAATCAGTATTGATAGCTTCCCATATCATTTCAGCCCAGGCCACTCTCAAATTTTCTTCACACATCACAGGAAGTGTCTTCTGCAGATACAATTGTCTTTAGTCAGTAAAAGTAAGCACACCCCATATATTCCCAATGAGCCATTTGAGGCTATACTGAACAGGAGTATAGTGGGAGACTCACTTAAAAATGTTCACCCACGGACTGGTCTTCTTCCTCTTTACCTACTGCACTGTCATAGTGACTTAATCCCTCCCCCACTATCTCTCTCTCTCTCTCTCTCTCTCCCTCCCACTCTACACACACACACACACACACACACACACACACACACACACACACACACACACACACACACACACACACACTTTGGCATGGGCTGATATGCTGCATTGTATACTATAGAATAGCTCCTCCTAATATCCCTGTAAAGTAAATCCCTTTACAAATATATGGTGATATTTAAAATCTCTTTTGGGGAAGGTGCTAAAGTATGCTGTTTCAGACAGGCAAGCTTTGGTGGTGATGCCAACGGAGGGTTCACTCAATCAAGAGCATAGGGGTTTCAGATGAACTTCCAATGATGAATGTAACTCTTTTTCTCCCTCTTTCGAGAGATTTTTTTAGACTCTTTTGTTTGTGTAATTCCAGGTATGGCAGTGTGGGGGCAGTGTTGAGGTTCTGCCCTGTTCTCGGATAGCGCACATTGAGCGCGCTCACAAGCCCTACACTGAAAACCTGACTGCTCATGTGCGGAGGAACGCTCTAAGGGTGGCAGAGGTGTGGATGGATGAATATAAGAACCATGTTTACATGGCCTGGAACATCCCCCCACAGGTAATAGGACAGGGATGTTAGAGTAGGCTATGTCATTACACATCTTAGGGTAAGTTTCCCAGACCACGATTAAGCCTAGTACTGGACTAAAGATCATGTTAAATGGAGAGCCTGGAGAGTGATTTCTAGTCCAGTAGTAAACTAATCTGTCTCTGAGAATCTGCTGTTTATGCAGTGCAATCATAACCAACCATGAATTGAATAGATTATGTGTCTGTACATGTGTCTTTATCCAGAACTCAGGGATCGACATAGGAGACATCTCGGAGAGGAAGGCGTTGAGGAATAGACTGCAGTGTAAATCATTCAGATGGTTCCTATCAAACATCTACTCTGAGATGAGAACCTACAGTGACACCATTGCCTATGGAGTGGTGAGTATGCTGTCTGCGCTCACCATTGTTTCTTGTCAAAATTAAATAGGTGACTATGTTGCTTAATCTAAAAATGGCTTTACCTGAGATAGAGGACTTATTATCATTATTATCATTCCAAAAAGAGGCACACAGCAACAAAAAGCTTCTTCATGGATGTAAATTGTCTTTGAATACTGAGAAAAGTTGTTATTATTATTATTGTTAAGATGCTATCGCTCAATTTCCTGTGAGATGCTTCATGGTAGAAACTTGAAACCTATGCAGTATGACCTCCGAATGTAATATTACCCCCATTGGCCTAATGTTTTTGAAATTTTGAAGGCAACTTTTAAAAGCAATTGCCAACTTTTCACAGATTTTGACAGCCATTTTGAAATATGAAAACTGTAGTTTTTTGTTTTGTTAATCAGATCTTGCCTTACACAAATCTAAACTAACTGTCTAACTAACTGTCTAACTGTCGATTTCTAACATTGAATTCTCTCCTTTGCTCTGCTTTCGGCTTTTACTTTTCAGCTTTTGTGCTGTCGCACCAACGGCTCACGCTGAAGCGAGCGCCCGGAATTTTGCTCATACCTGGCGAAAATAATAAATATAAAATAATCAATATAAATAATTTCATTTGGAGGTCATATGCAATCACCTGCCTTTTTTTTTTTTTTTTTTTTAAGTGAAGCGAGACATCCGTTAAACAATTTATCCTTATACAGAAATGTCCTTTATAAAGGCAAGGCACCATTGTAAGAGTCAGTCTCTACCCTCAGCTTGTGTACTACACCTACGTACTTTACCACTGAAGCACTGAAGCAATGATTGGTTGAGGATGCCTGAAAAATAGGTCACTTTAATTGAAACATGAGTGTGTGTGTGTGTGTGTGTGTGTGTGTGTGTGTGTGTGTGTGTGTGTGCACATGCGCGCTAGAATGATTTGATGCCATCACTGAGCATGTGTGGGAGTGCTGCTGTGAGTGCAACTGAGGGGTGTATATTTGAAGTACATATTTCACAAAACTACCTCACTTGGGTGTGCTAAGGGTGATGTTTGCATGATTACGCTATTTGTTCTATGATAATCATATTGAATATCTGACAAACTGTAGATCATACAGGGCAAATGCAGGGCAAAAATAGAGAGATGTATTTCTGTACAGTACAGTAATAGCAAGGTTGCATTTCTTGGCGGGGCCTACTGTATAATGCACATGACAGAAGTTCATCCCCTCTCTATCTTAATGAAGGAGAATCAGACAATGTCCAAATTCACTCACATTGTTTATTTACTTTTCAGCTTGAAGCCATACATAACATACTGTATACTATACAGCTGTATAACAGCATTTTACCCAGTAATTTATTGTTTTCTTTAGTCCATACTAGACACATTCACAAAGAATCATGATTTAAAATGATCTCTGAGTCAAAAGATTTCTCTTAGAATGCCCAGATCAGTCCTGATGATCCAAGTCAATTCCTACAACCCCCAAGATTCCCCTCTGCCTCCTACGCAAGGTCCTTCTGTTGAACAGCACAACAGCTAGTGCTTGCTGCTCTCTGGGTCCCACTGGCATAGTATAGCAGGATCAAAGTGCAAAATGTGTTGATGTTATGAAACTTTTCTAGGAGCTAAACACAGATAGCTGCTGCACACAACATGATGATAGTTTGAGATGGTATGCACCATAGATTGACTAGAAATACACATAAAAATTGATTTCAGGTAACATTCCCCCATAAGTCTTACCCTATCCCCATACTACATTTTAATGCATTCATACACTCACTGAACACTTTATTAGGAACACTATACTAATACTGTGTAGGGCCTCCCTTTGCTCTCAAAACAGCCTAAATTCTTTGTGGCATTGATTCCACAAGATGTTGGAAACGTTCCTTTGAGATTCTGGTCCATGATGACATGATTGCATCACGCCATTCCTCAGATTTTTCAGGTGCACTTTCAAGCTGTGAATCTCCCGTTCTACCACATCCCAAAGGTGTTCTATTGGATTCAGATCCGGTGACTAGGAAGGCCACTGAAGAACACTGTCATGTTCATGAAACCAGTTTGAGATGGCTTTTGCTTTGTGACATGGTGCATTATCATGCTGGAAGTAGCCATTAGAAGATGGGTAAATTGTGGCCATGAAGGGATGCATATGGTCAGCAACAATACTCAAATAGGCTGTGGCATTCACGCGATGATTGATTGGTATTAACAGGCCCAAGTGTGCCAAGAAAACATTCCCCACACCGCTACACCACCTCCACCATGAGAAGGTGTTCCTAATAAAGTGTTCAGTGAGTGTACTTACTAAGTGTCTGGAAACTAATCTTTCCTTAAAAGCATTGTGTTGGCGCAAGGATAATGGGAAAACAATCATTTATACTATTTAGCTATATCCTTAATGCAAACTGCCTAAAGTGGTTTCCATTTGTTCAAATTGTATTCACACACACACACACACCAGTTTGTGTGCTGTTTCTTTCTTCCATAAAAGTCTAATTAACAGTCCTGGGTGCCTAGACAGAGGAAGGCTTAAGGGCTTTTCAGAAACACATTGTCACTGAACTAGTACAGAGAGAAGCTTCTGCACTCTAAATCTGTCTCTGTCTCTGTCTCTGTCCCTCCTCTTCTGTTATTTAACAGTCTGTGTTCTCCCCCTCTCCCCTATGTTTTCACTACTCTCTTCTCTCCATCCTTCTCTCTTCTCTCTTATCTCCACTCTCCCCTCTCTCGTCCCTCCTCTTTTCTCTTCCTCTCTCCTCCACCTCCTCTCTCCCCTCTCTTCTCTCTCCTTCAGTTGAAGAATGGTCTTAGGGGTGACCTGTGTCTGGACCAGGGACCTGACTCAGACAACATTCCCATCCTGTACCTTTGTCACGGGATGACACCACAGGTGAATGCCCTCTGACCCCTGACCCTTCCATCTGCAAGGACACATGTAACCCTGTCCCAGTAACATGTAAAACACAACAATACTGTCCTAATACGAACATTCACAACAATTACAACTGGGTCTCTGTCCTTCAGTACAATCATCCCTGTTTAATTGTCTACATCCACCAAATGTATACCTTCATCATAAAAGTTTTCAGAAAAAGGTATTTTCTCATATAGTATATATTTTTCGCATATAGTATCTGACTTCTCCCTGTTACGTTATTGTAATAAATTGGGTTTTCTGCTAATGAAATATTTATGTCTGGCAGTCTACAGTACATATTCACATTAGCATAAATACATCACATAACTCCAACAAGACAGCCTGGTGGTGCATCTTGTTGAGTATTTTGGGACAGCTTTGCAGTGCTCTATTGTCGGAGAAGTCAATACAATCGACTCCTGCCTGCAATTCTAAACCCTTGACTTCTATCTGGGTCATACACAGCTACTGTATCTATCTTCCCAAACTGCTGCGCTTGCAGTTTTCTATGTTTCGCTGTCACAATCAGTTTACATTTTTCCCAGAGACGTTTATTCAGCTTGTGACATAGAAATGGAATTAAACCACCATTCTTTTCTGCTGAAATTCAAGAGATGATATTGGAAATAGAAGGCGCCAAAGTCTGAAATACAGTTTGTCTTTAGTTGTGTGAGATGCACTACTGGAATGACTGAAATTAGAGAATATTTTGCATTTAGTATTCAAAAAGAATGTGTGAAAAACAAAACAAACATTCATTTAGGGAAACACCATGTTGTTGTTAATTATGGTAACCCAAACAGTTTGAACCTTTTTTTGTTGAAAGGACTTGCATGTATGTGGGAGTCGGTCTGATGATAAATGAGACCACACAGATTGAGATTTCATCCTGTCCTAGGAATAAAAGGATTGCATCATGAGGGAGAAAGATAGAGGGTCTCATGTCGTAGTGAATTAATTGAAGAGGGATGAGTGAACATTGGCTGTTTAATGTACAAATCCTCAGTCCTTACAGTAAGTGGATAACCCCGCACCCAACACACACGCACACACACACAAACACACACACACACACACACACACACACACACACACACACACACATTCAGGAATGTCCCCCCTCCCTCCCCCTACACTAATGACGCATGGTAGTAATTGAAATCGGGAGAGAATCTCCTGTGCAATGAGCGCCAGTCTCTTGAAAACAACAAGCAACTTTAAACAGCTCAGTTATTCTGCTTATTCCACAATTGCTACTTTAAACGATCCATTGGGGATTCTCATGAATACAGAATAAGCTTTTATATGTCAGTGGTGCATAGTGTGCAGAGTACACACTCTCTTTTTATTGCTCCTGTAGAGACTTTTTGTTTGCTCAGTTAAAGACGTAGAAGTCATTCTGTATAAATCTTTAAAAGACTTGTGGTATCAGTAACAGTATCTGAGTGTCTGTAACTGACTTGAAGCAAGAAGAAGTGTGTATTGAAGTCTTAAAGGTAATGGAAATCAGATATGGTCCTAGTTTTGAGTGGAGAGATTGGTTGGTGAAGATCAATATCCTGTGAAAATTAAACCTGAATTACCAAGCTATTGAGTAAACGCAGGGAGAACTGAACTCTCAAGAAGAAAGGCTTGTTGGATGTTTTGTAGCAGGAATTGATCTTGATGCAAGATTAAAGTAAAATAACTTGTGTACTGGCTGAAGTCAGCCAGCTGAAGAAATGTAATCGATGTTGGTTTGAAAAGCGTTCTGCCACTGGGGACAGAGGACTTTTATTCCAACAGCCCTGATGCTTTATAAAGACACAGCTTTAAGGTACAGAAGACATTGATTTATGTTTTTAGAATGCATCAATTATTAAAAACATAAGGGAGTCTTTTTAACATCCAATTATCCAACTCTAAACTTTCAGACGTACTTCAGACATGTTCATCTGTGCGAAAGAGAATCATTTACCGCAACTGGGATCAAAATCGAAACTTGATTTATTGTAAAATCACACATTATTCTGACCTCTCTTGTTCAGAGGAAGAACAATTGTTTCCCAAAGCAATTTTCATTGAACTTGTTTCCTGCTCAGAGGGTGGTGAATCATATTAGATAGATGGAGTGTGGAAAACGCAGCACTATTCTGAGGCATAAGAGGAGGATATGTGAAATCAAGACATTGAAATGCTTGTTTCATTGAGGCAGAAGCTCGCTTCAAAGATGACTCTCTTGTAAGCCAATTAAGATGGGGTAAAATCTTATCAACATGAGATACCGTGATGCGCTGAATCACATGCCCTCCAGCGCTCATCCTAAAAGTTGCAGTATATGTCCTCTGCTCTCACTGTAGAACCCATAATGGATATTTGGGTTCTATCAGAGGATCTATATAGCCTGAACTACAGCTTCCATCCTGAAATTACGTTGCAGTATTTCTCCTCTGCTCTCACTGTAGAATCCAATCCATGGATATGTTGTCTCATGTTGTTGTGCCATAACTATATTATGGCACAACAATCAGTAGCCTGGTCCCTGATGCTTTGTCAGTTTGAGTTTCAAGTTTCAAGATCATTTGCCATTTGTAGGTATGGGGGTACGTACTTGGAATTTTGTTATAGAGCTCCACATACCGGTATATGAAACAAGCAAAGACAAAGATATAAGAGAAGTAGTGATGCTGGCAGACTGTAGTGGCCTCTGAGTTTGAGTCTGTAGGGGCTGTCTGGCTGCAGGTCTGTAGGTCTTGAGTTTCACTGAGGCCTGAGTATCAAATGAGTTGTACAGTTGATTAGAGCTGTCATTCCAAACCTGTCCAGTACACCTTCCCTCATCAAAATTTAGCTGCATAATATTTTTATTCACTACTTTTCTTTTATTGACATTTGAGCACCTCTATATACATACTATACATACGTACTGCAGGAAGTTGTTATTTTGTTGACGACGGGTCAAACTGAGATACACAGCTTGATATCACTTACGGTATGACACACACACACAGTTAGTTACCATGACAATTTTCACTATTTCCTTCCCCATGACCATTTCCATTATTTCCTTCCCCTTTATGAAAGAGGGTGTATGGTGTGTGTGTGTGTGTGTGTGTGTGTGTGTGTGTGTGTGTGTGTGTGTGTGTGTGTGTGTGTGTGTGTGTGTGTGTGTGTGTGTGTACCTGCCTGCGTATGTGTGGAGGTTTTTGGGCCATGTTAGTGCTGCCTCCTCCTTTTTGGGCCATGATAGTGCTGCCTCCTCCCGCTCTCCCGGCTCCTCAGCCCAGCTGCATTGCCCCCCCCCCCACAGCTCTGCCCACACAGTGAAACCTCATCATTACGTATGGAGACAACATGTATTCTCCGCCACAGCTGTTGTTGCTGCCCGTGCCCACCTCCTCTCCACAGTCAGAACAAGTGGCAGCACCAAACCCCAGTAATTACGGTCTCACTACAGTACATATTTATACCCTTAAATCAGCACTCTAGTGGATTCCTCATTCTCCTCATTCTTTACTGTTGTTTGCTGGTTTATGTTGCTGAGTAAAAGAGAGGGACACCATCCGTCAGGGTTGTGAAAACGTGACATTACAGTCGTTTATTTTTCAAGTTTTATACAGTGTTTTTATACAGTGTTTTAGATATATGTGGGAGAATGTATAGGCCTATTATCGTGTGTATGAAGATTCCTACCTGCAGTGTTGATACTGTGTATCAATAGGCATATCCAGTACACACTTCAAGGTGTCTCCTTGGTCCAGTTGATATCATCAGGGAGAGAGAGAGGGGGGGGGGGGGGAGAGAGAAAGAGTCAATGAGAGAGGGAGGAGAAAGAGAGTCCTCTCCTCCACTGAGACCCTTTGATGACACCTGACTGGTGAGGCTTCTTTTCTAATGGAATGTCAGTCTATACATTGAATATCAATCTATGTTTAATCACTGTTATTAACACCACACACGCACATACCCCCACACACACGCACACACACAAACACACACACACTCTCACACACATCACCTCCGTCATCTCTCTCAGGTTCTGAAAATAGCAGCTTAAAGGCTCAACAGTTGGTTTACATTTGGATAATTGCTTTTCTAAATGCTTTGTTTGCAATGAACAGACAAACATCATTCCACCCAATTACCTCTGACGCGTATGCTCTGTTCAGAAAGCATGCCATTTCTTCAACTCTGTTCTGTTTGCTTGGCGTTCATCTGTTGCTTGTCGTCTTGTTTCCCTTAGAACGTGTACTACACGAGCACACAGCAGTTACACCTGGGGGTCCTGAGCCCCACCATCGATGACGATGACAACAAGTGCCTGGTGGACGTGAACAGCCGACCGAGACTGCTAGAGTGCAGCTATGCTACAGCCAAGCACATGAAGTTCGCCTGGCTCTTTACTCAGGTAAAGGACATTATACTGTACACGCAGCACATTTTATAATAATAATGATAATAATAATATAATATGCTTTTATTTATATAGCACCTTTCATACATAAGAATGCAGCTCAAAGTCATGTACAATGCTGCACAAAAGAAAGAAAAAAGGAGCAGATAAACAGATAAAAAAGGAACAAAAAAGTTTTACCAGGAAAGTATGAGAATCTTTTTTTAAGGAGACCTAAATATAGAGTATTTATAAAAAAAGATATACATGCCAGCAGAGGTTAACCACTGATCTGCCTGCCCCTATCAGCTCTTTATATCATGATGTGATGCATGAGTTTATAATATCCTCTCTATGTATCTTCTCTATGACCTTTTTACCATTAGAAATTATACAGCAAAGTCATAATTAGGTGTCTAGATGAATCAGGCTAATTAGGACGTGTTCTGCTCTGTTGAGCATCTACAGAGTACAGAAGAGCAGCTGTGTTGTGACTGGCCTGTGATGTGACTAGGCTGTACTTTTGGGTTCACAGACTTGCACTCAGTGTCCTTGATTCTCATTAAGCAGTGTCACAAGGAACGTCAACCTCTAATGAAAGGCCATAGCAGATCACTGGACTCTGTCTCATTAAACATGTTAGTTAGAGCTTCTCTCTGTGGGGAACAATGAACATCATCTATGACTCTGTAGAAGCTATAGAAAGACAGACTGTGGCAGTTAGTCTCACCCTAATTAGGGCCAACGACAAAATTCATACTTAAAAACGTATTTCATTGTACTTTGATAACTTTGAGAGCAAAACCCATTAGGCCGCTTCCCCCAAGGGCTCAAATGATGGACCCTCCATTTCTGAAGCTGAGCAGGAAGACTGAAATGAATAGGCCTTGCAAAGTTCTGTTTTCTACGGAAGTAGAAAATCTGGATGAATAATTGGACTGGAATAAAAAAATTGTCATTCAACTTTATATTCAGAAATATATCCTTGTGGATATGTGTTAGTAATGATGAATGGAGATTTGTTGTTAGTATTCAACCTGTCATTCCATTAACAATGGTGCCACAGGGAAATAGTGGGCTGCTGGTGTAACATAACAGTACTGTCTCTCTGTGGCTCTTAGATCAAAAGCAGTGGGGCTGTCCCAGGAGAAGGCACAAGGACCCCTTTAAAACCTGACAGTTGGAGATGTACTGTAGCGCTTAATGAGTGTTTGAAGCCAAAGGTCCTTTCTTCTTCTGTGTGAGGAGGGGAAAGAGTGGCAGAGGAGGGGAAGGAGCAAGAGAGGAGGGGAAAGAACGAGCGAGAGGGTTTGGGTGTCTCATCTCAAGGCAGTCAGGAGCTGTGAATTATTGATAAGAGATCTTTTGAAATATTGAACTGTGTTTGACCCCTAAGGGTTGAAAGCGAAATTGCATCATAAATCTATGAGAGTCGACATCAAACATTTTTTTAGCAGCTTCTTATTTTATTGGTTGGTTATTATTTGGCCCTTTAGAGGCACCATACCACTTGCAATCTCCCAATAAAAAAGGTAATCTAAAATAACAAATGTGAAGCACAGTAGAGGACCTATCCTTACAGTACGCTCCGTTGGAACACCTTATATGTCACATCTGCTTAGCTGACGACAGTAAAAAAACGGGTTCTTCAGCTTGTCCCTATGGGAGAACCCTTTGGAACCAATAAGCAAAAAGGGTTATTCAAAGAGCTGTACTACAGGGACAAGCTTTAGGTAGAACCTTGAGAGTGAAGGATGTGCAGCAACAGAGAGCACCATTTACTAGGCTGCAGGACATATGCTCTAGTCCCAGTCTACTCTGCACACTCTTCAAAACAGATGTTTTTGAGAGCAATGTGTTACTGTACGTTTTGCTGAAGTAATACTGCTATCTAAAGACCTATGAAAATTTAACACATACAACAGGACAGAATCTTGAGTTGGTTGATTATTGGGTTGCTACTGTGACAGAGCCAGTATAAGGTGTTGAAAACTATAAATCACTTTCAAATAAACTTTTAGAGAAGTTTTAGGAGAGCAAGTGCACCATCAAATAAATTGCTATCACTTACTTGGTACTGGTGAGTGCAACTTTGGAGGTTAACATTTTCAGATAATACTGCACAGTGAGATTCCCAAGTTCATATTCCCTGGCGCACCTTTCTAGAATCAGAGCTCAGGTCACATTCCCTTACAGCCAACTGAATTCTGTTTCCACTTAGATAGCAAATCAATATTCTGGTTTGGCCCACTCAGGAGATTGGATGGGTGTGTTTCGTGGAGAGCAGGGCTGGGACAGAGTCCATCTCATACACTCTCCCTAGGGACTGGGGTAAAGTACAGATTCCTAAGTACATGGCACTCAAGGTGATATGCATACAGAAAGCTAATGCATTTCTCATGTGGGACAGTTCACACTTAAGAAAGGAGAACAATTATTCTCATGTTGTTTATTTGAGGCTAAAGTTAACTGCAATATGCAGTCATTTAAATGTTTTGCATTTTGAATGTTTTGTTCATGGAGGTTAAACAATGTCAACCCACCTTGTTTTTCAGATCACAGCTTGCTGATTCAATATGTTAGGGCACCACAGTCAACAACATGCTGATATTTAGACAAACCACTCTGGTCACTGCATAGGGAACTATACAGAGAGACAGTGAAATGCTGGTGATCTAATCCATTTGCTCCTCTTCAGACTTGGAGATAAATGAAAGACTCAAGGATAACAATAACATTTTGCAGCTGTTTCATTTTTCTGTTCTGAGCTGTTGGTTTTGTTTTGTGGTGAAATCAATCATAGTTATTGCAAGATGCAGGTGAGGTATCAATTTCTTAGCCATTTTGCCTGTAGTATTTTTCGAAGCTCCTTCGTAGCATTTTTAGTCATTTTTGCATACACTAATCGAATGAGATATGAAATAGGCCTTCGGTAATTCTCATCAAAGAACAATGCATCCAATTACATTGTGTCAACATTATCTATATGGATCCTTCCTGTCATTAAAGCCTGCTGTATAGCTCTACACCAGGTGTTTCTAAAGAATACCCAACATCCTGGTCCTCTTATCTTAAACTATCACTAATCACATTACAAAGGGGAATTTCAGTCTGTAATTATGTCTAATGGCTTGAGGGATGGAGGCTTAGTGTGTGTATATGAAACGGGAAATATGTACATATCCCGGTTAATCTATACATTACACTGTTAATCTGTACATCTCCCGGTTAATGTGGGCAGAGACGCATGTTTAAACTGCGCTTTAACCACTTGCAGTTGCGGTCCAGATCAGGTGCGCTCCATACAGCCATGTGGACATCTCTTATTATGTGGGCCAAGCAACTGTGCAAACATTTGTTCCTCCTGATGTTCGTATGCCCATCACACTTTACACTAGGCCTACTTAACTGTATGCTCATTATCGCACATGACCTATCTGATCAAATGCAGATCACCAAACCGGTTGGATAGTTGATAGCTAACTTGCTAATGAATGAAAGCCGCAGAATGAGACGCGCATGGTTTTTAACACCGAAACCACACCGGCCGCGCGCGTGCGCCAACGTGAAAAATGCCGAACATTTAGGTGCCCACATCAGACTCCATTACGACAAGCAGGAGAGAAGTAGCCTATGGATGCACGTTTGAGTATTCTAACAGGGTTTCTCCCCAATCCAATGAACAGATGGGAGAAGCGGGACTTGCGAAATATCATATACAGCGTCTCAAATAGGATCAGTTTCTATTTGAGACGCGGGGTAAAACATGCGCTTGCAGACGCTCGCAGACCACGCAAGCGGTGTGGATGAAATGATTGAATAGAATGGGAGCGTTAAAGAATTTGGCAACGCTCGCATGATTGGTGCACGCGCGCACGCGTGTGGTTTCCGTGCACGACGAATGTTTATTCACATACAGTATCCTATCATCTTCTATGTAACGCATCTGCTGTCATCGATAACTCCTCAAAGCAGCAAACCGAACCGACTTGGTAGCTGGCGGATTTACTTATCTAGCTTTTTATCTTATGGATATCAACTCCAAACTTGGTTTAAGCCATCACATTTTAGTAGCTAGTTTATGCGCTCTCTGCTCTGTTAGTTGGGTAGGCCTACCAAGCTTTTCGTGTCACATACACAACTGATGAGAGATGCTGTTCTCATGTGTGTCAGGCTGCTTTGCAATTGCGGAGCGGTGATGAAGCGCACTGGCCTACCGCCGTCTAAACATGTGTCTCTGTCCACATTAACCGGGGATGTACAGATTTACCGCAAGCAGCGATATGCACAGTATACATTAATCATTGAGTTGTGAAATGTATATATTAACTGGGATATGTATACATTAACCGCTAAATTGCAAAATGTATAGATGTATGTATACATTTGCCTTTTTCATACATTTCCTGTAACATATACACTGTCTGACAGCTATCTGAGCTCCTACCATCTGCAGTTGTATTGACTGCAGTGATGTATGCAGAGACAGTGACTATGGTATTGATGATATTGAACTTTTCTCTGTACCTTCACTATTCCCCATCCACAGGCACTTGCTATTGATGATACTTTGCCTCTGAGGAGATAAATAAGGTTGTATTTAATTCAATTGAATTGAATGAAATTTAATTGGGCTTCCTGTGTCCACATAGGGAGGCTCCATTCAAAACAGGAAGACCATGCGTTGCCTAGAGCTGGTGGAGAGCAGCGATTCAGAGTTTGGCTACAAGCTGGTGATACAGAAGTGCTCTGGTCAGAAGTGGACAATCACCAACATACTGACAGGCCCTCCTGCCCAATGAGGAGATCATCGGTGAATTCCAGGTCGACTTCATTGCAGATCTAACAACGCCTGGATAAGTGTTTAATACATCAGCTTACCACATCATATGAAAAAGCAATCTGATGCCCTACTGCGCAGTCAATGACATTGCACGCTACCATTGGTTGATGCGTGCTGACTGACTGCAACATAGTTGGCCAGGAATGCACCCCATGATGAGGTCACAGCAAACACTGGACTCACAAGAGACTTAAATGTCTTCAAAAAAGAAAAATATTGAGGAAGGAAGGAATTTGATTACATGTAAGGCGACACTTTACTGTAAGCACCTTGATGTGTCTCTGTTTGACCCAAAGACATCATCATTTGATAAATGTTAAACATTTTCCATAGTGATATGTGGGGCTGAATAGGCAGACTGGGTTACGATATGAGACTGAAATGTGTAAATGTATTTTTTAGCGGATTGTTATGGCTTGCATTGGCTCTGTTATACCTGATATACGTTTTGCTACTGAGTAGCATGTAATTGTTAACCTTTCAGTTATACTTATGTTCATTTGTGTCTCAGGTTTGTAGATTGATTTTATTATGAAATCAATTGTTGAGTTTTGAAGACAATATGTTGGGGAAATATTCAAGCTATTTTATACTGTAAGTGTATATAGTATATACTGTACTTGATATTTATAAGAAACAACAATAAAAATGCTGACTGCTAAATGATTTTGTATGGTTGCTTTCCTATCGTGAATTCTGCAGAAAATAAAACATAATTATCAGCCCTCACATTAAATTGAAATTCAATCAAAGTGGTTCAGCTTTGTTCGCGCACCTATGGCTATTTCATGATTTAGCCTTGTAGATTAGATGACGTATTGCTGTGCCTGGATACTCTGAATTTAAAGTAGTATTAGAGGATTGAATAGGAGAAGGGATGCTTTCAAGTTTATACCAATAGCATGATCACACAAAGATGTCTGCAGTTCCATTCCACAGCTTGCGTGTCCTACAGAGAAATATATATCTCCACTTAAATTATAATGACTTGCTAAAGAGGAGGAAAGACGTTTTCATCTGTCTAACAGGTCAGTCCTCATCCTCTTCTGCACTGATGCTGAGCTGAAGAGTTATAGGTAATGAAAGATGCATGAGATTCCACTCTCACAGCATATTATAACATCACTGCATTAAGGCTGCTGTTTGTACTTACCCTCTCACATAAGCAATTTACAGTATTCATTTGAAACAATGCAAAGGCACATTACAGTTGTGGCTGAAGAGGATTCTACAACAGAGAGGCAACAAATCAATTGTATTCAAGTAAAAAAAATGTTTCCGTTACACTACTATGGAATAAAGTGTACACATTTATTTCAATCATACAATTGTGTAATTTATTTTGTGAGATGCACTGGTAGAATGTTGTGATTCTCAGTCATTGCAGCAGTAATGATGGTGATGTGTTTGAATTGTCTTTGCAAAATACAAAGCTGCCACAGAAGATGGAACTGGCCAACATCACATCATTTGTGAGGATATAAAGAGGCAGGACAAATCTGAAAGAGACAGCTCATTACTTTAAAGTTGTTGCAGATGAAGTTGAGTTTTTGACAGTTTTATGGGCAAAATAATATCTCATATTATTTCAGGTTACAAATGTCTTTCCGACTATCACAATTGGCAGTATTGACTAGTTATCCTTAGGTCAATAAAGCAACAATCTCACAGCACTAAGCACTTTGTCCTTATGGTCCGCTTCCTTTGAGTCAAAATTTTATGAAATTGTTACACGGCGGATAAAAGTGCTAAATTTCGTACAAAAGTTCTTTGGGATATATAAATCCGATTTTGAAGGGGTGCCCTCATTCACTAAATGTTTTGGACATAATATGGCAAATGGCCACTGGAACAGTACAGTACAAACCAGGAAGTAAGATTATGATGTCTGTATCCACTGTTCGAAAAATTATTGTCTGTGCACCTTTTTCAAGACCCTTGTGTCTGCGTCTTCATGATCACAGTTTGGCATTGCTGTCTGAGAGCCCTTTGACAGCTGCCTTCTGGTATTATACCCTATACAGGAGTCCCGGTCCAGCCCTCCGTCTAACGAGTTAAACCCTCAGTCTAAAGGGTCTTACCCTAATAGATTTCTAAAGATATATATATAGGCTGGTGTCGAATAGACTCACCCTGTTGTTAACCGCCTACTTCCCACAGTTTCCCCTGCTTCAGCTTAATCTTATGCTCTGAAAGTGACCTACAAATCAGAACACAGCATATGAAAGCCCCAATGGTTAACGACAGCTCTATTCTTATATGAGTGCCAGTTGGTGTGGTTGCAGGAATTTAATTTATCGATGAGGACAATTCATCCAAAGGGGATATTTTAATACAGGGGCTAGAATAACCATTCAGATCCTTTGGTGTAATATACACAGTGTAATCTATCTTTAAGCTATCTCTAACTTTTGTAATATTTGGTCGACAATCCATTGCATGCAATAACTGCCTGTCTGCAACCAATTGACGCCACCAGATGCTGGGTATTATTCTGTGGTGATGCTCTGCAGGCCAGGCCAGTACTGCAGCCACCTTCAGTTGTTGTCTGTTTTGCGTATAACTAGTGGTTTGCACCTTGCAGTGAAACCTCTGTAGTTCAGCTGGTGACGTATTCTGCGGATAGAATACGTAGTAGTAGTAGTCTCTGACACATTCACGCCTACCTCCTGGAGAGTGTTCTTGATCTGTGGGACAGTTGTTGTTGTTTTTTTTCTAAATTATGGTGAGCATTCTTTGGTCATCTACTGTAGAAGTCTTCCTTGACCTACCAGCTCGTTTGCGATTGCTGAGCTCACCAGGGCTTTCTTTCTTTTTGAATGAAGTTACAAACTTGATTTTGGTAAGTCTAAGGTTTTGGCTATGTTTCTGATAGATTTTATTTATATTTCAGCCTCATAATGGCTTCCTTGACTTTCATTGACGTCTCTTTGGTCCCCATGTTGACAGACCCCAAAGGCAAATGCTTGATTTCAAATCCAAACTGTTGGAGTATAGAGCTAAAAGAAGACAAAATTACTCCTCTTTCCAATATTTATGGAGGGCACTGTACGTATTTGGGCAGCCATATTGAATTTTCCTTATAACTCGCTTCATGTTTTGGATCAAATCGGGCACCCCTTTTAGGATGTTCGATATTACTTAAGGAGTAAGGACGATCAGGACAATGACTATTGATTAGTAATCCCTACTCACAAGTCTATACGCCAATGGCTGTCTCTCTGGGAGCCAGACCCACATGTCTGAACAGCCCATTTCATTGTGTCATTGTGTGTGTGTATTTCCCCCGGGAGCAACACGGTATCATTGCAAAATGTCCTTATGCTACATCTAGGCAAAGTTCTATTTCATCAAAATAGAAGACGTCTAGGTAATGTCGAACACTCTTAGAACTAACAGTTCTATTTGGAACCAAAAATGGTTCCATGCTTTGATACATATAAAGCATCCCTAAAAGTGCCATATAGAACCATTTTACATGGTTCTTATAAAAAAAAAAAATTAAAAAAAATATGAAAAAAAAGAAACATCTCAAAGTTAAAATTAAAAAAAAAAAAAAACTCAAAGGTGAATGGCCTTGAGCAACAATTTCAATTGTTAGAAGTGGAAGGCCGCCACCAAAAGACTTGCACACACTCCTCGCCAATGGGTGCTGGACCACCCACCATAACAAAATGCATGCATGAACATAGCAGATGTAATACTGTACTCTTAGAATCAATAAGAACCAACATTACAGGTACATCGGTTAGTGAGATAACGCAACACAAACAACCGATATTCACAATTACCCACAATTCCCTAGCAACAGGAGGGAGCAAAGTAGCAAGTTTGCTGAGAAATTGTGGATAATTGTGAATTCCGGTCCTTCATGTTGTAATATCTCACTAACCGATGTACCAGCGATATGCCCTCCGCCACCCCCAACCTCCAAGGACCTGTAAAACAGCAACAAGGAAGAACCCTCTCCCCCCATATGGACTCTGGAGGGACAGGAGAAACTCTATGCCTTTCATGTCAGATAATAAGATGTTAGGACATTACAGGCATAATGCAAGAAAACATCTTGGCTTGGAGGAGGAGAGATGCCACCAAGGGGCCGACCAGACCACTCAACAACTGTTCTGGGGGATCTAGACTACAGTAATACCCTCTGGTTTTGTGCTGCTTATACTGGTTGATTCAGATGTTAATGCTGTACACATTAGTATTGCTCTTGGGTCTACAGCTGCTGCTCTTGGTGGGTGTCTAGAAGCTAGTATACACATTAGCTGTATTTTCATGGGAAACACATGACAGGGTGGAGCATCTCTGACCTTGCTGTGAGTGTGTTGTGAGTGTGTTGTCAGACGCATGCCACCTCTCTGCTCCCTAATGGTGTTAATCTCTGAGAAAAAGAGGCATCTCCAGACTTCTATTCCTACCACTCTGAGAATAGACTTATGGGAGACTTGCTCTCTCAGCTCTCTCTGTCTCTCTCTGTCTCTCTCTCTCGCTCTCTCTCTGCTCCCTCTCTCTCTTTCTTTATCCCTCTCCCTCTCTCTCTCCCCCCTCTCTCTTTCTCCCTCCCCCCTCGCTCTCCTCTACCTCTTCCTCTTCCTCCTCCTCCCTAACCCCCCCCCCCTCTCTCTCTCTCTCTTGCTTGCTCAGTAACCATCACTTGAGGAGTAAACCCTTCATCTCTCACTATCACTCAATCCATCAATCAATATATCTGCTGGGCTCAATGATTTCTGCACTGTACATGTGCCTCAATCAGCAAACTAGAGGCTACTTCAGTGGCTCAACAATACTGTACACACTTCTTAACTTGAGCACCAGGAACAATTAATCAATACATCAATTCATCAAACTTTATTTGTAAAGCATATGTTCGTACATGAATGCAATATAATGTGCTTCACGATTAAAGGACATGAACATGACTCTTCTTTGTAGGGGATGAAGCCTATCCAAGAATGAAGAATGATCACATGAAATGTCAAACGACTGTTAGATCAAAGCTGCTATCCTGTATCACAGCACATCCAATTAACACCCACAATTACGAACACAAAACGTGGCAAAGACACTGCTTTACATGCCCCAGTGATTTTAATGGGCAGTGAAGCACTCATGGACCTTGAAAGGAGCAGTAATGATGCAGAATGTGTGGAACCCTCTCTCTTATGCCTCATTACAGTTTGCTGCTGAGTAACCAAAATATTTAATTTAAGGGTAAGCTTAGTTAATTCTGAGTATGGTCATAAATCAGAGGTATTAAGGCCCCGCTGCTCTCATTTCATTATTGTATTGATGAGAATATCTCATCGATAGGGGATCAGGTTACAGAGGAGGAGGTCTATGGGGAGGTGATTAACAAACTCAATGCTGGTTCAGCAATGTTTTAACATAGAAATTAAAACACTGCTGGCAATACATCGTTCTTCCTGTCTTGATTGGCTCAGCTCAAACTTAGACAGGAAATTACAGTTTTGTAGTAAAAAGTTCTGTAGTAAATTCAACAAGGTAGAACAAGAAATGGACTGATGAACTTGCTTGAAGGTTTGCTAAGCAATTACACTGATACAGAGCTTTGAGTCTGAGATTTTTTTTGTTCTCAGTTGATTCATTTGTTACCTTCTTGTGCACCCTGCAGTCCTTCATATGTAGATATTTCCATTGTTGAAAGTCAACCTCATCACCCCATTTGCTCTCTGTCATGCTGAGGGTAAGACATTTGGAGCTGGTAAAGGTCATGACAGCTAGGTGATCAAAGAAGTCTTATTTAATATCACTACGCATGATAGTCCTACAATGTGGAAGTACATCACTCGATCTGAATAGTTGTAGGGTGCACCAGCTCTCCCAACAGCTGAGTCACTTAATATGGCTGAGAAAGGCCAAGGGCACTTTTTATGTGAGAAGAGAATGGCACCATCTGTTGTTTTATGTGAGGAAGTAAACATGCTTTTACAAGACATACTGTACTACAGCCTATATTATGAGTCTGTGTGGAGAAGACACTAAAAGCAGATTCATTTCTAATCTTACAAATATTACTTTTTCAGAGTTTCACACTGAACTACAGTAGCCTACATATTTTTATTTATTTAGCCTACATGCAAAACGCATACAGGTTTTTTCTCACAATGCATTTGGTGCACACAATGAACTGCAGATGCACTAGAAGTGGGGATATCAGACTCCATTGGGTAGCAGAGGTTTTTTTGGGGGGTTTTTTTTTCTTCGATTTCCTTTGTTTAATCAGAGAGGGGAGACTCAGTCTCAGCCTCATTAAATTATGGGTTCCTGCCTGAAGCAGAAGCTTGTCCTTAGGGTCTAAATTACCTGCAGTTGAAACAGAGAGCTAGACAGTAGCTGTAGTTCTATCTAATTACTCTGCTGAATTTCAGAGCCTAGAGGTATTCTATTATGTTAGCTGTTCTCTCTACAGATGGTCATGGCTGTCTCACTGGATCCGTTTGGTATATGAACCCTCTTAAAACTCCAGTATGCTGTCCCTCAAACTCTCAGGGCTATACTCATGATGAACGATAAGACCATGGGCAAGACTTAAATTATTTTATACATCACTTTCTACCACAGGAATAATGGGAAGCCATCTCAGTGTAATCCCTTGTTAGGCCAATATAACATTGTATACAGTAGGCTCATAGATTTCCATAATTATGTGTGTACCTTTGAACAATTCATACTATGATGGCTGTTTTATGTGTTTTAAGCATTTCTACTTGACTAATTTCGATATCATCTATGAAGTGATCATAATTATGTAAAATATATTTGCTCGTACTGTACCATACAGAGTGGGGAAATCTTTGCGTTCTGGTGGTTTGTAGAGTAATGCTGTGGTGCCACCTCGTGGTAATGCGTAAGACATGTCAAATGTATGTCTGTAAATTGTACATTACATTATTTATTTCAATCACTTATTCATAGTGATTCGTATAGTTTTGATACTGACCAGCACCCAAAATTAACTTTTTTATTTTATATGTTCAACGTTTCAATGTGCTGCCAGAGGCTCAAACGATAGTTGAATTTCAAAAGGAAATAGGAACGGTATAATCAGATTCTGATGGTTGGTGGGAGCTATATTGGTGTTGCAGACGCAATTACGAAGTATGCTCTTCCTGGTCAGCTAACATAAACAGAACAACACATTAACGTCCCTCTACGTTGGCGAGCCATTTCGGTCATGTTACAGAATGCTTTAAAAAGATTAGCAAATGAAACTCGAAATATTCAAAGATCTGTCAAATATGTGCCCTTCATACGAGGCGTAGGACCTCTGCTTGTGTCTAGCAGGCATTTGACAGATGTGAAGGACGAAGTGAAACAACCGTTTGACACTTCCCTGCTTGAATTCCTCGTTTGTCCACTCTCCAAAAAGCAATTGAGGTGAGTCGTTTTATTGACAGTGCACTCTTGCTACTTCATCATACGATGTTTTGCTAATATTTAGCTAGAAACTGTGACTGACACCACACGATTGGGTCAGCTAGCAAATTTACTTAGCTGCATCATGTCATGACAGTTCAACTAATACAGTATTTGTTTACTTTTCTCTCGTCTCTTTTTCAGGTACGAGGAAAAGACCAATGAACTCATTAACGAGGAGCTTGGCATCGCATACCCTGTCATTGATGGGATTCCCAACATGATCCCCCAGGATGCAAGATTGATTCAAAGAGATCCTGAAACAACAGTGGAACCAACCCAGGCTTGAAATATTGTAAACACTAAAGACTCTGGTTGTGATCCTGAACACTGCATAATAACTATTCATCACATGTTATAATAGCATAACACAAATAAGATGTTTTCACTGTCTACTCTTGCAGTACTGGTTCCGATAGTCTCCCTATTTGGACTGTTTTATTCTGCTGCTGTGGATGAGAATTTCCCTCAGGGATGCACCAGCACCAGCAGTGTCTGTTTCTACAGTCTTCTGTTACCTGTTACCATCCCAGTCTATGTATTCTTCCACCTATGGAAATGGATGGGGATCAAACTGTTCAGGCACAATTAGTGCACATATTCATGAGTAATACTCAGCTGTATAAGATGTGGGAATTGAATAACACAATGAATGGTACTTAAATGGTGATCATGGGTTTATGAAAAGTTATGGTATTGCTGCATATTATTGTCATTATTAAAGTCAATGAACATGGTGTTATAACTTATAGTAAGCTCAACTGAAGCAATGTACATCTGTTCAAGAGACCCTTGTGCTTCATACATTCACCCAATTTACTTATGTCAGACATCAATACCACACACATATTGCAAGAGGAAACCACTGCTGTCTTGATACTGTGCTGTCTAGACACAACTTCACACGTTGTGTAAGGGATAAGGCCGAGCCTTGGGCAATGGGTGCACTTTCAAAGGACAAATTTAATTAGGTTTGTCTTTGAAAATTATATGAAGTCTCCGTTTTTTATTGAGCATGAGCAAAGTCTACCAGATCCTATGCCAGGCTTTTTTGTTAAATTAATTGAACACATATGTTGAAATATGTTTCTTTACATAGTTTGATAATATTGTCATTTATTGCTTTCAGTTGTAGTATGCACTGCTATTCCTTCGTTCGCCAGAAGAGTGCGTAGAAGGTATGAAGAAACTGAACTGCTTAGCAGCGGGCTCTTTTTGAAACGGTAGGCGATGAAAAACGCCTATTAAGGGCATGAGATTTACTGTGTGAGTGAGCCGGGCTGGGTGTGTTGTCAAGTCACATGCAGTACTGCTCCCGTCTCATTCCATTTGTAGGTGACGTCACCAGGTAGTCTACCTATTGTAACTCGACAGAACAGCATGTGCATCAACTGTTTTTTATTTATTCAGTAAAGGTGGATGGGTATAAACAACCTAGGTTTAGATGTGGATTTTTCTTTTAAAGATGTCGTAACTTAGTAATATCTCTTCATCAAAAGTGAGCATTCAAGTATCATTGTCAAATACCTGCTGTCAAATCATATCTTTCTGTTTCATTTTCAGTAAGCCCACCTAGGGCATAAGATAAGAAAGAAAGACGGTGATATTACCTTTCTGATAGCCTAGGCTGATCTCCAATAACACCTAAAAAAATGTTTGTACAAGACATTAGCACACAGTCCTATTCTCTGAATTAAACGAATGCTTTCTGTGCTAAGATAGTCTGTATGGAGCAGTGTGTACATTGGATGGGTGTGTATTGAAATGGTATTGCCTGGCACCTGTAGGCTGAGTAGGCCTACATTGGAGGGAACATGATATCCCACAATAGCCTCAAATTAGCCCTATTGTTGAATTGTAGAATGACACAAAGGCTTCCATTTTGGTGAATCTTCACATGAGAGAAAGAGCCAAAGACATTGGCCTTTTTTGAGAGGTTGTTGATGGTGTTACTCTGTGCAGTGTACAATATGTCAGACTGTTCTTCAAGCCATTCTGCACAGCTCTTTTACAGCAGACATGAGAAATGTATGTGATTCAATAAACTAGCATACAGCATTTGGGATATATAGCATGGAAACTGCTACTGCAATACAGTGTAGCTGAGAGTATGACTAAAAAGGATGTGTTTCATTCTGCACAGTGCACACACACACACACACAACTGAAATTGAGGCGTTTCATTCAGAAACGTGTAGGAGAAGTAAGCTACATTATGTATGAAAGGTGGCAATGAGAGTGAAAGTAAAGATAAAGCTCAGTCACTACCTAGCAAGTTAAGTGGAGACTTCCTGCTCTCTGACATCAATCCTTTTATACCCTGGCCTCTTTTAAGTGCGGAGGAATCCTATTGACTCATATGTGGCCATAGTACTGGTTTTCACTGTTGCTCACTGTTA
>NC_139657.1:17707200-17726239 GCF_951799395.1 Argentina silus | reverse complement strand
GAGTGACTACACAGGAAGTTAATCATAAGAGCATCATCTGCGTCGAACACATGCGCAAAAACAACAACACGTAATGTATAAACAGCTGCTCTCACAGTTTTGATTGGGCAAGAAAATCACTCAATACAGTTGTTAAAGTGTATTGGGTTTGTCTCAAATCACCAGAGGAAATGTTTGTTGTTGAATCAATACAGTAATATCACACAAAGGCAGAAACTAAGCCGATGCATACTGTAGGTTACCCACACCACCACAATTTCCCTGAGCATTGTGCATGCAAATGTACCCATTCAAGGCTTTGAATCACAGGCAAACTTCTACCAGAAAGACAAGGAAACTCACACAAATCTCTCAATGTATGGACTTCTTGGTCACCAGGGTGTTATTTTATTGTATTGTGGAATAAATTCATTGTTCACCACTTCACCTACTCTACTGGATCTGCTGATACAAATCCTGGAGGATTGCAGTAGTTAAATATGAGATTTAGTTACTAATCATTTGCAATGCACACATGTTATAACACATGTTTGGCACTTTAATGCTGAAGAGCTATATCACACTCCTTCAGCTAATGCCTGCTGGCACACTGTACTGTAAAACACTTCCTCATTCTATTTTCTGTCTTTGGAGCTCACTGGGCTGTTGAGGGTTCTAGAATGTCATCATTATGTCTTTCATGTGGGTCCTTGGTTTAATCTTGAAAGTTATGACTGTAATCCACTGACCAAAGTCTTGTTATAATCATAGTGTTCACATGTAGACACCACATGTAGCTACTAAATACAGTACAATGATACATTCAAACTTCACTTGAAGAAACACCCAGAGAGAATTCTTACAGGGCATTTTGCTCTTCTATCTCATATAATATCTAGACAGTATCTGTACAGTAATATAATGTATATTCCCTTCAGTGGTCAATACTGTGAATAAATCTCCCCCTATAGAAGCGTGAAGATGTATATCTCATATCTCCACTCTAAAATTACATTGACTGGTGGTGGGTTATTAAGAACGTAATTAAACAAACCAACCTCACTGATGCTATAGATGCTGAGATGGAGGTGACCTTTTTGTGTGACCTTTGTCTACGAACTGTGTTTCATGTCTTATTACTCTGACTGCATCTAGAGCAGGATCAAGTAATGAATAACTATTTTATTGGAGTCATTGATCCATGCAGAGGAGAGAGAGTTATAGTTTAATTAAATGTGGCGTAGTATCCAGCAGGAAAGAGAGACTAACTGGACATATTGGGAGTGAGTGAGTGAGTGTGAGAGAGACAGAGAACAAAACAGAGAAGGAACATTGGTAGCCTAATGGTCTATGATCTAGATGGAGGACTAGTTTCTGTGCAGGGCTGTAATGTGACAATGACATGTCAGACTCACAGTGGCTTCTTGGAAGGTTAGTCTGTGAATCAGATCAGTTCAACTTCTTTCCACCTATACTACTGTACTTCCCTCTTGTGTGTCTTACTTTGACTGAGCAGCCCTTTGGAACAGGAAGTTAACAGTATAATATCATTTATACTTCCTGGAGAACTTTAGGGCTCAGATGAGGGCTTGTCCCTCACCCAAAATACACACTCACCAAACACTTTATTAGGAACACTATACTAATACTGGGTAGGGCCTCCCTTTGCTCTCAAAACAGCCTCAATTCTTTGTGGCATTGATTCCACAAGATTTTGGAAACATTCCTTTTAGATTCCTTTCTGGTCCATGATGACATGATTGCATCACACAATTCCTGCAGATTTTTCAGGTGCACTTTCAAGCTGTTCTACCACATCCCAAAGGTGTTCTATTGGATTCAGATCCGGTGACTGGGAAGGCCACTAAAGAACACTGAACTCATTGTCATGTTCATGTAACCAGTTTGAGACGACTTTTGCTTTGTGACATGGTGCATTATCATGCTGGAAGTAGCCATTAGAAGATGGGTAAATTGTGGCCATGAAGGGATGCACATGGTCAGCAACAATATTCCAATAGGCTGTGGCATTCAAGCGATGATTGATTGGTATTAATGGGCCCAAAGTGTGCCAAGAAAACATTCCCCACACCATTACACCACGTCCACCATGAGAAGGTGTACAGGTGCTCCTAATAATGTGTCCAGTGACTGTATATTGGCCCTGTCCAGAAGCAACCCCTAGTCCCTACACCCCTAGTCCCTACACCCCTAGCCCCTAAATCTGAAAGAATTGGATAGGTATAAGCAGAGAGGAGGGGAGAGGAGAGGAGAGGAGAGGAGTGGAGAGGAGTGGAGAGGCGAGTTGGATCTCCATTTGGACAGGACAGGCCAGTGACCTGAGTGCACCCATAGTCCGAGCCAGTCAGTGCACTGAGACAGATAGATGCATCAATTTGGATGGAGTGGATGGAGAGTAGATGGAGTGGTGCTCAGCTCGTTAGGCCTTGACAATGGCTGCTCTGTGCCAACGCTGGAGTGCCACACAGGAGCATTCAGAAGTGACCCATTCACACTCACATTCCCTCTCCTATTCACATGGACTCAAAGGGCCCCCCTCGCTCGCCCCAATTTCTCCCTTACCCAAACTCCCCAACACCCCCTTCCCCCCACCAAAATAACCCCATAGGTCCCCACCAACCCTATTCTCTGTTCCCAGCCCAACCACCCCCTCCGTGTTCCCCTCCCCCTCCAGTTCTCTCTAGGAGACGTGATGGATGAAAGTGATGAGCTCATCGCCACAGCGAGGGGTTGTTTAAATATCCCTTCAACAGACAATCCAGCAGGACTAATCACTGGGGCTCTACAAGTTGGGGATATTTGGATAAGTGACAAACTGGGAGTCATTTTGTTTCAATTGAGAAACATTGAAAATGTAAAATGCATTGAATAATAATGCATAAGAATGAATGCTAGAACAGGCCTCACAGTCTCATTAAGTCCCATTGTTTGTATAAAATCTGCTCTGGTTTGAATTATATTTTATGTTCATTTTGCCAATGTAAACAGATGAACAACAGAAAAAGTCCTCCTTTCAGAGAGAAAAAAAACATGCTGGGACAAGATGGATTGCACAACACACAGAGAGACACTCACACACAAACAATCGCACACACACACACACACACACACACACACAGCACATAACTGCAGCAATGTGTGGGATATGAAATATGCTGGATATGGGAGGTCTCTGGAATGCAGGAAGGATCTGAGTGGTAGAGAATCACTGGCAGGAACTGCCTTGTGAATCCTAGTGTGAACAAAATCACAAATCTCTCTCTCTCTCTCTCTCTCTCTCTCGCTCTCTCTCTCTCTCTCTCTCTCTCTCTCTCTCTCTCTCTCTCTCTCTCTCTATATATATATATATATATATATATATATATATATATATATACACACATATGTACTTACTTTCTTTCTCTCACTCTGTCTCTCTCAATCACACATAGCAGGAGACAAGCTGTTTTTACCTTTGGCCTAGCTCTGGAGCTGTGAGGACATGCACACCTTAACAAGTACTGTAAACAGGCAGGCAGATAAGTCAGTGAGTGTATCTGTGCTGTGTCTGTGCTGTGAGAGTGCTGTGGGAGTAAGTGTTTGTCTGAGTGGTTCTGAGTCTGTTAGCCTATGTGTCCCCATGAGTGTCTGTTAGCATGTTTGTCTATGAGTGTGTATGCTAGCCTGTGAGTGTGTCTGTTAGCATGTTTGTCTATGAGTGTGTATGCTAGCCTGTGAGTGTGTCTGTTAGCATGTTTGTCTATAAGTGTGTATGCTAGCCTGTGAGTGTGTCTGTTAGCATGTTTGTCTATGAGTGTGTTTGTACCTGTGAGCCTCTTAGTTTATGTCCCTGTGAATTAGCCTGTTAACCTGTGAGAGTCTCCAGGTAAATGATCTGAGAGAGTCAGAGAGCAGTCCACCGCTGTGACAAGGACACAAATCAAACCCCCAAAGTCATTAATCTCATTAATATGGTCCCCTAAGACACCAGTGAACACCTGTCCCAACCATCCTCCACCACACAGCTCCTACTGAGCTTGGTCACACACACACACACACACACACACACACACACACACACACAAACACACACACACACACACACACACACACACACACACACACACACACACACACAAAGTGCCCCTCAAAGTACACAAACAAACAGTGTGAATTCATTCAAATCACACTCAAGCCCTGACTCAGTTTGAAATCTATCCTTTACTATTCTCTACCACCCACTCAATACAAAACTAGTTCAGAGTCATAAAAGCAGGCTGCAAGAGGCTTAAAGATTATAGATTAAGTCGTTAGAGAGACCAGTAAACATCTGTTGAACAAAACTACCGGCAGAGAGAGAGAGGGGGAGAGGGGGGAAGGGGGGAAGGGATGGGGGAGGTGAGGTAAAATAGAGGAGGGGAGAAAAATGTTAGTCGACAGAGGGATTGAGGGAGTGGGGAGGAGGGGAGTGGATCTTACTGACAAGCTTTAGAACTGAACAGCACGCTCTAAGGCTGTGATTGGTTGAGTTTGACAGTAGTGGTGACCATGACAACATATGGGAGTCCCCTAAGCTCCTGGAGACAGTTACCATGGCCGCATTTCATTCCAGAGAGTTTTTCCCTTCCCTCTGCCCTCGTTCACTCCCCTTCACAAACCTCAGACTACTGAGCATGTGTAAGCTATAGTAGATCCACCCATTTTTTTCAAAAGTTTCTTACACCTATCCAGTCCAGACATGTGAAGGGTTAGGGTTAGGGTTAGGGTTAGGGTTATTTTGGAAGGGAGCTACTTTCTGGAATGAAACACGGCCCATGTTTGCACTAAAGAGGAGCGGTGCCACATTCTCCCATTACCTCACTAGCGCAGTGAGAGACCCACATCCACCAAACTAATTTACCTTCATTCTCACATCCACACACACCACCTTTTTACCATGTCAATGAAATCTTTGAACACAAACAAAGAGACAATGCAGCGAGCTTGAAAAAAACAACAATTTTTATTCTGAAATGATTGATCTTGTGCCCGTTCAGTTTTGAAATGTCTCCTCGAATCTCCTCGATAACATTGCTCTCAAGAATAAAATCAAAAGTTTAAACTCTTAGAGAAAATAAAAATCATCTTTAAAAAAAAACATTCCTTTTGGGGGTTCACTCCAAATAAAAAGAGAGGCTACACCAGAGAAATGGCTGCTCCTGGGCTGGACTGAGTGACTGCGCTACAGCCCTGTCCTATTGGTTTGTGGGCCATAGACCAATCTAAATCCCACCCCCATGAGTAGAGGATAGCCAATCACAGTGTAGTGTCCACACATACACACAGCTCCCATGATGCCCCTCTCTCCATGGGAGATTAAGGCAGTAAACACACGCCCAATCCCAAATCGACTCCTAGTCCCTAACCCCTATGCATTCATGTAGATCTGAGATTATAAAATGGGTGTAATTAATATGGTAGTAGCTCCACCTTGCCCTCTAGGCTTGGTGACATTTCAGCCATGTTGCTTACACCTATCCAATCCTCTTAGATCTCCACAGGAGCACAGGAGCTAAGGGCTAGGGTTCAGTTTGGGATTTGGCAACAGTGGGGTATACCTTGGGGTGGACTGGGAGACGAGAAGTGCTGGGCAGGAGAGACATCCGTTAACCCAGGATGCATGTTTGGACTTCAACCACAGAGGAAGATACAGTAAAAGCGCATGGAAACATCCAATCAGAAGCGAGGTGAATCCCTCTTATGACATACAGTAAATGTTCATTAACAGTTTTGTTTTTCTTTTCTAGCTGTAATCCAAACACAGCACCCTAGATAGAGAGAGGTCTTAAATGTTCTTTCTGCCACAGCTGAGATGAGAATGAGATGATGCACAGTACAGTAGATAACCAACCATGACCTGACTGGCGAGAGGGCTAAGGGAAGGACTGTAGGCATGTTCATTCGTCAAAGTGTGTCTCAGTGTGTGTGTGTGTGTGTGTGTGTTTGCATGCATGCATGTGTGTGTGGTTGCATGCATGTATGTATGTGTGCGTGTGTGTGTGTGTGTGTGTGTGTGTGTGTGTGTGTGTGTGTGTGTGTCTCCCCCCCCTCTCTCATCCAGGCATGAAGACCCCTCCCCCAGCAGGTAGCAGCCCCTCCCCTTGCCCCAGTGGACTCTGCCCTACTCGGCCTGAGCGTCATAGTTGGCCCCGCCTGCCTTCTTCAGCTCCGTGCGGATGTAGTCCTCCTCCAGCTCCCGTGCATCGCTGATCATGAACTCCTTAGCAAAGTTCTAAAGGTGGCAAACACAGGACAGGTGATTTAGGTTCAGGTTGTTGGTTGTTGGTTCTCTTATGTGAAACATACATGAAGCATTATGCTGTGTAATATTATATATGTGAAATAATATGTTAATAAAAAGACAATATGGAAGTATGAAAAGTGTTGGAGGGGGAAAGAGGGAAGATAAAGAAAGAGAGAAAGAGAGATGGTGCACAAATAAAATCTCATAGTGTGTGTGTGTGTGTGTATGTGTTTGTGTGTTTGTGTGTTTGTGTGTGTGTGTGTGTGTCTGTGTGTGTCACTAACCTGCACAATGTCTTTGACCAGTGTCTTGTCCGTGCTGATTTTGGCACGCTGCAGCCCGCTCACATTCTCCCCTATCCAGGTGATGAGGGTGAACTTGGCCCGCTTGCTCATGGCATCACCCGTCGTGATTCGCACAAAGCCAAAGAGACGTACATCATCTGAGAGAGAGAGCGAGAGAGAGTGGTCAGACAGAGGTCAGACAGAGGTCAGACCGGGATAGTGCTGACCATCAGACAGCTGGGGGTGGGGGTTTTTTTATTGATTTTTTTTATCTTAGATCCATTTATTCCACTCAAAGACACTCAATTTCATGGAGAGAGCAAGAATAGACAGATAAATAAAAAGTAAAACAAAAGCACAGTCAGTAAACACAACAATACAAATAGTTTGGGGTTTTAAAGGATGCTTTGAAGGCTTTAGAGAATCCCACCACTGAGTAAGACAGGTTAATGACAACAATGCAGAACAATGTAATGAAAGGTAAATGGCCTGTGACAAATCTGGGGTAAAATGAACTGTAGTAGGGGAAAGTTGCACCTAGATGCTGATATTGGGGGTCAGTGAAATTAAAGGTAAAGCATGTAGTTTTGTGCTTTGATTCCCCTTTATGGTCGTACTAAACATTTTAAAACATACGTATGCTAAGTTTTCTAATAGCAGCAAATATGTGCATATTATTGTAAACAATCAAAATGTAAAATAGGTACGTAAAGTCCAGTGCTCAACCTCAACGCCACATTTTAGAAAGCACTTTGTTTGGACCAAAACAGCACTCTTCGATGAACGTTATTGATCACGGATCCAATTCCTTGATCACTACAGATTTATATTGGCCATTTAGCACTATTTTAAAGCTCAAATCTACATACTGGATCATTGACTTGTTCTCTTTCAAAAGGGAAAAGGGCCAGATAGACGTATATTTATACATTTATATTTGTAGAGATCACATGACAAAAGCACTACAGTACTACATTATAGTCAGAGAAATGTATTTGTGACCACCATGTTTATGTCAGCCGTTGGCCAGATTCCTGATGATTCCTGTGTGGGCCTACTGTGAGTTGGTGGAGGTTGTGTGAGAGTTTGTGTGCTGCTCATAGAAGCATGAATACAGGCGCAGCATTGCCTTGTTATGGCGCCACTGCTTTGGCTAAACACCAACTCACAAAGTGGGGTAAATCTGTGAGTATGAGAGAGAAAGAGGGAAAAGGGAAAGTTTTCAGGTCAATAGACTGAATCAAAGGGGGCTCGATTTGTGAGCAATACTGAGGGGAGGCAGTGATTCTGGGTTCACTCTCTCCCTCCCTGTCCCTCTCAGTCTCTCTCTCGCTCTTTTTAGCTCACTGCCTCTCTCTCTCTCTCTCTCTCTGTCTCTCTCAAATAGCACAAACATGCACTTAATCACATTCACATATCACATCACCATCAACACTTTTATGGAACCGTTTCTAAACAGTTTCTAAATAGTTTTATTGAGCAGTTTTAGTCTCCAGTAACATAGTTAATACAGTGTGCTTAAGCTAACGTTTGTACCAAGCTTGTAATTAATAGCTAAGAACATTCATAATACAGTATATGAATAACATGTTTGACATGGCTCCGCTCAGACACCACCGTCTACAATGTTCACTGTCCACAAGTCCACTAAACCACTAGTCCCAGGCCCTCCCCTCTCCTCGCCTCTAGTAATGCCCATTTATGTGTGTTATGTGTTAGACTGATGAGTATGCCCTCTGCATATCTCTGTGTACCTGTGCCCAGCTGATAGAGATTTTCCGTGCATAGCTTAAGAAGTAGCACCCTTATATCAGATATCTAGGTACTCTGTTGTACATGAATGACTCATTGTTAAAAGTGTGTTGTCAGCACACAACGATAAAGGCCATGGCTTGTTACAACACATGCCATACAGCAGTACAGAGATATGTCATCTAACTGAACCGTGGTGTACATACACACACGCGCACACACACACACACACACGCACACACACACACACACATGCATACACGCACACACACACACACACACACACACACACACACACACACACACACGACAGTATTAGGACTATCTTTTCAGCTGTACTTCTCTGTGAGAGAGTCAGAGAGGCATGTTATATGAGGAAGTCTGTTAAGATGTGTTCAAAGAAAATACTGCTGAAAGTCCAGATCACTACGCCCGACTTCCTCTGCCATAAACTTCCTTGTGTGTCTGAGTAAGCTATCCCTTTGAGTTGTGCTGACAACGCAACACAAAATTCCTAGAAAAATGCACTGGTTAAACTATGGTGAGACAGCAGAAAGAGAAACAGAATGCTTTGAAACCATTAAGAGACTGATCTTCCTTTAGAATCCAAATTCAGAACAATCAGTCTAACAACAGATGTGTCATGTAACTCATCTATTGTTGCGACTCTATGAGGTTCAGCCTCTGAACAAGATAATACTTTCAAGCTTGCCCACTGTTTCATCGAAAGCAAACTCATCATATTTTGTGTTTTTTATACAGCTGTATTAGATTAGCAATATAAGCTTAACCTCACCTTCTCTCTGAAAGTACAGGCTATAGGGAAATACAATATATATGTATATCTCTTCTGGGAAGTATAAGCTAGGAAAAGACAGGGAAGATATATTATATGGCTCTCTTATTGTATATGGTAGTATTACCAATTGGATTTTTAGAATAGTAATATATCTTTATTTCGTCACTGGAATGCGGGCCCTGAGACATTAATACAAGGAGTAAGGCAATATAAGCCTGGGCGCGCGCACCAGGAACAGACAGCGCTCGAGTTTTACGCGCCACGCCCAACATTAGAGTTGTCTGTTGTTTAGGGATGAGAGTGTGAGAAGAGGGTGACGATATAACGGTATTGATGTGGGGTGGACGCATTTTACGCATAATGCACTATCAATCTGATTGGGTAGGGTAAGAACAAACTCACCAGTGCATGAGAAACATTTATTAGGCTACAAGTCTTGGCCGCAATTTACCAGTTTATCTATAATTATAATATATATACCTCTAGTATGCAATGCGCATTAGTTTTAAGAATCGAAATAGGCTTACTTCGTTATAATGAATGAAAGGCATAGATAGGCCTACAAAAAACTCTTCCTGTTCACGAGGTCGCAGATAAAGTATTGTCGGCAAAAGCAGGACAGTCTTAAAAGATTAACGCTCTGGCACAGGGTGTCACAAGTCGTAAGTTCCTTGAAGCACAGGCCAAGCTGTGACATTTATAACAACTTTACAAGCAACACGTAACCAAAAACCTGACGTTTCTAACAGCACAAATGACAACTCACTGATCAGTAACGACGGGCAACAAGTAATACAAAATAGTGTACTGTAGGCCATTGCTTACGTATGAACATTGCAGTCCATTTGGAAAACCCCTGTAGTCGCAAAGGCGCAAAAATAAATGATAAGCCCGACCTTACCTGTGCACTGACTCTTGAATTCTTCATAATCAGTCCCCTGTCCCGCTGGCACAATCATTGGGCCGTCATATTTAAATGATGCCCTATAAAATACAGTAAGAAGAGGCACAATAAATTAAGACAATACATTAATTAATATTATATACGAACCTTTACTACACAGCCATATACAACGAAAAAATATCTATAACATCAGGAGACCGCTGTCACTGTCCTACACAAATCCATTTCCATCATCTGATGGGATCTATCGGATGGGATTACAATGTACCCATTAAAAATGAGTATCCATTCTGTGCGTCAAATACGTGGCAGCAAAAGGTGTCAGGTTTTGTGTCACCATATACGTGTTACAACCACTGCTGTACCCCTTCGATAGACAAAGGAAATTAGTCATGCCCCGGTGGCCTGAATTATTAGGCTATCTGACCAGACTACATTTTCAGCGGAGGGCAAGGACTTGATTCAAATGAAACGTTGGATGAATGAATGAGAGGGCTATATGGGTGCACGTTGGTCACCCATTGTTAGGCAGACTGTTTAATGAATCCAGACTCTCCACTCCAAGATAGAGATGTAGTGTTAAATTCCAGATGCTCCCGATAGTAGCCTAGACAAGGCACAACTAATTAAAGCACACTCACCAATTTATCTCCGTGTTATCGTCTCTCACGAGGTTGTAAGCTTCCCTGCAAGCCTCTTTATCGATTCGTGTTGCCATTTTGGATGGATGCAATGAACAGAAGAGGAGAGAGCGCAGAGCGAATAGTCGAAGTGAAGTGAGGGTACGGCGAAGTGAACAATCCTCAATCCGAAACGAGCAGAATAGGAGTTATACAATAGAGTGACAGCGCTACACTCTGAAATCACGAGCCGTATAGGAACAATTGAGCCTGCGCTATAGAAGCAGGAGCGCGCGGAGCTGGCTGTATATATTTTCTCAGTTATCGAAGAAAGCGGCTTTTCACGACTCGATTCATTTCCTATTGCCAGTTTATGGGCGTTGGTGATGTTTGTCAATCAGGTTGCCGCACTCGAGCGGTGAAGTCCCCAGACGCAGGATTCACCTCCTCCCAATGGTCAACTGAGGGATTCAGTTTAATTAAATCCACCCTTTTCTATTGTTGCTGTTTTACTGCGTTATCATGCCACCTTGTGGCCTACTAATGTGATCGTCACTATACGAGAACAATAGCCTGCAGTACTGCACAACAATAGCCTGCAATTCAGTCGCCAGCCAAAAATGATATCAGATGTTGCCAAATGTTGCCATACAGACAATTAAACATTCAAATGAAACTATAACAATGAACATGATAGATTTGTGAAACACACACACACACACACACACACACACGTATTTGTTGCAATAATAAAACTGAAAATAAGGGCAATGTACAATATATTCCAAATTATGAGAGGCTATAGTTTACCTGGATTTGCAGACAGCTGTGTTGTAAATGTTCCCTAATTCAGGCAAACACTCACAAATCGGCAGGTTGTGTTCTATCAAAACAAAATACAAAGTATGACTTTGTGAGACTATTTCGAGGCTTAAAGGCTGCAAGATAAAAAAAACAAGAAATATTGAAATATCGCCCCAGTACCGCCCAAAGTTTGGATATCAGGATATTAATTTTAGGCCATGTAACCTGGTCTAAAGCTCAGCTGCACAAAAACACAATTTACACACTTATTGTATGGCAAATAGCATTAAACCATGAACTATTACCATATTAGACAACCCCTGCAAAAAAACCAGCAAGAAACAGCAACTGGTAAATGAAATACATTGTTTGCCGAAAGTTGATATTGGCCTCTTGTAAACAGTTAGCAACATGCATGACATTATGAAAATAATTAGAAATGGCTTACACGAGACAATTTAAAGCTCGACAACGACATGGACCCATCTTATATGAAACAAGGATCAAGTGTATCACTGAATCATCTGTGGGTCACATGTTGCTTCACCAAAAGGACTTTGATACCATGGTCAGTGGCACTGGTATTAAAACATTGCAAAGGGATTGCTGCTCTTGGGATGCATTCAAAATAGGCAGCTCTTTATCATGCTAAAACTGTCAAGCGCTGCTGAAATTTCCATCTTGGTAACCATGTGCACATATCAATTATGGTTTATATCAGTCTACTATGGGACAGATCAGACGGGCTTGATGTCTCCGGCTTCATTTTAACATTACATCCCAATAGTGCTTAAATGTTTGCCATTGAATGCACCCCACGAGGACCTATCCACTCGCACTGTGATTGGTTCGATTTTACAGACAGTTCTGGAGCTACTTCCTGGATGAGATCATGGCTGCAGCTAAACAAAATATACTATTGTCAAACTGGTTTTGACGAAGCCTAATGATGAGTCTCCTAACAACGGATGATTCAGTGGAAAATTCAAACTTCGTAGTTTTGATCACAGCAGGGTCCATATCATTGTCGAGCAGGAGTCTGCTGTTGGTCGGTATTGCCATTGTGATAACATCATGTCATCACTGCTGCTGTTGACAGTTTACAATGTAGCAAGACGCCGGTAATATCATCACCCAGCGTTAGTGTATTTTCAGAGCGTCCGGTTACTTTATGTCAATAGCAAAATGTTGTATCTGATTGGCATTACAATCGTCAATTCTCATTTATTGACAAGCAACCTTAAAGTGATAGTCCACACAAGTATGTGAAGGTTGTAAAGCGTTTAATTAATTTTATTCTATTGATCATTCGTCACTTACTTTTAACATTTGACTCAGTTCATCTGTTGATTTACTCCTACTCCTCTCTCTCCCTCACTCACACTCTCTCTCTCTCTCTCTCCCTCTCCGTGTGTGTGTGTGTGTGTGTGTGTGTGTGTGTGTGTGTGTGTGTGTGTGTGTGTATATTCGTATTCTCCTATCCTTTAGATATTGCTGGATTGAGAGAACAAAATGGATAATGGAAGACAGAGCCGTATTTCACGGCCTCAACGGATCAGTGAATCATCAAAGGTCAAGTCATAGCTAATCTAGACCGACACTTTTTTATTTCACCAGACTGACTGATTTATATATATATATTGTGTATCTCTTGCGTGTCACTTTGTCAGTTTTTTTTATATCTACAGTCCCAGTCAAAAGTTTAGACACACCTTGCCAAGAGTGTGCAAAGCTGTCATCAAAGAAAAAGGTGGCTACTTTGAAGAATCTAAAATATAAAACATTCTGGTTTGTTGAACACTTTTTTGTTTACTACATAATTCCATATGTGTTCCTTCATAGTTTTGATGTCTTCAATATTAATCTACAATGTAGAAAATAATAAAAAATAAAGAAAGAAAAACCATTGAATGAGAAGGTGTGTCCAAACTTTTGACTGGTACTGTATATCCTGATTAGTCTTGTAAGGATAATAAATAGAACCTGTTGCTATGTGTGGTTGTCTCAGGTGTACCGTTGGCCGGAGCAGGCCTCCTTCCTCCTACAGGGTCTGAATGAACAGCGTCAGTGCGGCCAGCTATGTGACGTCGTCCTGGTAGCTGATGACCAGCGTGTCCCTGCCCACCGTGCCCTCCTGGCCGTCTCCAGCCCCTACTTCCACGCCATGTTCACCCTGGGCATGAGGGAGGAGCGTCAGGCTGAGGTCTGTTTGTCTATCTGTCTGACTCTCCCTCCCTCTCTCTCTCCCTCACTTTCTCTCTCTCTGTAATACATCCTTTGTTTTCTCCTGCAGGTGGAGCTCGTGGGGGCCTCGTACATTGGCCTGAAGGCAGTGGTAGACTTCCTGTACAGCGGGGAGCTGCCTCTGGATGGGGGGAACATCGACTACATCCTGGAGACTGCTCACCTGCTGCAGGTGTGGAGGGCTGTGGACTTCTGCTGCCAGTACCTGGAGAAGGAGGTGAACTGTCCCTCCCAGCCCTGCAGCTCCTCCTGCACCTGTCCCTGGGTTGAGCTACCATTAATTTCAGTGCTGTCCCTCTTTCTGCCAATTGTGTTGACATTTGTGTGAAACACACTTTGAATGAAGCCTGATTTTGTGATGTTTGTTTGGATTTTGAGGTGAGCGAGGAGAACTACCTTTACCTTCAGGAGCTGGCGTTGCTCTACAGCCTGGAGAGACTGGATTCCTACATCGACCACTTCATCCTGGAGCGCTTCGCCACCCTCTCCTTCACCCCGGGGTTCCTACGTGACGTCCGCCTGCCCAAGCTCAGTGCCTACCTGGCCAGCGGGCAGGTCCAACACGAGAGTGAGCAGGCTCTCCTCCAGGCTGCCCTCCAGTGGCTGAGCCAGACACCTGACCGCCCTGTGCATGCCCGCCAGCTCCTCTCCCACATCCGCTTCCCCCTGATGCCCGCCAGCGACCTGGCGGAACGGGTACTCCCGGCTGTGCGCTCCCTATTGCCCCCGGAGGCCGGCTGTGAGTGGCTGGTTGAGGAGGCGCTGAGCTACCACGCCAGGACTAGTGCCCAGCCCATGCTGCAGACCGACCGTACTGCGCTGCGGGGCGGAGTAGAGCGCCTCCTGCTGGTGGGAGGAGAGGTGTCGGAGCGCGGCGAGGAGCTGAGTGCTGATGTGTGCTGGCTGGATGGAGAGGCGGGGTCAGGGGGGTGGAGGGTGGAGACCCAGATCCCGGCCCAGAGGAGTCACCACTGTGTCGCCGTGCTGGGCGGATTTATCTTCACAGCCGGCGGCAGCTCGTCACGGGACAACGGAGGAGATGCTGCCAGCAACCTGCTGTACCGCTACAACCCCCGAGACAACCAGTGGATCAAGGTAACGTCGCTAACACTGTAACCTAACTCTTTGTTTATTAATGTTTCCCATGTAAAACAAGTTATTTTGTAAATGAGAGAGAGCTGAGCAGAGAATATCTATTGTAACAGATGGACAAATGAAGTCCACGTGTAAGGATGCTTGACCGAAAGCGTAGCCACTATTCTTTCAATCTGAACTTTACTTCAATGGAGTGAGTGACGAGTGAGGCTCTCTTCTCCAGTCTACAGTCTATGTTTCTCTGCTGACATCAGCTCTCTGTCTCTAGGCCACTCAGATGAACCAGCGCCGTGTGGACTTCTACCTGGGAGCAGTAGGGGAGTGTCTGATCGCTGTGGGAGGACGTAATGACAATGGTGCTCTGTCGTCAGTCGAGGTGTATCACCCCACAGAGGACTGCTGGACATATGTAGCAGGACTGCCCAGGTAGCCTGAGTCCTCTTCACAGACATACATCCAAAGGAGAGGCGTAGCTACAACACCCACAAATATAAAACTGCAAACCAAATAAAATATAATAGATTGTGTTTTTTACACCCCTTCATCTCTCCCCTCCATCTCTCCCCTCCCTCTCTCCTCTCCACCTCTCCACAGGTTCACCTACGGCCATGCAGGCACCAGTCATAAAGGCGTAGTCTACATCTCCGGTGGCCATGACTACCAGATCGGGCCATATCGGCGAGAGGTGCTGAGCTATGACCCGCGGGGCGGGGACGTCTGGACGGAGCGCCAGCCGATGTTATCGGCTCGGGGTTGGCACTGCATGACATCATTGCACCACCTGATCTACGCCATCGGAGGCAGCGACGACAACGAGGAGAGCATCGAGCGTTTCGACATCTTGGCTGTGGAGGCGTTCGACCCTCAGAGCGAGCAGTGGACGCGCATCGCCCCGCTCCTCAAGCCAAACAGCGAGGCTGGCGTAGGGGTCTGGGGGGGGAAGATCTTTGTGCTGGGGGGCTACAGCTGGGAGAGTATGGTGTTTTCCCGCGCCACGCAGGTGTTTGACCCAGAGAAAGGACAGTGGGTGCGGGGGCAGGACGCACCCAAACGCATCGCCGGGGCGTCGGCCTGCGTGTGCGCTGTGAGGCCGCAGCCCATCAGCCCGGAGAGGAAGAGGGCAGGGCATAAGGGGAAAGGCAGGCCACACCCCACCTGAGGAGGAGACCAGGGGTGTATACTATACTATACTAGTACAGTGGTTAACTCTGGATGGACGCTGGTGAGGTGGAGATGGAGGACGTTGCATCAACATTAACACTTTCACTAACAATGCTAGGTAGCAAAATAGCTGGATAAATACTATATTTAAAAGTGTATAAATGGTGTTATGCAGTGTATGTGTGTTTATATCCCACTACATCCCTGGAGGGGACCAATGACTGCAGGAGATGGGAAGGACAAGATCTGTGGACCCGGAGCTGCAGCACCACTCCCAGCAGATGACAGGACTGGCTCTCAATCTCAAAAAGCACAAACACTCACAAACAGACTGTTGAATCTGTATCAGCCGTTTTGTGAAGACAATATTCCAATATGCCTACTAACACTGGAGACTGCTGTGTGAAAAAATGTTTTAACTTTGACATGCTCAGTATTATCATTAAAGCATAATCCATGTATGATTGATTGATTGATTGATTTTTTTCATTTATTGTAGTGTTTAGACACTATAAACAAGTGTGTTCATCAAATTTTTCCTTTACATTTTTTAAACAAAACAAACTAAAAGACTTCATGCATACGACTATGCAAGACTCATTGAGTCTCTCCATATAATGTATTCAAAATCGAATCAAAAATCATCCATCCTTTACCTTCAGTGCCTTCAATTTTCTTTGATCAAAGTTTCACAGGTAACAACAATACACAATGGTAGAAGAGCATTCTGCAGCCTAGCCCAGAGCTGCTGATAATGAGAGAGCTGCTGAAACATACCCTGCCTGTTTAGTAGTAACCTAAAATAACCATGTTCCATCCAGTTGAACAGCAGTCGTCTCGTTCCCCAGTGACACCTCTCTCTCACTAAGCTCTGATCCTCAGTCTCATTCAAAAGGGTAGTATGGATGAGACTTCATCCTGAAGAGAAAACACAACATTATGTTGTGGTCGAAATCGCTGAAGCCTTGTTTTGGTGTGTGTGTGTGTGTGTGTGTGTGTGTGTGTGTGTGTGTGTGTGTGTGTGTGTGTGTGTGTGTGTGTAAACCTGTGGTCTTACAAGTCAATACAGCAAGCTTTCCACCCTCGATCCAGTCCTCTCAGTGCCGCCATGTCCTCCTCACACAGAGCGAAGTCAAAGATCTGCACACAAGACACTTGCTATTTCAGTGCTCAGTATTATACCATTAGCCATCAACAGGTGTCAGAATGTATAATGCATCCCTTCTTATTGATTTATGCTACTGTAGTCAGTATCAAGTGACACTGAACTTCATAACTATGGTTAAACCATGATTCTCAGTCAGTCATGAAAATGAAAATGACTGACCACCATATTATAAGTCATGCTATGATTGCGCAAGAGCTACATGAAGGGCAGATGAGGATACAGTGTCTGCTTTGACTCTTCTGACATGACTTTGTGAAAGCAATGCAGTGGAAAAGCTTGCTTTGACCAATCCAATTATGTTAGATCAGTAATCACTTCAGAAAGGGAGGAAGGGTGGATGCAGTTGTAAAGCTGGAACAGGGCTCTAATTAAAGAGAGTTTACCTTGGTGTTTTCTAGGATGTGATTTGGTTTGACACTCTTGGGGATCACTGCAATACCCTGCTGTACGTGGTACTTCAGCAGCACCTGAAACAAACACATCCTTAGATGCAGACCGCTCAGGTGTGAATACGCACACACATGCACACAAGCACGCATGCATGCATGCACGCACACACATACACACACACACACACACACACACACACACACACACACACACACACACACACACACACACACACACACACACACACACACACACACACTTTCTGGAGACACAGCTGAGACCCATACACCAGAGATGAGACCTGGGTCAAAACACCATTTGTTTTTTTCAATTACCTCAGATGTGCTTGATAAAGCTTAGCCAGATTAAGAGAACCAGTCAAATCAACTCAAAAATACAAATCTTACCAACCCAGCCTAATGAGAAAGCCTAATCAAGCACACCTAAAGTAATTAATAGAATATATTTTGACTCAGGTCTGCTAAGAGTGTCTTTAAGGTAATAGCTGACTGACTTGGGCAGGGCTTCGTCGATGCTTCTTGGCGATGTCCCCCACCACAGGATCTTCAAGAAGCTTCTCAGGGTCTGTGTCTCCACGGTGACTACACGAAACATAGAAAGGAGGTTAAACTTCTGGAACTATAAGATGTGTACAAGCAGCCTGACCCCAGATCTGTAAGTGCTTTAGACAACTCCTCTGCCATATGCTTACTATGACAATGACTGACATGAGTGGTGGAGCAGGTACAGATACAGACCTGGGACCAGTTAGTTTAGCAGTTGTCAGTAGTACAGGATGTTGTAGTGTAGTAGCTATATGTCAGCAGCAGTCTCAGGACTCACAGCTCTGTGGGTCTTCCAGGGGAACCAAAGGAACTATAGGCAGTGAGGGCGATATTCCTGGACTTGCAGAACTCCACCAGCTCTGACTGGACAAGGTAGGGATGCAGCTCCACCTACAGGGGAGGGGAGGGGGTAATGTTCTGGAGGTACTTAGGGTATTAGAATTGTTGTTTCTAAAGACAACTCCATGTACTGAAAGTCCCTGAGCACCTGATTGACTGCAGGAGGAACCTTGGCCACAGAGAGCAGTCTCTCCAACTGAAGGATGTTGAAGTTGGACACACCGATACTCCTGACCTTGCCTGACGCTTTCAAAGCCTCCATACCCTAGAGCATAGCGCACAGCAGACAGCATAGAAATGCATGTGCAGTACAGAGCAATACACTACGCTTCAAGATACTAAAACAGAATTAGGGTAAATTCAGTTTCATGTGAGGAAAATTATTGAAATTCAATTTAACAGAAAAGCAATGGGCAATTTTCTATGAATCCCCTGAGCACACTGAATTGAAACTGAATTGATCCCAAACTTGTATGAAACACCAATGAAATGAATACGTTCTTATGTAATTCTTCATTTATGAAGAGAAAGATAGTTACCTTCCATACGTCCAGATAGTCAATGTCAGAGGTGAGCAGTTCTCCATCTTTCATAGGGAACAGCTCGTCATCCACTTTCTAGAGAGAATGAAGTAGACAATGTCATAATCAA
>NC_139657.1:17612200-17702200 GCF_951799395.1 Argentina silus | reverse complement strand
TGCGTGCCTGCGTGCGTGTGTATTGTTGTATGTGCACACATGAGGACATGAATATTGTGCTATATTATGTTCAATTTGACATAATGTACCTCTGATCCAAAAATGTCCTTCCTGTCGTTGATGAGGATCCAGCCCAGCCTCCAGCCAGGGACCAGCCAGCGCTTGGCCAGGCCGCCACACGCCAGGATGGGCACATCACTGCTCAGGGAGGCCAAGGAGTGGGAGGTGCAACCGGGGAACACCTGAGAACGAACATAAACATTCATCTCAATACAAAACCCAAATCGCGATACAGTGTTCCATAGAAAAGCAATAGCAAATCATCTGTGTATTCTTTGTTAGTTTGCATCAGTGTGTGTGCAAGAAATCAATTCAAAACCATTAAGCATTAGAAATAACACAAATCACAAATCAACAAAAAATTATTTCATAACTGCATGTGTGTATAGTATGTATTTTCTGTAACATCTGCTATAACAGGGCAGACAGAGAAATGGCATGAGCAAGAGAAAGAGAGATACTGTAAGAAGAAAGGGGGGAAGAGAGAAGTAAAACAGGGAGCGGAGAAAACACTTAAAATATAGAACCGAAAGTGGAGTAAGCTGGCTTTCATTAGCACTGAGGCCTCAACGTATGGCAGGGAACCGCCCCACGTCCTATTGGCCAGAGCCGAGTGACTGACAACACATTTGCAAAAACATTTGAAACTTCACCTCAGTTACAAATATTCTGACTCTGGTGGTCACAGAGCTCTTGTGAGCTGTGGTGGGTTTTTTCCACAGAGAGAGCAGGACAGGAGACTATGGGAGCCAATGGGGAGAGAACCTGGTGTTTGCCAAACATTCCCCACTGTGATCTGATGGGGCTGATTCTACCCAGACCCATCAGGTCTCCACGCAGCTCCAGGTCTCCTCCTATCCTACCCCCACCCCAACCCCCACCCACTTCCTCCAAGCACACCCCTCCATCCCAGCCCCCCAGTTCTCGTGCTAAAAGTCAACATCTGCATTAATCACAAACATATGCGGCAAAAAGTGCACAGTCATTCTGATGTTGTGAGCGACGGAGGGTGTTTTTCTGAGGGAGACAGGGAGGGGAGGGAGAGAGGGTAGGGAGGGGGGAAGGGGGCCAATCGGAGCCCCTGGAATTTCCATGAACTCAACACCCACCACCCCCGCAAAGGTCAAATCCCACTATTTCTAACACAGTGTGCACAAAGACTGCAATATATGGTTGAAGTCCGGCGCAAGTCCATTATTTTCAATAGTTTTCTGCTGTGACGTGTGCTCTGGCATTGCCTTGGGATAGACTCCCATTTACCTGATAACAGCAAAGCATGCAGGATATGTAACCTTTCTGCAGAGGGTAGGACACTGTACTGTACCTTCACTTGCCCTGGTTGACCTGGCCCCCAGCCCTGCTGCCCTACCCTGCTGCCCAGCCCCACAGCAGTACCTCTCATTCACACAGTGGCATCAGTAATCCCCCCAGTGCTGATGTGGACGTGTCAGGCCAGTGCTCTGGTACAGGCAGCAGAGCTGAGCCAGGGGAAACCACCCCGTCACTTATTGATGGAATGTGCCTCGTTGGTAATACAGGAGGCCCGGTGGCCCAGCCTCCAAACCAAGCCAGCACCATGGCACAGCCTAGAGCCCAGAACCAGCAGCAACCTCCAGCTCCCTCCAGAACCACAACTCTGACCTGCTACTATACCACGAGTCTCAACCAGGACCACGTGCTTGTGTGTGTGCATGTGTGTGTGCGTGTGTGTGTGTGTGTGTGTGTGTGTGTGTGTGTGTGTGTGTGTGTGTGTGTGTGTGTGTGTGTGTGTAAACTCACCATATCGCCATAGATCTCATCAGCCAGGATTGGGACGCAGTGTCTGGAGGCAACTAAACAAAAGAGTCAACACAGACAAGACAATTAATGAGGCGGCGAAAAGATTACACTCAGGCATACGACTCAATAGCAGACCTGGGCAAAATATGTATTTGAAATGGTTTCAGAAACCTGAGGTGTGCTTGATTTAGCTTGCATCTTACACTTCAAAGACTATTCCATTGCTTCTGTTGTGCTTGACAAGTTAAATTTAGCTCAAGCCCAGGTTTGCTCCATAGAGAGGAGGATAGGCTCATGACTCCATAGTTGACCAGAGTGAATCGGACTGAACAGGACTCACCTGAGAGGATATTCTGTAGGTGTTCCTTACTGTAGACTGAGCCACAGGGGTTGGAGGGGTTATTGACGATCACACAGGCTGTTTTGTCATTGATCAGACTCTCCATGTGCTGCAGGTCAATCTCCCAGGACCTTTCGGGCTGTACACAGAGTAAATAGAAACACCAGAGAGTGAATTCCACCATTGGGGAGGTTACATGTCACACAGCCTCCCTTTGCTTGCTTTATTCACCTCTCTCCTTTCTCTGGCAAAGATTGAAGTGGGCCGGTGTTCACAGGTAGGCTATAGCACCCTTTATTATCCACCAGCACTTAATATAGAACATCTGCTCTAAAATACAAACCCACATACAGTAAAACTGAAATGAGTACCACAACCTTATTTAATTCCACTTCAAGCGGATTCTCTCCTGAACTCACCAGCAGGTTGTAGAGTTTGACCTGGATACCCAGGGACACAGCCAGGGTCTTGTAGAGGGAGAAGCCAGGACAGGGGACCAGGATATTGTCACCAGAGTTACACAGGACACTGATGGCCAGATCAATCGCCTGGCTACAACCACTGGTTAGAATCACATCCTGTATCAGAGACAGAGAGAGAGATGAGAAAGAGAGCAAGAGATGGTGAGAAGGCATGGGTTTAATGATTAAAACCACTCTTTTATTTTTGGCTTTATTGAGTCAAGGATAATCACCTTTGCCTCCAACGGGGCCTCGGGACAACTGTAGAAGTTTGCCACCACCTCTCTGCTTTTCTGGTAACCTGTCAATGAATAGGAGGTAACGTTATTGACACATCTGCAAAGAGGAATATTTCAAATGAACTAGTCTGCAGTGAGAAACAGTGTTTGCATGAGAGCTCCCATCATCATCAATCACTCGGGAGCTTTTCAGTTAATTTTCCAGTCTATTGGCTTAGTTTTACTCACAAACATTCTTTTAACCCCTAACTATTTCCCTGACCTCTCCAGATACCCAAGTGCCCTTGTACGATGTGCCTCTACCCCTACACCATATCCCTGTCTCAAACACTCTTGCTTCATCTTCTTATAGAATACCTTCTAGAACCTTCTTGTAGAATCTTTGTTATCTTGTTATATTATCCTGTTATCTTATCCAGATAAAAAGTTTTGAAATACTGGGTCCAGATGATGTGTTAATAATGTGTGAGTCTTACCAACAGAGGGAGCATAGCCATTGTATTTGTGTGAGTCTATAGCATCCTTCATAGCCTGGAGAACTTTGTCATCTGTAGGCAGGTTCCCAAACACAGTAGGATCCCCTGAGCAAGTCACACAACAGAGTTATATGAGGGAGGAGGGGGCAGGGGAAGAACAACAGAGAGAAGTAAGATATAGAGAGAAGGCAAGGGTAGAAGAAAGAGGATGTGGTAGAGGAACAGAGGACCGCCATAGAAGACATGAAAGGCAAAAAGGAGAGATAATAATAATAATAATAATAATAATAATATAGAGATACATAGGGGTGGTGGGATTCCAGAGTAATCAAGGAATGCATAAGCAACAACCTGAGGGGTAGCCTGATATTGCCCTACAATAACACACTCAGCATAATACTTATCAGAAGAGTGACGTAGTGCCTGGGTCTCACCTATGGAGAGAGCGATCATAGGCTTGTCGGGGTTGGGTGTGAGCTTCATCCCGTCTACGATGGCACGGATGGGGTTCAAGGTGTTGTTGGCCATCTCCGACGAACGGATGTTCCATCGCTGTCTGCGGCTCTTCGGTTTTGCGGGATGAACACTTCCCTTTACGTTGACGTGATGGATACCGTTCCCGTTCCCATTGACGGCGTGATGGATACCGCTCCCTTTCCCATTGACGGCGTTCCCGTTGGCAGTTTTTCCATTGACACCTTTTCCATTGACACTATTCCCATTCATTTGGACCACATAGGACTTATTCTCCATGTTGTAGACTAACTACTGCTGAAGGCGAGGAAATTGATGAGAAAAAAAAAGAAGAAAAAAAAGAAAAATATCATACAGTAGGCCTACATCATGATAAATTACTTGATTATCACATATACAACAGCAATAAACAACTGACGAAAAATATCTTATCAAGAAAACCTTGATAAAATATGATTTGGTCGACAAAAAGATCTGAACAGAGAAAAACCCGACATGTTGAATACAAACTCCACAGATGGATACTGATAAGTCATTGAGATCAAACACGCACGTATTTGAATAGAAATGCAACTCGGTATTGAACACCTGGTAGAGCAGAGCCATCTGTCGATCGGACTAGGACAAGTTTATGAATGCCTAAAAATCAATGCCTAAAAATCTCAGAAAATAAACAGAATGTTCATTTTCCATTGTTCAGTCCCTTAGCAGAAAAAAAATATCATGACGGGACGGGAGAGCAATAAATCTAATCTGAATTCCCATTCTAAAAGTCAAGTCGGCTCTGAGCTAGATTTTTTTTTTTTTTTTTTTTAAAGCAAATGATAAAAGAAACATCAAAGGGATCCGATGCACACAATTTAAAAGAAAGATATATTCTGTTATCTTCATAAAACAATAGGCCTGCACACATCTTACAAATGTAGGCATCTCCCTGGAAAAAATGCTAAAATAGTTGGTGTCTGCGTAATTATGAACATGCAAGCTACCTTAACTAAACAAGAATAGTCACTTATGAATCTAACTCACATTACTAGTAAGTAAGATGGATATTTTCTTTACTAAAAAAAAACCTCACTTTTCTAATTAGAAATAGATTGAAATAAATGTATGAAACAGGAATATCTAAGTAACAAGAGGCCTTATAAATACCTTTACAATCTCAAAATAATTTCACACTCCAAATGCAGGAATTCAAGTCAAATACTGTATATGAACATAGACTGATAAAGTCCGTTATAAGCCGGCTTTATAGCAAGCCCTCCGAAAATGGGTGTTGAACCCTGCCCATATTTTCATTGGTTAGAAACTGAGGGTTGTGCCATACACCCCCGTTACATCATCCCAAATAATATAAAACACCTCAAGGTTTAGGTTACACGGCATCATTTAACCCTTTCCAACGGACAGAGACACGGCGCTAGAGGCGAGATCCATGGGACCCCTGCTGTCCTCGTGCGTAAATGCGCAGAGGTGACGGGCGCGCATCCTGCGATGGGCTGCACAATTGCCTGAAAGCAGACAGTTAATATTAATTGTGTGTATTAACCAGTATGACTAGACCTAAACATAACATTTTAGACCTACACTTAAACATAACACTTTTGTGTTTATTCAACAAAAAGTGTTTTACTAATGTCTAATATTCATACTAATAAATATTGACATTAGCCTATATGGCTGATAACATCAGTCACCACGTCATTACCTTGAGAGGTATGTACCCTCTCTGTCACAATGTTTGCTTGATACATATAGGGAAGAGAATTTGCCGGAAGAGAATTGGAACACCCTCTCTGTTGGTTCCTAAAACCTTATGACAGTGAGCTACTCCTTGCATAACGGTCTTTCCCGAAGTTGTTTCGAGAGTGGGGTTTCAGTGCCCCCGTGCGTCGGGTCATTTTGCAATCCAATCTCTGTGAGTGGCAGTGTCATTATGACATGGGATTTAAGATAATAGCTGTACCCTAGGTCCCTAAAAAGTCGAATGTGTGTAATAACAACATCATTCAAGGAGTATGAAACAGAAAAGAATGTTATAATGCGTGAATGAGGAAAAAAAACAAATACTTTAATATACACTTTTTAAGTTGAAAAAGGTTTTAATATTAGTGATAGGCAATTTATTTCGTAAAATTGACGCATACAAAATGCTGATGAATGGGTTAAATACAATATTTATCTTTCTTGAAACAACAAAACTCCTAAATCGTGCGCTTGTGGATGCCAAATCAGGAATAGGGCAAAGACAACAGTAATAAGCTATAGGCTACATACATAAGTTACTTGTCATGCCTTATTATCAAGAGCAGTCATGTATTTAATTTGATGAGTCTGTGTTCATGGTGACAGTGGTCATTTCACACATTCAAATGTATTGGCTTCATCCATTGCTTCATCCATTGCTCTGTGGAGAGAGAGGTAGACAAACTGTTGTTTTCTAAATTATTCTGTTGACTCTCATCATGGTGAAGTCAGTGAACTGAGACTAAGGCATCCATGTTGCAATATACTGATAAAGAGAGAGCCACTCTGTCCTGAAACATTTACAGAAGAGATAACTTTTCTTCTAAATAAATAAATAAATACCTTATTAAAGCCTTTGATCCAACATTCACAAACCTCCCCTGGAACTTTGTACCCCTACCATCCCCTTATCATCTGGCCTAGAGCCCTGTCACTCTTCGTCCCTGTCTGTTGACCAACGTACTGCTCAAAGCCAACTTCTATATAACAAACATATTTTTAAACATTCAAAGTGTTGTAAAGAACATCAGTTAAAAATCCCTAAGCCTGAAACACGTGTGCCCCAGCTGACACTTTTCATCCTCAGGTCAGCGTTGTACTCAGGTCAGCATGTGCAATAGCACATGTGACCACAGGTCTTCTTTCCAATAACGTTTGAAATCCAGTGAAATCCAGCAACTCCCACACACTACACATGACTCAGGAATCACGATCCACGTTAATGTCTCCCTCATGATAAAGGGATGATATCGATGGCTTAATGATCCTATCCCTCCGCCTGGTGCAGGCCTGGGGGAATCACAGGCACCCCTGCCTGTCCTCCTAAATCAACCTCAACCCCCAAACATTTGATTGTATTTAAAATTTGATACATTATGACCCAGTTCAGAGTTTAACAAGTATGATGGAAATTCTCTCTAGTTCAACCTTTAGCTAATGTATCTATCAGGGAAGTAAGCAAGTGCACTCTTCAGGTAGGGAATTTCATATAAGCATGTATTGTAACCTCCAGTCAAGTTTTTGTCTCAGAGTCCTGCATTTGAGTCCTTTGTCTGAGTACTCCAGCCATAACAGAAGCATTGATGACCTGGTGACCGTGAGCACATCGCTTCACTTCACAGGATGACCTCCACACTCCACCCTCAGGCTTGTGTAGCAATGCAGGTCGTATAGTCAAAAGTCCAGTCAGAACCTCCATCATGGTATCCAAAGGGTTATACATACTGTAACCTGTTTGAACTGTGCCTATTGAATACTGTGCTGCAATACTGACATATGAACCTGAATGATTGCAGTATTCTATTCAGTAGTACCCATGTGGAAGGTAGTCAGGGTCCGAATGCAGTGAGCCTGGTTCTTCTTCAGAGCTAGAGTCACAACTAGAATAGAGCGTGTTCATGTCAAAATGAGAATACACCGGCCTTTGGCTCTGTTTTACACTCTCCTCCTCCACCTCCTCATCATCATCATCTTCACTGTCCTGTTCCCCAGACAGCAGATTTCTGGTTGATCTTGACTCTGTCACACTGATACACTCTTGTGGGGTCAGTTTTCTCAGTAACACATATGGCTGTAGAAGCTTAGACTGGAGTAGAAGGGCCTGTGTCTCCACAGACATCCTCACTTGGACCCTGTGGGTCCTTCTCCCTACCTCAGGCCTGTCTGGTGTCCCTAAGGCCTGCACAGACAGGAGCCTGTGGCTAGAGGTGGTATGTTGGGGTAGAGCCATTGGCTGAGGGGACTGAGGTAGAGCCACTGGTGGAGGGCGGGTGGGGATCTGAGAGGGGCTGGAGGTGTGTATAGGTGGAGGTAGATGTTGGGGGAGACAGATGGAATGGGAGGGTGTCTGCCTGTGAGGCGGTAGATTATGGGGGGGATAGAGGGGGAGGGAGGGGGTCAGGTCCAGTGATGATGAGGTGGAGGGGGACCCCTGATGGACAGCAGGGGCATAATCACCAGTCTGAACCAATATCTGCTCTTCAGAACACTCCTGTAGAATACTCCTCACCCACCTCTGGTGTCTAGAGCACAGCTGCAGGGGGGAAACTTCCTGCACTGCATCACATTTCTGCCTGTCCCTCACCTCATCTATCACCTCCATGTCCAACCCCTCTTCTTCTATCTCCTCCTCTGGCCTGCCTTGGCTCCTTTCTTCTCCATCAGTGCCCTCCTCATCCACATCAACCTTCTCATCCCTCCTCATCCCCTCCATCCCCACGGCTGCCCTGCCTCGCCACCTCTCCTTTCCATCAGGGTCCTTCTCATCCACCTCCTGCACCCCCTCCATCCATACCTCTGCCTCCTCCTCTGTCCCGCCTCGCTCTTTCCCATCCAAGTCTTCCTCCTCCAGGAGAAGTGGACTATCTTTGTCCACATCCCCCCCAGACACTTCCACAGTAACCACTTGTAGCTCCATCCCCTGCTCCTCCACACAAACATGGAGTGAACCCAGCCCCAACGAGGGACATCTCTCCACTCTGTTACCCTGGCAGGTGCTCAGGGTCCGGTAGGGACTTGTCCTTTTTGGCTGTGACAGTCTCTCCTTGAACACTCTCTTCCTGATCGGCCCAGGTATCTCACACTGGTGTCCTTCACCCATCTCCATAGCAGGTGTACCTCCCTCCTTCTGGGCTCCAACACTGGCATGGCACTTGGAAGTCGATGTAGCTATAGAAGTCAAAAGAGAAAGAGTGTTTATCTCCCTGGAGGTGTTCTAGACACTGTGTATACAGTATCTCATAGATCATATCAGATGAAAAGTGGCACACTGTGTCACTGTGCTGATTTTGAAGACAGTTTGGGCTGGTAGTTAATGGTAAATAAGATGTGGACTGTTTTGTCCCATGGTTAACAAAGTGTGCCTGTGGACTGTTTCTCCAAAGTTTAACAAAGTTAGTCATTTACTTGTATTTACCGTTAATTAGCAACTGCTTCGGATCTCTTTTTCTCATCTCATACCCTTTTTCTTCATATACTCCAAAAAAGAGAGGAAAAGGATGAAACCTGACAAAGTTTAGTCAAATAAATCATCATAGCATTGGACCAAGAGTGTGTGGCTTCATTCTTTTCTGAGTTCTTATTTCATATGCTGACTGACCACAGACTCTTACCACAGAGCAGTAGCCTCTTCAAAGACGTTGGAATGGAGGTTGGGTAACGGGTAATAAAGCTGCACAGTAGCTCCTCCTCGTAGGACCTGGGATGCTCCTGCCTCAACAGCTACAGGAGGACACATTCATATGAACACTCACCTACACATGAAATTATGTTTAAAAGGTATACAATACTGTAAGAGTATAAGAAACCTGCATGTTAAAGTTGTAGTTCTTGAAGGAATCTGAATCACAGACCCAAGGTGTGCCAAGAAAACATTCCCCACACCATTACACCACCTCCACCATGAGAAGGTCTACAGGTGTTCCTAATAAAGTGTTCAGTGAATGTATATCACAGTTATGTCCCTTAGGGGGGAAGCACATGGACAACTGATACTGGCCGTGTAATGTGTTATTGAGTAGATAAATTATTAATTTGATTTATCCCAATTAATGAGACACTGGTGTCAGTCTCACGTTCTGTGAAAAAGTGAATTCCTACATTCTCATTCATTCACACACACACACACACACACACACACACACACACACACACACACACACACACACACACACACACACACACACACACACACACACCTGATCAATGTATGTGTCAGTTGGCAACACTGCCTCCAGCTCCTGAAGATAATTAAGCAGCCTATCCTCCAGTTTCTGGGCATAGCATTCACCATACTGATCCTCCATCAGATCCTGCAAGACAGTGAATACATTCACACTTTTATACTTGGAGGAAATACAGAGTAACTGAGATTGTGTACATTGTGAATGCACTGAATGCATTGGTGCACAGTGAATGCATTGACAAATCATTTGTATCTATTGAAATGATCACACTAAACTTACTTTGTCTACATATGATGTTTAAGCTAAACCATACAGTAATTCCTCTTTTATTTACCTTATAGTAAACTTAATGCATTCTCATAACCCTAATCTCTCCAACCCATCTTGTATCAGGTAGGCTAACTACTGTATACCCCAGACAAGAGATTTGACCAGTCTAAAAAAAGTATTAAAACATAATGCCTTGCTGGAAGTAGAAAGTTACTGTCAACCACAGATCTAAAATCAATATTAAAAGTATCCTTTATCTGACCCAGTGTCACTAGTAAGGAACAACATCTACCTTCTCCATGATACCATAGACATGTAGGTTCTCTGAATATACCATCTTCTGGAATCAAAGGTTGGTTATATAGCACCCCCCACTGAACAGCAAAGGGACAGCTACCCAGCCCCGTATCATCCCAACATCCAGAGATATGCATCTTCTGCCTCATTCACATTCTCTTTACAACTACAACAACCCAGGCATAAGCAACTAAATCGAGCAGTAACTGTAGATGGACTTAAATGGAATAACTGAAGGAGCATAGGATTTGGTTTACTTTGATATAGGCTTTACGCTTAGTCTTGTCCATAGCCAGGGTCTGGGCCAGAGACTTGAAGTCCTGATGGTTCTTCCTCATCAAGTACATCTCTCGTCGGCTCTGAATGTGAGAAAATGAGCAAAATGAGGATATTTAGAGCTGCCACCCTGGCCTGGACCTTTCAGAACTGGGGATATTCAAGTCAAAGAAATCTAATGAAATGCTTAGTTTAATCACGTTTATTACTTTGACAATTTTAAAATAAAGCACATACAGTATATTACAAAAACATAACAATTATGCACAATTCTTTAATCAATGAGACATTGTAGTTTATATTAAGTGCCTCCCTCTGCAGCAGCTAATAAAATACTTACACATTCATAGTATTGAGGTAATCTACTTGGAAAAAACCTCACAGTCTTGACAACGGTGTTGACAATGTCTTGGTCCTCACGAAGCATCCACATCACTATCTGGAAACATCAAACAATCACAGCTGCTCACTTTGTCCTACAGTAACAAAGCCTCATCAACACCATAGTGGTGCCAAACCATTCAATAAAACAAACACACACACATACACATACACATACATACACACACACACACACACACACACACACACACACACACACACACACACACACACACACACACACACACAAGGGCCACTGCCGAGCTGGCATTTGCCACAGCACTTTTCAAACAGGTGTGGCGGCGCCCCACCACTTTGGATAGCGCATATGGTTTAAACCCCTGAAATATAAAACAATATAGCCTATCATCACTGACGGGGAAATGTGTAGAGAAAGAGCGAACGCGTGGACCTCATCTGTCGCTCAGCTTTTGCGCTCTGTGTGGGCAGGTGAAAGCGCATGAGAGAACGAGAGAGAGAAATGCGCGAAAACGTTAAACCAAATTGTATAATATTTACCTTTTTTATCACAAACTCGCAATCGGACCATTTGAATATGCTGTCCTGAGCCAGGATGCAAACATAACTGCAGAGAACTTTTGGAGACAGACCGGCAAAGACGTTAAGCCCCATCCTATTTCGCCCTATCCTATTTCGCCCCAAGATTAACGACGTTGTAAAGCTAAATATTATTTCAAGTTAATATTTAAATTGAGCCAACTTGTATTTCTCCCACGGTTAAGTTAACTGCAATAATAAGTTAGTACAATAATCCTGAACTAGTTGTGGATGTTTCGCCCCAACGTTAACGATGTTCTCAAGCTGAATAAAGTCAATATTGAGTACGTCCTAAGGCATCGCATACACATTTCGCCCCACCACTTTTACACATGTCGCGCCACCTCTCGCACGCACACGCACACGCACACGCACACACACACACACACACACACACACACACACACACACACACACACACACACACACACACACACACACACACACACACACACACACCATGGTCTTAAGGCCAAAGATGATTTTCATGTGTTTGATTGGGGCCACCAGTCTTGGCAGTAGTGTGTGGGTGACCTCCAGAAACTGCATCACCCTCTCGAAGCGCTTGATGTCCCTGGCCTTCATTATATACCATGCCTGGGCAGCCATCGCACTCAATCTCCGTGGCTCGTCTAGGGTAAGAGACCCCAGGTTATCCTCTGGCCACAGGCTAAGGTTCAGACCTAACATACATAGAGAGAACACATAGAACATTTATCACTACCAGAAGCTGTGTACTGTATATATGTATCACTGTTAAAATGAATTCCTCTGTGTCTGCACTTTTTGGGTCAACCCCATTCAATCTCAGGAGATTAGTTGAAAAAACGAATCTAGAACAACAATTGGGAAGTGTCACTCATGTTCCAAGAGATTTGCTTTGGAATGTCTATTCATTTTCTGAGCTGTGTAATTTAAAATGGAATTTACCCCCAAATATGCTGTATCTATCAAGAACCATGTTGTAAAACGTAATCATTGGGGCTTAATCAACAAATAACATTCATAACATTCAACAAATTCACTTTTTATAGAAAATAGTTTTTGACATCTTTCAACACTAATTCATGTTTTCAAACACACATGTTCAAACATTGAAAAACAATATACCGTACCTTCCATTGTGTCCATTATTTGATGTGCCCAGGCATATTCAATGATCCACATTGGCAGCGATGGGATGCTCAATAAAGATTCGATTTCTGATGGCTTGAAGTGTTCAAGGTCTCTACACTCCATCTAATTTACTTTTATGCTGACAGTGTTCCCAACTTCAGGGTCAGATGCCAGGTTACTTGCGGTCACTATTTTTGGTCCATTCATAAGTAGAAAAAAACTTTGGGTTTACAGTCAGCCATCACAAAGCCGGTCTCTGTGGCTGAATATATATGTACCGGCGCGCGGGCTGGACATGCACAGACATGTTGTAAAAACCTGTTCAGCAAAACTATGCTGCCAAATACTTCTGGGTCAAAAGGAAAGACTTGTCAAGATAAAAGTACTAAATTAAAACATAATGAAACTGCATCGTTGCTTTCAGGTGAGGACTACTATTCTGAAATTGTACTTGAAGAATCTGACCAGGAAGTAATTTTATAATAAAAGGTTATCGAAGACTACAGAATGTCATGCTTGTATTTTATTCACTTCAAATCTAAATTATAAGTGTGTCCCCACTGCAATTAACACAATAGCGTGTCGTGTAACGTTGCAAGGTAATGTTATGTAATATTATGTAATATTATGTACAGCATGCATGGTCCAATGTCATTGCAGGAAAGTGCTTGCAGAGCAAGCTGGCTAAGCTAGCTACTAGCTAGCTTGATAAGAAAGATAAGATGACAGTCAATGCTCTTTCTATAATTTACCTTGGGGCCCCTTGATGAGTGGACCAAGCCAGAGGGACCGAGCTATTGCGGGCCACAGCACATCTTTCAGTAGAGGGAGCATGTGGATATCCTTTAGTAAAGTATTGTTTTTATTTGTCAGTTGTCATGTGCATACTCTTATTACTCTTTGCTGTGTAAACATGCACTCAGCCAGACTCAGCCAATAGCTCAGATACTTATTATAAATGTGCAGTTGGATAATAACTGGGTACTAGTAATCAAATATGATTTAGTAATGTATGTTATAGCTAACACATCCTGAAATGCCCCTCTACATATCACATAATTGGAATGTGATTGGTTCCTTTTGTCTTGTCTCCAGCAGGTGGTCTGTAGCTAACAGTGGCTAGTAGGACCCAAACATAGCCTCAGACCCAGAACCAGACAGAGCCATGAACAGAACTCTGTGCACTTCCATGCTGTTATCCAGGGCTTACAGGTTGTGCCTATCCAAAGCCCCTCATCACAGCGTCACCTATGGCTGGGCTGGTGTCCCTCCTGTTCCCTCTCCTGCCTCGAGGTGTCACTCTACCAGCATCAAGGTGCGCTCCTACCTCCAGTACATGAAACGGAAGATCAAACCCCCGCCCAGTCCTCCATACACCCACGTCTGCCAGGTGGGGGACCCTGTGCTGCGAGTGCAGGCTGCAGCCGTGGACGCCGGGGCAGTGCTGGGTCCGGAGGTGCAGCTAGTGATCCATAACATGGTGAAGGTGATGCGGAAGCTGGAGTGTGTGGGATTGAGCGCACCTCAGGTTGGAGTGCCGCTACGTATATTGGCACTGGAGTTTCCAGAGCGTATGCTGGGGGAGGTCTCACCGGCGGCACAGGAAGCCCGTGGACTCACTACTGTGCCGCTGCGCATTTTTATCAACCCTGAGCTGCGTGTGCTGGATGGGCGCACGGTTCTGTTCCAGGAGGGGTGTGAGAGCATCTCGGGGTTCTCTGCTACGGTCCCACGCTACCTCTCTGTGGAAATCTCAGGTGAGATACATTACATATACCTGCTACAATGTCATTGGGGGTCTCTCAAAGCCTCTTATAATGAAAAAGGTATAATTAGTCCATTTAAAACTGCTATATGACTTAAATTACATGGCTAGTTGGGTTGGCTTAACCCTAGTTCTACTGTCTGAAAAACAAAATAGTGACTTGAGTAAATTTGCAATGATGACTAACTGCATAATTCCTGAAATCAAGTAAACTATGCTGTTGTGTGTGTGCATGCGTGCATGCGTGCGTGCGTGTGTGCATGCGAGCGAGTGAGAGAGAGAATCATTAATGTGTTAATCTATCTTTCCCAGGCCTGAATGAGAAGGCAGAGCCTGTGACCTGGCAGGTGAGCGGCTGGCCTGCACGGATCCTGCAGCACGAGATGGACCATCTAGATGGAGTCCTGTACATCGACCGCATGGACAGCAGAACCTTCATCAATGTTAACTGGGAGGCCCAGAACGAGTAGCAGTCTCAAACCTACTCTGGGGCTTATTCAGGATGATAGAACGTCTCCGAATGTTCATTGACATTGCCTGTTCTCTCTGACAAAGAACAATCTTGTCAGCTCTACAAGACATGCCTGCAACATTCTGCCCTCTGAACACACCCCTATGATCAGCTATCACATAAGAGGGAGCCAAGGAAGGAAATGTAAAAGGGTTTAAAATTATCCTACCCCAGTCCAGCACCATGTCTGTGACAAATAGACTTTCTGAGTAATACATGTTGTAAGGACAAGACATACTCCTAAAAAAATGCTGAAATGTTGGTTCTCTGCAATGAAATGGTTGGGGTAATAGAGCGTGCGTCATTCCCTGTCATGACTGAACTGTATGATGAATGTTTAGGTAGAATTCCTATGAGTTGATTTGTGAACATAGCACAGGTTATTATTTATTCATCACTGAATGAGCCGATTGTTGTGCTCAGAGTAATTTTATGTAACTGGAGTCTGGAAAAAAAAGAGTTCTCTGGCCACATTATTCAATGCAAATGCAATTTATTTCCACACAAATAAAGGAACTTAAAAATGACAGACAAACTGATATGTCACCAGAGATGTCATACGGTAGCTAAAGGGTGTTAAAAATAAGCTTGTTGCATTGATTTTTATATGATGGTGTTGTACTCAGCAATCAATACAATAACAATACATCATCTACAGTAGCATTCAATAAGAGACAGACGCATGTTCCCATTTTGAAATCCCACTTTTTATTTAAATCTCTTTGCAGACAACAGAACCAATACAAATAAGTATACTAAATTTCAACCCCCAACATACAGTATTGTTAAAACTGCAACAGTCTCAGAACAAACCTCTAACTTAAGTACGTCTCCATATCTCAATGTTTAATGGCAGTTGATTAAATAGTCATGTAAATAAGGCTACATAAAGAATAACTGAAGGTTCCACACTGAAACCCAAATAGAAAAATATATGAGTTCTTAAAAATGAAGGGTAATTATGAATCAAAAGGCAACATGTGGGTGATTGCCATTATTATTATCAATATGGTGCATTTATCAATTCCAATGAGCCTTTTAGGTATTGCTTAAAAGGCACAGTGCTTTTGCCAATGGCTAAAGTGCAACTCAAATAGTTTGTAAATTCAAACTGTGGTGGACTGGTCAAAGGGCTGGCCACAAGCACAGTCAAGCGGTGTTCTATACCAACAGTCTTTACAATACTCAGCACTGCAGTACCTACACAGGATGTGTGGAGGCTTGGTGCACACCTGACCAATAGAGCAGCCACCCAACTTACGGATATCATGGTTTCTCAAGCACTGTGCTACCTCTCTGCATTCACTGGTATGAAACACCATGCAGCTGAAGCAGGCAATGTGAGGGTCGGGGTGGGCAGGGTCGCAGCAGCCATGTAAAGGAATAGGCTGAGGTGTAGTGATGCTTCTTCCATCAGACTGATCAAGCAGGACAGGGGACTGTCTCTGCTCCTCATGGACAGGGGGCAGAGCCACACCTCCCTCTCTAGGACTCCCTCGCTGTGGTGGTAATGACATTCTACTCTCTCTGTGCTCCGATTCGACCAGGTCACAAATCTCATGCCCCTTGTCTTGGCACTTAGACAAACAGGCACTGCTCACACTATGTAGGGTGTTGCAGTCCTTGCAGTGTTGTATATACTGATTGTGGGACTGGATGGAGCTGCATTTCTGAGCAGACACATTCCCCCAGCCATTCCTAGATGCTTGGGATGTGAGTGAGTGTGATTCCACCCTCTCTGACAGCTCCTCGTATGAACTTTCCCTTTGCTTGTAAGATGGGCTGTTTATGGTAGGCACTAATGGGGCAGTCTTGGTCAACTGGCAATTCAGCGTAGAGACACATACAGTCTCTCTTGGTGTGGAAATGCCATTGGTGCCCCTTACGATAGTCGGTGATGTGTTAAACCCTGACTCTCTCTGCGCGTTGTTACATTCCAGGTCCTCTGCTGTATACAGATCCAGGTCTAACCCCATGGGAGACAACTCCGGTAATTCCTCTTTCAGTGGTAGGGTGGTTTCCAACCTCTTCTTTGTGTTCTCCAGCGCCACCTGCAGGCTGTGACCCTTCTGCCTCTCTTGGACCAGGCTCAGCTCCCACTCCAACCCTCCCCTGGCACGCTCCCCTGAATTGGCCAGTAGGAGTTGACATTCGCAGCGTGCGGTGAAGAAGGCACAGGACAGGCGGAGGAGAGTGTCTACTGGGACAGCTGGGGAACAAAGCTGAAGCTCCTCGCACCATCTAGTCTCCGTGGCATGGTATCCTAGCAACCCAAACAGTTCTAGCACTTGCTGCATGGATAGTGCAGGCTTGACGTAGTGGGTGAACATGCCTGAGAACATCTGGATAGAGAGAAACAAGAGAGAGAAGGGGGAGGGAATGAAAGAGAGAGATAGGGAGGTAGGGAGAAAGAGAGACAGAAAAGGAGAGGGAGGGAGAAAGTAGTTAGTGAGATATAAATAGTACAAACAATATTTTCTGGACAAAGACCCTTTCCACATTTTGATTTGAGATAGGAATTAAACTATATTCACTGATAGCCAGCATCCTTGCCTGGCTCACAATCTGTATGTAGTTTAGCCAGCTCCACAACCCTAACCCTAACCATGACAAGCTATTGTTGTCGGATGTTAACTAGTCATAGGAGTTGGCTCAAGCCCATACAGATCTGGAGCTAGACTACCAAACATCCCATATCTAGCACATTAAATTAGCATACCTTTACCACTCTGTATTCTTTTCTCCAGGGACAAAGGTATAGGTTCAGGGCTGCCAGTTCCAGCACTTCAAATGCTCTGGCCAGCCGCTCCAGACCAGATCCAGCTCTGCCCAAGGCGGGTGGCACTGTCTTGAGTGACTCCTCCATCAGACTCAGAGGGTCCAGTCCCAGTGTGGAGTGTGTGTTCTGGGCACAGCTGTCCCTCAGTAACCCCTCTACCTGCTTACACAGGTCCTCATCTCTACACACCAGGTTCCAGTCACCCTGTTCGATCCTGTGCTCCAAACTAGTCCGGTAGGATTCTACCAGATCTCTGGCTTTCTTCTTCCCAGAGGCACTCATCTCAGCTACAGGAAGGGAACATGACAATATAGCAACATTAGAATGTTATGGATGCAATCTCTGGACTGGACGTTATCTAGAATTTAAAATATTGATATTGTGGTGAAAAGTAAGTAGGAAGAACCATGTTTATGAGAAGTATGCTATGGCGCATTAACTACTCTACTGAAAGTGAAAGTGACCTGACATGCTTATAGTATAACTGTCTATCAAAGAAAAAATGTACAATAACAGGGCATCGTTAGCAAAGAACCGTGAAATGCCATTTTCACGAACATACGTGTAGACCGGAGCTATCAAAAGTGTAAAAAAAAAAAACAACTAGCTACTGTCATCGAGCAGAAGTCATGGCGGCTTGCTAAATAACGTTTCTGTCTCGATTGCCAGTATTTTGCTGACACTACATAAAATGTTTGTAACAGCGTTTGTGTTTAAATCCAAGTAGCGAAACGTCTCTTTCATTTAGCTACCAGCTATCATGAAATGAAATAGCCTGTTATGAACATACTTACTGACGGAATATCTTAGCTTGCTAGTTAGCTAGCTAGCTGTCTGCATGGCTTACTTGCTCACGTTTTTATCAAAGTAGCTAGCTAGCCAACTTGATGACATTAAAACAGATAACGTTAGAAATCTCACCTGACACTTGTGTAGCTTTTTGGTAAAGTATTCCCTAATTCATTGCGATCATATGGAGTACTGCTAATGAAATTCATGAGCATGATTTGAACTCCAAAAGTAAACAGTGTCACGTGTCACTTACCCCAACATGTAGGTGTCCTAGTCGGATGTCTAGAGGCTTTTTTATTAGCCCTCTAATCTAACCCCACCAGTCACTCCACCAGATGGCGACAATAGAGTGTATGTTATTGATGTTCACAGCATCAACTGTCATTCTTGTAGCCTTCCTGTGTTAAGTATGTTCAATTTGTGAAATGTATGAACATGATTTGAAAGTCTTGATTTAACATGAGAGTGACTGAGTGAGCGTGTGCGTGTGCGTGCGTGAGAGAGAGAGAGAGAGGGAGAGAGAGAGAGAGAGAGAGAGAGAGAGAGAGAGAGAGAGAGAGAGAGAGAGAGAGAGAGTGAGAGAGTGAGAGAGAGTTAACGGGCGTGGCTTTGGTGACATTGCCACTGTGATTCGTTTAAAAGGTCTCGTCCCAGGCTGTGCAAGATGCTCTCCACAACCTGCCACCCTTACTCTGTCGGCATTACTGGGACTTTATCTTTGCACATCCCTGTGGACCTATATCTAACATGACAAATGTGGACAGAGTTGTGTTGGCTCTCGGTGGAGCGGGAATAGTGGGCTCTGGGATAGTAAAGTCACTTCTTGACAAAGGTAAGAACCCCCCACAATCGACATTTTACGCATGGTTGGATCAACTTGGCACTGGTTCTAGGGCAATTATTTCTCTGCCCCTCATTATAGGCCTATATTATGTGATGTTAGATAATTGATGCGGGAAAGTTAATTAATTCAACTCGAAATTGATGAAAATACGGTGAAAGTGATGAGAGTGAACGAGAAAAGAAATTCATTACCGGACTTTGCGTCTCTTTACGCACAAGCATCCTTTGTGTAAATCTCTTCAAAATGTAAAAAAAAAAACTGATGTCACTCAGAGCTTTCGAAATCCACCAAGCATTTAATATATATAATATTTTGAACTCATTGTTTTACTGCTTTAAAAGTGGCGGTAAAATATGCTCTCTTGCGTAACGCATTCCCCTAGACAGTCAAGGTGATGATTTCTATGAACATGTGGTGGCTTTTCTTTGGATCGAAATGTCACAACAGTGTGGCACCTGAGATAATTTAGTGGAGAGTAATTGGTCAATTTAGTCTATACAGTATTAGAGTTTATTTTAGCCTACTTAGTTTTGTTCTGTAAAGTTTGTAAATCCACAACAATAATCCATAACATATGTTATGCATCCATATAGGCTATATCTCATTACACTTCAAATGACCAATAAGTAAAGTTAGCCTCTTGAAGTTCTTTGAAGTTCTCTCATGTTGTTTCTTGACTAGCACAGCTGTCTTGTCCATGATACCCCATATGAACCACAGTTATCAATAAACCAGATATCTCCTGTCATATCTCCTGCTTCAAAGTTTGTCAACTGTCAGTCACAATTGTCAGTGACAGGGGTGGCCTCATTGTTATTGTGCATATAATGCTTTATCTCTGTGAAGATAAACAGCAAATGTGTTATTAAATGTGTATTATTCTGCATGTCCCAATGTGTAAAGGTTTCAAGGTGGCTGTCATCTCCAGAGACAACAGCAGATTGGAGAGGCTGAAGGGCTTTGTTTCTCCTGCCACCAGAGCCAACCTCACCACCCTGGTGGGAGATGTCGGTAAGAGCTTTATTATTTTTAATTTAGTATACCACATACTAAATCAAACTCATATCAGTATTATTCTGCAATGCAATTTAGAAATTATACATTTTTATCATCTGATAACAACTATCTCCCAGAATGATCACACTGCTCCTCCTTGCTCTCAGGTACAGAGGAGGGGGCGGAGGAGGCCAAACAGGCCTTGTTGAAGTCTGTTGGGAATGTAACAGACATTGTGTCATCTTTGGGCTTCAGCTGGTGGCAGGGTGGGCCCCCACACACCCAGTCTCTGAAAGAACTCAGCTGGGTGAGCCAACTCTCAAACTAACCTCACAGACTAACCCAGCCAGGGCTGCTGCTATCTTTTCACCCGTCATGATTTCATTAGTTTTTTTCATCAAACCTGTCCTCTCCTCTTAGTCAGTTCCACTTTGATCTGGTTCCACGTCTATTGCTCATTTCCTCTCCACTACTGCTCCACCCCAAAACTGCAGGGGCACGTCATCACTGTGGCTGACCCCGTTTATCAAACTGTGTGTGTGTGTGTGTGTGTGTGTGTGTGTGTGTGTGTGTGTGTGTGTGTTGTTTCAGTTGGGACTGGGAGCATAGCAGAAAAAGAATTTCCTTTGGATATTAGACACAAATGATAAATTACAAAGGCAATCTATTCTATTCTATCCAACTGTATTCTACTCTATTCGTGACCTATTCCTCTGTTCCCTCCGATGCATATCTCTCCTCTTTTCATCTCTTTATTCCTCTCTTCTCTTTTTACCTCTACCTCTTTATCCACCCCCAGGTGATTGAGACACTGCTCTTCAGCACCTTTGTATCATGGAAGGCCTTCTTTCCCCTGGTTAGAGACGACTCCAACTGTACCTATACCTTTATTACAGGTGAGTCTGCTACACTTGGCCTCTCCCCCAACGCCGGGGCCCCACCCAGGACCGTCCCCACATCCCATCCAGATACCTACTGTACCTGAGAGTCCCTCAGAACCTCATTAGAGCTATATTTTCAAATATTTCGATGACAGAGAGAAAACACTTGATAGTGTGCAGTGCATGTTATCCTAAACATGAGGAACAACTCTCTGCTCCAGTTGACAACTCCTGATGCTGTTCATTCCCTAATGAGTGTGACTTATGGGTTATTGGGCAGTTGTAGTGCATTTATAATGATGGCAGTTTCCATGTGAAGGTTTGACAAGACGTTTGGCTATATTTTGTTAATAGCAAAGCATATCTCATATTGGTAATCTGACTCCAAGTAAAGTAATTATCACTATGTGCAAAGAATTGTTGAGTTTGTGCTGATTTAGTGCAAGAATGATCAAATAAAATGAATCAAATGAGGCTTTGTATACTCATACAACTATTACAAGGCAAAAAAATAGAATGTAAAATGTTACATTCTAATAGAGAGAGAGTAGAGAGAGAGTAGAGAGAGAGAGAGTAGAGAGAGAGAGAGAGAGATGACCACAGGTCATTCAAACAATGCTATTAATGACGAGAACCTCACAACAGGACAAAGAAAAGAGAACAAGCTATTCCCTGACCTCTGCTTTTACAGTATTTCAATTAGGAGCTGTTTTCAAGGAGACCCAACCAGAACCAGATCACTTCTATAGTGATGACATCACAGCTCAGACACCTCTCAAAACATCCCACAGAGCTCACAGCCATTTTTCTCCTCTGGGGAAGGGCTCTCAATGTAGGAGGGCAGAATAGCTCCCCCTTCACAGTGACGTGTGCTGTGCTACAGGTGGCGCTGGCGAGAAACTCCTGATGCCTGGTACAGGGTTCCTGACGGTGGGTGCTGCCAGCACCTTGGCATTCTGTCAGGTGCTACGAGAGGAGTACCCAGAGGTGCCCTGCAAACTCAACCAGGTGAGGCCTATATCTACCTAACATCAAATGAAACTTAATTCAAATCAAACTGTATTTAAAGTTAATTTAAGATTGAAAATGTAATCTTTAGAGAAAAGTAGCCATGAGAAAATAGAGAGGAAACATTATCGGCTGGGGCAGATTCAGGAGCAAAGTGGCAGTCTTCAATGTGGCAAGTCTCCCCTGATTTAGTTGCATGTAGTTTAAATATGAACCGACATGACTTGGCCTTTCTCCCAGGTGAAGATCAACACAGGTGTGGCCCCTCCAGAGCGCATGGCTCCTGGCTTCCTGAACCACCTGGATCTGGGCGAGGCCGTGGCCACCCTGGTGGAGCGACGGAACACCTCCCACACGGTGATCCCTATCAACGGCCCGGCGGACTTAAAAAACGTCATCCTGGAGGGGAACCTCTAAGACCCCCTCCCACACACACACACACATACACACACACACACACATACAACTCCCTGGCTGCCATAGGTCCCTGCAGCAGAGCATTCTCCATACCATAGTGCTTGACTCATTCACTCCTCATCTGTTTTTATAACTGTTTATCACAGTTGATGGTTTTCTTTGCATGTCTAATTACTGTATATCTGTAAGGTAAAATCCCAAGCTTTATGTGACTTCATGTGACCGACTGATATCGAAACTCAGTCTCTTACTCAAACTGTAAGACTGTTTTAGCCCACTGAGCTAAAGCCTACAGTGGGCTATGCTGGGCTTGTGGCGTGCAGGAGACTTGGGTTCTAAACACAGTCGGTCACATTCACGCTCATTGCTATAGCTTCTGCGGAAATTGCCCTTTATTGTTCAAGTGTTCATTCAACAGCAACGAGATGCACTACCCTGGAGATTGATGGAACTGTGCAGGCACTTTGAAGTGTAGATGATATAAAGCAGAGGTTCTCAACTCCAGTCCTGGGGATCAGAGGGAAGCACAAATATTTGTTCTAGCCCAGTACCAAGGGTACCAGGTTGGGGGGGGTGAGGAGGGGTGCTTAGCACATTTATATCCCGTAGCGTGACTCCCTGTCCTGTTCACACACGCCCTCCGCCCACCCACCCCACTGCCCCACCCTCAGCTCTATCTGTGACTAATTATCTGGGACAGCACATACCATAAATAAACAAAGCGGGGGTGAGGAGGCGGGTTAGTCCTCCGGACGCTGGAGCCAATATACAAGGAAAGGAATATCACAGAGTGCATTGTTGTCTTTGTTTACTGTCTTGTTGAATGGCATACTGTACATGCTCTAGCAACAAGAATGTATATTTGTCATGCCAATAAAGAAGCCTGAATTGAGACTACACTAACTATTCTAGAGTGGATTGGAGAGAGGGGGGGGGGGGGTGATGCAGGTCAGAGGTGGTTGGTTAGGGTTTTGTTTTGACCCTGTTGGCTGACAGCTCAATTAGGCCAAAACTTAATGAACAGCAGGGTAGAATCCACTGCTCTCACTCTCTCTCCCTCATTTACACACTCAGATGCCCAGCCATGTTCTCTCCCGGACAATAGCTTTCCTCCCTTAGGAAAAGGAAAAGACAATGTTCTTTTGTAGGGAGAGAGAACAAGGAAGAGGGGATGACAGAGGGCTTACAAGGTCTTACCAGGCACATCAGGTTGAGAATCAGCTTCTGAAAGGGGGCAAAAGCAGTGGAGGAGAGCATAGGGTGAAGGGGAGGGGGGGTAGTATGAAAAGAGCATAGAAGAGGACAGAATGGTAATTCAATAAATACAGTACACAATTCGAATGCAAACTAATTGCACCATTGTTGCACCAAGTTTAGTGCATGGGTTGGGCCTGATAACACAACGGATCACTGAGACCAGACTGAAACCATAGTAACGAGAGAGACAGAACAGTTATGTGGGCGTTAAATGGTTCCACTGGTTTTGATTAAAAAAAAAACATTCCATAAAACATGGGAATCAGTTAGAGGATTGAAATATTGAAACAGACGGAAAAACAAATACAATGAGTTCTTGGCAGTATCACACTCACAGTATCACGCTTTCCGTGAGTGCAGCAAGCCCTCACCAAAACATTACTATAGTTTTCAGTTACTAAAAACACTCCCTCACAATTGACAGGCCAAAAAACACCACAACACGCACAGAATACAGTTAAATTAACAGACTGAAAGACAGACAGATAGGCAGCATTTTTATTTGACCAAGTCTGAAATCTATGAAGCAAACACATATTTCAAATAAGAACATGTGTGTGTGTCTGTCTGTCTGTGTGTGTGTGTGTGTGTGGTCCCACATTCACTAGCTTAGGAAGACCAAGGGTTTAATGAACAACAGCCTTATCGTTGGGGTGGTAAGGACAGCTGAAATATCAGTTAAGCACTCCATCTATTAAAAAACATTTGGTGTTTTTGGAAACAGTGATATAAGCCTACACACTCCAGAGGCTTTTTTTTTTCTTTTTTTCACATTTACAGCCAGCTGAGGTCAGAGGCAGATGGAGAGGAGAGTTTCAGCTCACGCGATCTTCATCAGGGTGTGGCCAGCCAAATCAAGGAAATACACACACCAGGGGAGGCTGGAGGTAGAAATCAGAGGAGAAATCATTCATTCAATTCCATGCATTACAATGAGCCCATCCTCAGATTTCTACCTTCACCCGTCTCCCCTGACATACACATACACATGTAGAAACAGCACAAAAATAAAAACAACATTGTTATTCATCACTCATCACAATTGGTTCCTAATGTTGACATGAACTGCAGTTTCCAGTAGACTGTGAAAACAGGGTCACATATCTGTTTTCTACAGTACTTGAAGACCTCACTGAACTGCTCCCCTCCCTGGATGCCAGATCAGCCCCACTGTCTAGTAGATCTGGAATAGATAGGTATATCTGCTGCATACCCCCAGCCTCCATGGTCTTTACCCTCCAACCCAGCCTCTTCCTCAAACTTCCCCAGCTTCTCCTCCAGCCCAGCATCTCCTCAGCAGCCCATCAGGTCAACATTACTCTAATCACTCTCTGCCTGGGACTCCAAATAAATAAATACAAAATAAAAAAACAACAACAGCAAGCGTTACTGTGGGCTCACTGAGTGCAGCCTAGATTAATAAAGTTGTATTGTAGTGAATTGAACACTGCAGAACTATGCTTTCATTCCTGTTTGAATGAGGGATGTATTTATGACATTTCAGTGGTAATAATGAACACATTCTCAGACTCTTTTTCATCTACGTCTTTATTTATTATAAACCTCCAAGACTTAACACTTACGCACCCGACATTCACAGTAACCACCCAGATTCTCCAATCCACGAAGATTGCAATGAAGAGAAACGGGTTTTTTTTCAGTTAAATAGTATATGAAATCTGCCTTAAAACATTCATATGGTGTCAAATAGTGAAAGCAAAGATCCGTTATATCAGTCAAAAACAGTAAACAAAACAGTCACAGTTATAACATATTGGTTGCGTCAACCTAGTGGTTTATCTACTGTGTGTAACACAACAGCATACATAATCCTATCCATTTTATTATATGTACATCATCATTATCATTCAAACAAATAAGTATATTTTTGGTGTTATAATGTTTCCACATAGTTCTAAGACAGAAAGCAGAAAGCGGGTGTTACAATTCTTACAGCATTCCCAAAACAATACTTTTTTTTCACATTAACTTTTGGACCCATTAATTTCTTTGACAGACTAAATAAAAAGTATTAAATAGCAAAAAGAAAAACAACAGCACTTAAAAAAAATTTAGGGATAAAAATAATAACGGAAGTTCTTGAACCAAGCATTAAGAGTTGTGAGTTCTCTGTGGAGTTGTTAACATAAAGGTGTGCAGAGTGGAGTAAAAAGAACAGTTGTATCTCCACAGCTAAGTGTTAGAAGCCTGATAGAAACTAACTAGCCACCTGGCTCAAAAAAACACCATCTATACTCAATTCTCAATTAATAAACACACCTCTCAACTTCACAATTTAATACTCGACCAGTTAGACCAGTTAATTAAGAATTTGTCAGAATCTGTCTAAAGTCTAAAACAATACATGGTGCAAACAAACTTAGCATATCATTGCAGTCCCTGTGGCTTTAATATTTCATCTGCAAGTTCATGTGCGTGCACACACACATACACGCACACACACACACACACACACACTCGCTCTACTACAGCCATTTAATTGAACTGATGGAACATTTAAAAGTGGGACAAACCAGTGCAAAAAGTTAGATTTAATTCCCTATCCCTGTGCTTCAACTCTAAGCTACTTCCATACAGCTCTTACAGAGAACTATGATGAACCATCTCAATAACCATTGTGGCAGTGGGAGATGATATCCCCATCCATGTAGTGAGTCTCCATCATAACCACACCCAAGTGCACATTCACCAACAAAAACGGAACATATTGTGAGAGGATATGTACAGGTTATAAATGACCAATTATACAATTCAAGTGAACTTAAAAAACATGTTCTATTCAAGGTGCATTCTATTCAGTTTTTCTGGAGGGGGGTGGGAAAGATTAAATAAATGGCTGTTACACAAACTTAGAATAATAAATAGCAATATCATAATCACTCCGACTGACCTAATTCCTTTTACCAGCATGTTTGCATTATCGTAAAACATCTCATGAATGGAAATATTAAAAGAAACTGATCAGAACACATGACAATAAGGCATCCCTGGTCATTTTCTCATCTTACAATATCTCCTAAAATAAGAATAACATACTGTATCTGTCATAATCATTTAGTAATCCATGCTTCTTTTACAGTTTCAAACACTTGCTCTATGGAGGTAAATGGTGCTTTTTCAGGGCAGAGCTGAATAAAATTTAATCGGGTCAATTCTAATAAGCAATAAAACCAAGCAATATCAGGCAATGGCAATAAAATATTTAGCTGATCTCTCTTCAGCTTCAGGTTGACATATGCTATAAGCAATTGATCTTTCGACCCTGTATATAAGGGGATTCATACAAAGACCCTGTAGTGGAGAGACCCCTGTATAGTGCAGCTAGTCATGGGGGACATCTAATAAATCTAAAGTAGTTTCCTCCCCTTTCCTACTCTCCTTCATCTGCACTGATCATAAAACATAATATGCGGGAAAGCAATATGGAGGAATCCATCCAGGTAGTTGCTGATTAGTCCAATTATTTCAAATCAGTGCCAATGTAGGGAAGGAGACATGGAGAGGAAGCCACTTTGGACTACTGAGGTGCAGCGAGTCAATGGCAATGATCAGGAGGCACGCGTTTGTGATCACCTAGCTGACTGAACAGAACCAGCACCGGGAGACCACTGAGAAAATGAGTTTAAAGCCAAGAAGGTTCCTCTGGGCAGAACATGTGAATAAAGCTCAACTCCTTCACCAGGCTCCAGTCTGCAGTAGGTGTCATCAGGAGATGTGTCTGCAGGTCAGCTAGTAAGGGCTGGGAACTGGGTTCCATTTCAAAGCAGCAGCCTGTAACACCAAACACAATGGAAACTGATTAAAGATTGATCAGTTTGTTGGTCTAGTCCAACCCTGTACATAATGTCCTAGGTTCAAATAGTATTGGATTTTTCTTAAAATGGAGATCAATTCAGATCAATGCGAGCAAACCAACAGATCTTGTCAACCACTCACAAATTCCAATAAAAAGTTATTAGTGATTCTACTCTGCAAAACATGCCATCCAACGAGAGCAGATTACTGTACATGGATGCTCCAATCACCCCCTTTCACCTCTCCATGGCAACAACTGACTGAGTGTTCCATTTTCAATGAGGAGAGAAGGAGAGGAGACCAGTGAAGCCATATATCCATGTCTGTATGGGGGAGACTGACATTAAAACGAATCTGTTATTCCAGCAGCAGAAATGTGGACTAGAGGTGTCCCTCTCACAACTGAACATCCTGGCCTAAGCGACAGCGCCTGCAGAACTCCACAGCACTCGCAAATCAAATGTTTAGTTAGCATGAATTAATTATGTCACAGGGAGTTTCGGGGAACTGTTTAATGATGTCACATGGAGTTAATGCCTGAGCAAATCCCCTCGCTGCTGTGGGAAAATAGCTCTGGGGCCCACCTGACAGGCCCCTCCAACTGCATACTGAAACTCTGAACCCTCTAACCCCAATCACTAACATCACATCTAGTTGGGTTCCCCTTCCCACTCTATGGCATCATGTCAAATTTTGTCTTTTTAACTGTGCCGTTAAAAAAAAAGACAAGACGACTCCAGAACAGTGCTTCTCAACTCTGGTGATGGGGTCTTGCACAGGACTGAGCATTTGTGTTGTTGCCCTGCGTTTACACACCTGGTTTTTGAGGTTGGTGTGTTAAGTGTGCTGTATTTGATCCTATTAGCTCCCAAGTAGTTTCAGTGACAGTTTGAGCCCCCCCTGGTTAAAATCAAGCAAGTTTTACCAGTGTGGTTCAGACATAAGGCTTACCTGTATCAGGTGAGTTTGGCGCAGGACAGGTGAGCTCCTGTGTGCAATGACTCTACGTAGGTCAGAGCACTCTGCATGGAGGTCAGGCAGTACCCCTCCTCTCCTATCAGATACCTGTGACAGAGAAAAACTATTAACTTCCCTTTCTCTAGCACTGTGACCACTTATTCTTATAGAAAGTCTTACGATGACTGAATAGTTGATTCACTTACTTGAGACGAATCTACTTATTGTAAGTCGCTCTGGATAAGAGCATTTGCTAAATGACTAAAATGTAAACAAAATTTAATGGAAGACATCATCCTCAGGATTCTGTAGGACGTTGAGGATGATGTGGTACATTCCATTTTTCCATTTTAACATTTCACAGATGGAATTGGGATGATCATTCCATATTCTACACTTCAACATTCTGAAACGTTCAGAGAAGTTCAGCAGAGCCACATCCTACAAATCACTGCAAATGGACAGCACCCAATATTTAATCCATCCTAATTTTGCCATGAAGAACATTTTTATCATCTTCATCCTTGACCATACCGTGACTAAACAAGGGAAATGGGCCAGTAAAACAGGAGGCTTTTTTCAGAGCCATCTGTATATAAAGGGGGCGGAGGGTGGAGATATCTGAGGGGGAGGGCAGGACAGTAAGGAGGGAGCAGGTCTGCTTTAGAGCGGTGGTCGGGGGCCAGAGCTCATGTCAACTCTGGATGACCTTCAGCTAACGAGACCAAGACACGAGAGCAACTGGAGCCAGGGCTGATTGGGTGGATGTGTGTGTTTGGGAGAGATACACAGAGAGAGAGAGAGAGAGAGAGAGAGAGATACACAGAGAGAGAGAGATACACAGGGAGATACTGAGAGAGAGAGAGAATGAGAAGGGGGGTGACAAATAGAAATAGGTAGATAGAGCCAAAGGTACAGAGAAAAACAGAAAGAAAGAGGCGTCTATCTCTATCAGTCTGTGGTGAGGTGGTGGGGGCGCTGCATGCTTGCATATCAGTAAGAGGCATGTGGATAACGTCTCTCTAACGTCTATCTACATTAGTCATATCACAAACCACAGCAACAGCCCCTACATAACAGGGCCCTAAGTGCTTGTAACCAGCGAGCCACGCCCTCCCTCCTCTTTTCTCATCCAAACCACTGAGCTGCATAAACAGAAAGTGGGCTTTTATTTGTAGTTTTATAGGGAAGAAATACCAAACCAGAATCTCCCCACATTCCTCCGTCCCTGCCAATCTAACCAGCCTGTAAAAAACTGTTTTTACTGCGATGAACAGGCCTGTCGAGTGTGGTCTGAGCTGACACGCAACGGGACCCAGATACTCCAGAGAGGGAGGCTGACATGTTCTGAGAAGTCAGGAGTGAAGGTTGGAGAGGAGAATGAGGAGAAGAGCTAAGAGCTGACGGTGAGACCAGAGTAGGGAGCAGGGTCCGATTCACAGAGGGGGGCTCAGGCACCCCCATGCACCCCCCAGAAGCGTCAACATACAGTATATCCACATTTGCCACCCCCAAAAAGTCTTTGGTCACCTCCAAGAGTCAATGTATAATTCAAAACCTGGTAGGGAGTCATTCTCTATGAGGTGAGTTGAGACTGTGTGAGTTGGAGACTTACCCTTCATGAATGAACTCCTCCAACGCAGCACATTCAGACACCAGCTGTGGACATTCACAACGCACTGCCACGAAGGACAGGATGGGTAACAAATCATCCGCTCCACTGTCAGAGAGGAGAGGAGAGGGAGAGAGGGACGAGTGGGGGAGAGAAAGGGAGGAAAGGGATAGAGGAGAGACATTATTGTAAAAAAAAGGTGTCATAACGTGACTTGCAAAAGACCAAGACAAATTCTTCACTTAATGGATGTGTTTGAAGAAGATAAAATGTTGAACATTCTCTCGAAATCTATTGGGAATGCAAATGGTGATTACATTAGCATTCTCTCTGGTCCAGTGACATTGTTTATCAACCAATCACACGCTAAGCATTCCCCCACCCAGCTTGCGTGAGAAGGTAGATGGCTGGCCCTCCACTGACCCTGCTAGAGGTAACCTAACACCCTTCCACACAGGTTAGAGAGGTGTGGACACAGGCTCATATAACCTCACATCCTTAATCACAATTCTCTGCGCACTCCCGCACACATACACACACACACGCACGCACGCACGCACGCACGCACTTCCTTGCACATGGCGTGACCTTTGGTAATTACAGACTATAAATTCCAAGATAACAAACACAAAATTCTATTTTAGTGTAAAACGACACAGCAAAATGCTACCAAGAATTGGGAATGGCAAAAAGAGTAAAGAAAGAAAAGAAAGAGAGAGATAGATAGATGGAAGGAAGGAAAGAAAGCAGAAAGAAGAGTGGCCTTGGGGAGGGGGGGAGAAACAAAAGGATGACGAATTAACTAATTAAGGAAATGGCTGCTAAAAGGGTGTGTGTGGGTGTGTGTGTGTGTGTGTGTGTGTGTGTGTGTGTTAGGGAAACAAACATCATAGGCCTACACACCCCGGAATACATTACCTTACAAATATCTATTGTAGATAGAAAACTATTTCCACTAAAAACTAAAACACAAAACTGATTCAGTTGAAACGGAGAGCAAAAACTGGTGTATTCCACTGCATAGCACTGCCAGCGGTCTCTAAATGATGGTGCTCCAGTGTGATCCAGCACACCAAGTGTGATCCAGCACACCATGTCGGCAGTGTCTGATCTCTCTTTCCACACACTCAAATACAAGGAGACAGATATAGAGCAGGAGATAGGCCCTCAGTGCCCTGTACAAACATCATAGGAGACAGAAAGAGCACCAGAGAGAACCAGAGAGAACCAGAGAGAAAACCAGAGAGACAAAGAGATGTGTTTTTCAGGTTCAGGGTTCAGAGGGAGGCATAGCTGGCATTGGAGATTGCAGTTTTAGTTCAAAAAGAGCCTGGTGCACTGGGCCAGTTTTGGCTGAGTGCTGGTGCAGCAGGTCTATACAGACAGCTGTTTACAAGGCCAGTCATTAAGCTGCCGTGTGGATGTGGCTGGTAAATGTTTGTCATCTACCTCATCAGTTTCCTGCATACACTTATACCCCTCATTAAAACGGTTCTTCCTAAAGCTGCAAACTCCTTATTCAAGCAAACAATCTTGTAAACTACCCTTGTTCTATTTCTCAGACATGCTTACACTCGCCCTACCCTTTCACTACCACAACCTTGGGAGAATAAGGGTTCAATCAACCCCCTGTGGAGTCCACACCACACTTTACATTCCCATTACAGGCTTTGTGACCCATAGCCCTGTCTGCTGCTCTACTCTACTGTTCCAGACGAGTCGACCCACTTTAAGGCTGGGTCAAGACGGGGCACACTGCGGGGGGCAGTGGTCCTAGGCCAGACCCCTGCTGCGTCGGGCCGAAGTGAACTCTGATGCAGTCTGACAAGGTTACCACTCAGGCAGGAGGTCTTCAATTATGTTTGGGTACTTCCTAAAGACTTACTTCTGGAAGTCCCTTCCTTGTCTTGACAAGGACAAACACATCGTCTAATAAGAAACTCAACTGTAACACTGCACTGTGTGAGTTTGTGTCCATGTGATTATGGAGGAGACATGCGACATGTGTGTGTGTGTGTCTTTGTCTGAGGTGGGAGACAAGCATGAAGCCGGGCGTGTGTGTGTGTGTGTGTGTGTGTGTGTGTGTGTGTGTGTGTGCGAGAGACCATCAGAGCGAGGTTGTGATGTCACACTCACATGGCAGCTGTTTTTGGGGTGGAGTCGGCATCATGGAGACATCGGTAGTCCTCTGCACACGCACAGATCAGACGCAATGTCCGAACTGCAACAACAACGAGAGGTATCAAATGTGTGTAGCTAAGTACAACAACATCAAAGGCAATTTGCAATCCACTACCGCACAGTCAAATCTATTAATGCAACAAGTCAATTCTGCATCACTCTTTAACCACTAGCCTTGAGTTTCTCATGAACTAGATCTGTTACCTCTGTATCCTCAGGGACCTGAGTGCCACATCCCAAACTATCCTAGTCCGGAAAGGGTCTGACTCACCAATACACTCCAGCTTTCTCTGGGGACAGCAATATCTGCACACCAGGCGAAGCTCCTGCACGGCTGATTCATACGGGTAGGAATCCTGCAGCATGGCAGGCTCCAGGGGGAACAATTTGGGAGCGACACCAATGTCCCCAGGTGAGGCGTTGCGGTACAGTTGCATACTGGACTCCAAGAACAGCTCCCTTTCTCGATGGACCTTCCTATGGAGATCAGGACACAGAGAGAGAGGTTACCAGCCAGGAATATTTAAAACAGGTGCTGTGAAGAGTTAGTAGGCATAACTAATCAACAGGTGCTGTGACATGACCGACCCCTGTTTTATGATGGTCTGCAATAACAGAACTGTACAAGCAAGCAGCTGGCTGATAAAATGGTTGAAACAATCTCTGGTTCTTGCCTTATGGTGCCATCTACTGACCACAACTTCAGAAGGGTGAGAGCTGCAGTACCTGAACAGTGCCAACAGGGGGCTCCATAGCGGAGGGAAGAATGCCTCCTCTATACTGGCCACACACAGGTCCTTGGAACTGGCCGTGTTCAGACACTCAAAGGAGAGCAAACACAGAGACAGCAGCTGATCTGGAAATCAAACACAAACACAAACACACACACACGATTTGAGATGAAGCAAATAGAAAAAACATTGCCCTCCCAGTCAAAGTGAATTCTACTATATTGCTTGGTTCCAAATCAACTGCCGGCAACCTACTCACTCCCGTAGATCTGAGAGTATTGGAAAGGTGGAAGCAATCGGAAGCATGTGCGCCTAGCACATCAGAAGGCAATCTGAAGCTATTACCATATTGCTTATATGGTACCTATCCAATCCTCAAGACTATAGGTGTGCCACTGCCTAGGGAGATAGGGGTCGATTTGGAACTCAGCATGTGAAGCACATTCCAAGGTGTCCACACACACACACACACACACACACACACACTCACACACTCACACACTCTCACACTCTCACACTCACACTCACCAATGGCGATATGGATGTCCTTCACAATAGCCTTCAGGTGCTCTTTGAGAGCCCTCATCTCAAGGTCCTCGATGTGGTGATGACACTCATGCTCCATCTGGGACGAAGGTTCAAATGTCATGTCAGCGTCTGTGCCATCACCATGGGGCGGGGCCCAGTCCAGCTGAGTCAGGAACTGCTCCAGGTCCTCAAACGAGTTCTCGCGGTCCACGCCTATCACGGGGGTCGGCGGTCCATCACTGTCCATCTCCTCCTGGTTGGCATTGTGGTCGTGGGAGAAGGACAGCGAGAGGGCGTCCAAGGACAGACTGTGGCCCCCGCCAGCAGGGGTGGTTTTGGAGAGGTTGTGGTGGGAGAGGGGCTCAGAGATCAGCAGGCTCTGGGCACTGCGAGAGGGCTTCAGAGGTAGGGCAGGGCTAGGCGGGTGGCTCTTGGTCACGATTGGGTAGAGTCTGTTGTAGATGCGGTACTGGAGCCGTTTGAGTAGCTTCATGACAGGGTGGTCTGGACAGCTAGGATACACACAGCACAACACAAACAAGAAGCATTACATTCAACTTATTCAGAAATACTGAGGTATTGTTGTGTTCCTAGTGATGCAAAAATAAAGGGAGAACCCCCTAACACCCATGCTCATGCCGTGTTAAAACTGAATGTGCTCCCATGACTGTTTGTCCTGATGGCATACGTCTGACGTAATTCGCAGAGTAAGCAGAACATTTTATAAGCAGAACATTTTTCTTTGAGTTCTTGTGATGTACTGTAGTGATAGTGGCAGCAAGTTAGAAACATAAAGGACATCCTGTCCTGGTGACTCGAGCAAATCAAATTGATTCACAGAAGAATTTAATTTACACGGTAAAATTACACCATGGCCATGTCCAAACGCTCATACTGCCAGGATTTCCTACTAGATTTGCCTTTCCATGTCGTATGAATTTACAGGAAGTCCTTTCCAAATGTAGTCCCACAATTCAATGGAGCAGGTAAGGGAGGCGGGCAGTAGCGAGATGCCGGTTTCTTAGTATGAATGAGGCGTAGTATGTTGAAATGTGTCGCTTGCTGGAGACGATTGACTAAACAATAGACTCTAAATATTATGTAGTATGGTTTGTATGTAGTATATCATTTTAGTAAACAGTAAGCAGTGTGAGATTTCGGACACGGCCCATACAGTACATGACAGTGTTTCACTTCCTCATGTCCAGTACCTGAGCAGGTACGAGACCAGGCCTGAGACCAGAGTGACATCATCAGGGTTCTTCTTGAGGTTGGCTTTCCATAGCTTGGGCCAATCCTGGAAGGCAATACACATACACGATCAGTACAAAACTGGACAGAACACCCACAACCATTTTCTGTCTTTAAAACATTGTCTAAAGTGCCATTTATCTAATTCAGTATTACTCAACCCCACGTCTGTGGACTAGCACTGATCCCTGAAATTGCATTCTGACACATTCAGTCAGCTATGGTCCTATGACTTGTCAGTCCCTTGGGCTAAAAAGTGTGAGAAACATTTACATTTACAGCATTTAGCAGACGCTTTCATTCAAAGCGACTTACAACAAATACATTTGTTTAAGTAAGTGAATCATCTATCCATCAGTCATCATAATATAAAGTATTCAATGCTCAGACCAGGGACCATTGGCAGTCACAATGCTAGAAGAAGACTTCTCTCTTTTTTTTTTTTTTTTTTTTTTTTTTTTTTTATTAACAGGAGAGAAGCTAGTACAGGGGGGTAGTGGGGTCTTTAGGAGGGACCGTTAAGATGTAGCCTGAAGAGATGGGTCTTCAGTCTACAGCAGAAGATTGGTAGTGACTCTGCAGTTATGACAGCAGTGATTGCATTCCACCAGCGGGGCGCCAGGACAGTGAAAAGCCGTGACCGAGTAGTGCGGCTGCTGCATCCACGTAGAGGCAGCGGTGCCAGGCAGCCAGCTGAGGTGGATCAGCGGAGTGTTCCGCCAGGGGTTTGGGGGCTGACCATTGCTTGCAAGTAGGGAGGGGCTGTTCCCTAGACGAGCACCAGGGTCTTGAATCTGAAGACCGCGAGCTGCTACCGGGAGCCATTGAAGGGTGCGAAGGAGGGGAGTGACATGGGAGAATTTGGGGAGATTGTACACTAGACGAGTGGCACTCGCTCAGGAAACACTGATCTGATCAACACAAAGTCTTTCCATGAAACTGAACTCACATGATCTTGTTCATATTCCAAAACATTAGTGTACAGAATACGCTGCTCCTGATCCTCTGGGGTTACTGTTCCAGACGCAGCAAACCTCCTGCACATAGTGCGCACACACAATACAGACTTATGAATGTCACATTCACCTAGGTAGTAGGCTCATTTCAAACAAACACTAATTTACTAAACATATACACTTACATATATCAGTAAAGTTTAACACTGCATGTATGGCATGACAACAAGACATAGGCATACATCACATACAGTTCTGGGACCAGGCTAAGCTGATAGCTACACTATAGGCCTGTGTTAACTGAAAGGATAGGGCTTACCTGTTGGCCTCCTCCTGTAGCCTCAGTCTCCTCTCCTCCATCTTCCTTTGGAGCTTCATTCATATTAAGGAAACCATACAAGTCCACTGGATCTAAACCAATACCAGGTCACCCCAATCTACATCTCTACCACCACTGGTAAACTGACAACACAAGAACATCTGAGAACATTGCTGCTTACATTATTGATCCCACCCCCCCCCCCCAAACCCATATTACCAAACCATAACAGCATATCAAGGATACAGCATCTTGCCTGGCCTTGGCAATGATAAGGTTCTCCATCATCTGCCTCTGAAGCGAGAGAGTCTGCATGAGAAAAAAAGAGAAATAGATATATTAGAGATTTAAAAAAAAAAAAAAACTACAACAAAATGCATCTAAACAGATCAAATACATTACAGATACCCCCCAAACAAAACAATTAGGAAACAGAAAAGTAGGCAGTTCTAAACTCATTATCTTTAGGCTTTATTTTCCAAAAGGCACAATTATTGGAAAGCTATCACCTCAAAGACTACAGCCAGTTTTGCCAGTTATCTATATACATCAGTGGTATAGATCAGATGGTGTTTGCTGGAGAAACTTCAGGCCAATTGCAGTTAGCACATTAGGCAACGAACCATCAAAGGTTGACGGTTGTCATTGATATACAGTTGACAATTCGAAAAGTCACCTTGAGTTACCCCTCTATATACTGTATATTTGCTGCACGAATACATGGCAACCAGAAAAACTATTATCTCAGTGAGTTTAAACAGCAACAACTGAGCATAAACCAAAAAGTCATTGTGTGTGTGTGTGTGTGTGTCTGTGTGTGTGTGTATTCAGTGAGTGCGTAATAATGAATGGACAGTAAGAGAGAGAAGAACATGTTTAGGTAAAAACATATGATCTTAAAATTGTAATAGTAAACCACCGTTGTGCCATCCGTGCGTAATGGTAAGCGTGGCGCGTCAGTCAACAAAGCAATTAGATTGAAAGGGTCTAAATTTGACAATACCTTCACAAATGTCATAAGTCTTTTCCAGTAAGATCGCAGATCCATTTGGCCGCTATGTCGTTTTAACATTCTTGGTATCTAGAGGATTTCAAAACACGTTTGTTCCACCGAATAGGTTTAAATGTTGAAAAATTTTCAAAAAGCGAAAGCTTAGTTGTTCCTCGCAAGACAAGACAATTCGGTTAGTGTAAAAATCGCTAAATACTCACCACCATTTCAGAAAATAGCGTGTGTTTCTTTAACATGCGTAAGACAGTGAAACTAAAGATACAACTCGCCCGTCTACGGTTTTATTGTGTCCGTATCTTTGCCAAAATCAATCTTTTCGACACGGAGCGTGTGGTTTTACTTCTCAACTGGAATTCTCCGAATCCAGCAGAGCCGCCCGTAATAACCTCCGAAATAATCTATTCACCTTGAAGGGGCGTGACACTAGTCTTGTGTCTGATGATGGTGAATAGAGGAGCCAAATGTCTTCTATTTACTATGAAGATAAGATGCATCCAACATGTGCTCCAATATTCTGTGCTTATCTCTAAGGTGCTTACAGTGCATGACAGTGTTTCACTTCTTCATGTCCAGTGGAACTAGAGATACAACTCGCCCATCTAAGGTTTTATTGTGTCCGTATCTTTGCCTAAATCTATCTTTCGACACACAGCGAGTGGTTTTACTTCTCAATTGGAACTCTCCGAATCCAGCAGAGACGCGCGAAATAATCGAAGGGGCGTGACACTAGTCTTGTGTCTGATGATGGTGGATCAGGGAGCCCACGGTCATTAAGATAAAATGCTTCCAACCAGTGCTCCAATATGCTGTGCTTATCTCTAAATCAAAGCTGGTTTCTGCTTGCTAAATAGAAAATAATAGCCTTTCCAGTTCAGTGAAAAATGAGTCCCACACTTCTGTGGACAAGGCTCTTGTTGAGTATGGCTACACATGCATGTAGAAATAAATGTCATTCGGTCACTGTATTCTGATTGAAGTGTTTTACATGAGGGTGTTTTATTCAGTGTATTTGTTTATATGGACTATTAACGGAATATTAGGCTGCATGTAAACGTAGTCACTCTCACACACACACACTGACTGACCAGCGATGTCTTCTGTGTGGCCTGACCAGGGGCGAGTCGCGCCAAACGAGCCTCATAATTTGCTTTCAGCTTCTGGTTCAACCGTGAGGCCTCTTCAATAGGTGTAAGCTCCCTGTCACACACACACACACACACCATGTTTAGTAACAATGTAAGATAATGCAGGGGTAACAGTCTACTCATATAGTATGGCAACGTGCATTTTACAGTTCAGTTCAATACCATTATAAAAGTGTGTGAATCAGCTGTCCCTCGGGGCAATGTAACAAAGTTATATCTATGGTGACAGCCTTTCTTTGATAAAAGAGCACTTTAACCAGAGTCCTGTTGCAGTCACTGACGGGCACTCTCCTTTTGTTTACTCCTCAAACCTCTTCAATTGCTACTCACTTCCTGGTGTCCTGTGACTCCACTGTCTGCAGCTTCTGGAAGACGTCAGGAGGCAGGAAGGGGGAGCCTTCTCCCCCACCCTCTGACAGGACCCTCCGGTGTCCAGGCCTGCCATTGGGTTTAGGCTCCGGATCAATATGTCTTGTCTCCTGTGGCGCAACTGGAGGAGGCGGAGCAGGATGAGTATGCAGAGTAGGAGGATGAGTTTAGATTGAAAGTCATGTGAAAGAAAACATTGCTACATTGGGGAAAATACAGGTTATTCACCAGTCTTTGCAGGGCTTACTGCAACGGAGATAGCCAGGGTTGTGGTTGGGTTGAGTGCTGTTGACAGGGTAGGTGTGGAAAAGGAAGAGGTAGAGGTCGGCGGTTCATCTCTCTTCCCTATGAAGGATTTGGCTCTCTCCAAACACTGCTCAGCGAGTTTCAACATCTTCTCCACTTCTACAGCTACCATCTCTCCTTCCTCTGGGTAAAGACAAAGAAGAGAAAAATAGCAGATGAGAGAATCAATATTTTCTAAAGTGGTATCTTACTCCACTGACTGACTAACCAATACCAAGAATACACACAACTGACTAAGACAATCTGTAGTAAAACACTGATCCCATAGTGTGGGAGTACAACTTCACAGTCACTTGACGCAGTTATCCTGACATATCTCATGTACTATGCAAGCAGACAATTGTTTGACAGCAGACCTTTTGAACAACTTATTGTAAATAAGCCAGAATCCTATCTGCTGTTACTGTAGCGTGAGGCAGCTTGATGTACACTGACACCCCCTAGACAGGACGCTAGGACTGCAGGGCCTTATCCCCAATCCTTCTCCTTAATCCTGAGTGCGAAGCAGAGGCATGAGGTCTTTTTAGAGTCTTTGGTATGACTCATGGTATGATCATATAATTAATGATCAATCACTGCAGTAGATTAGCTTAGCAGTTAAAGTATGCTAATGATGCTAATGAATTGAAGGAAGTCTGTGCTTACAAAACACAAACCCATCCTCTTGCACTCATATGCTGTCCAACCACAGCAAAGCTTTGATGAGGTGATCTACAGTACAGTCGGTGAAAAGTATCCATTGTTTAGTTTGAAAACTGTGTGCCCCACCTTCTTAAGGAAATGCACTGATTCTAGTACCTCATGAAATGTAGGGATGTATGGAAAAAGTTAACAGATGCGCTCAAATGTCTTTCCACTTTATTCTCAGTGATTGACAGACAAATGTATGGCAGACTCATCGAGAAACGAAGGATATAATATCCTTCATTTAGTAAACATCTCTTTATTGAAAAGAGAAAATTAATACATGCAATTGTGAAAAGACCTTTATTAACTTTTGTATCATGGGATAGGCCTGGTACACAGACAGGTCTAATCTTACTTTTTGACATAGCTGCATCCTCCAAAAGTGCGTGGGAGATGTAGTTGATACTCCTCAGGTACTCACAGTAGGCTTCCTGGAGGGAGAAAGTAAAGCTGTAGTTTTATTTTCTTTGACAACGTTATATGGCGAGGACATATAACATTGTTAACTGCTATCATTATTGTCAATATTGTCCTAGTCTACGAGGCTACTATTGTATCAGGTGCTCACATATTTTAGCAGTCAATAACATTTTCAGTGATAATAAAAAATGGTTACATAATGCTGTCAAAATCAATTTCATAACATCGGACAAGCCCAACACCCTCCCTTGTTTGCGGATTGTTTGTTTACATCAGCAATCAAGCCTATTACTTGGCTATACAAATCGATCGCCACGGTTATTCTAGATCGATTGGAACCATGACAGTGGGGTACCTTATGTCTGTTCCCTGCGTCCAATTGAATGGCTACTTTAGCCATTTTCATGGCATTTTGAAGGGGCTTCATGCCACCGTCGTAGCCAGATGCAGCCATGACTGGGCCGGATGTACATTATGTGCGAACGGAAGCATCACACTGCACAATAACAATTTGTATTTATGTTTTTTTTTCTATTTTATGAAAATGTGTCAAATTATGTGTCATGGATTAGCTTCGAAAGGTTTATTGATTCACTATTCCCACTTCTCATGGAGGGTAATTGGTGCATATACAAATTGGAAATAACTAATTCAAGCTGAGTTTTGTTGGTTAAATAACCTTTTAGAAATTAGTAAAATGTGCAGCATTATAAAACTTGGTTATACAATTGCATAATAATATTGCTATATGTTGCGAAATATTCAGAATGAGATTCCAGGCTGACACCTTACAGACGACAGATGGCGCTACAAGAATCCTATTCCCTCTGATGTTTTAATGTGTTTCTTACTACTTCCGGGTACCGTTGTTTACAATAGATAGTTTGTTGTGATTTCGTGCTTTACAAAAATTGTGTCACTGTATTAAAAGCCGCAATGTATTCAACCAACAATAGAGACGAAATCATGGAACTGTAGCTGAATTCCTGTTATAATTGGACGCGAAACGTTTATCTTCATTGGAAGTCGCAACTGATGCTTCTAAACTTTGGGTTGTAAAACAGCTGGCAAGCTATCAAACCTTCACTATTTTCATTAGACTTCAAAACCGTCTTGGTTAGCATCACCCGCTTTTAAGAGTGTTATGAAGAAGAGGGGTAGGCGCGCGCGGCTGCCAGATGTTTCGCGACAGACAACCCAAGCTCTGTCAGTTGCGGCGGTCAAGAAACCTGGACGGCGAGGAAGACCACGGAAAGATGCAAAGGCAACTCCAGCATCGGTCACATGTGACGGAAGATTCGATGTTGGTGGCCCAAGTGACAGATCTGCAAGGTTACAACCGAACACAACAGTTTCTGTAGAGACAGAAGCGCACGAGCGTCCGGAGAAAAGATCAAAGCAATCAGGTAATGCGAGTCACCTGCATGGTTCTTTATAGAGGCTAGATATGCTTTGAGACCTTTTGGTTAGTTTCAGGTGAGGTGGCCTTCACAAATCATATGGGGTCCATCATATAACAAAATGCAACATTCTTCCTCCACTTGTTCCCACAGGTAAGCTCACAACTGCATTCTGTCGACTGTGTCATGGGAAATTCTCACCCCGGAGTCTGCGGCATGCCTTCGACAAGGGGCCAGGGGTTTCCGTGGAGGTCCCTGACCAGAACCAGACAGAGCCAGCCCAGTCGCCTCTGCTCTTCCACACAGACTTCCAGCGCCTAGTGGGGGTGCCTCTGAACCGCGACCCAAGCCTCTCACAGTTCATCTGCAAGACCTGCCACACCAAGTTCTACAAGTGCCACAGTATCCTGCTCACGTTTCTGCAGAGGGTGAATCTCCTGCCCTCTGAGAATGAGAAAGCCAGAGACAGGTGACTGCATATAGCTGTTGTGTGTTACATAGTAGAGAGGCGAATGCAGACCTGTAGGGGGGTCAATGAGACTGCATGAGAGGTTGCCTGCACATGTGGGTAGTTCTCAAATATCTACACTAGTATACCACTTAGAATGAATTGTGTATGTTTTGTTTCTGCACTCTAAGTGGTAGACTAGTGTAGAAATGATAACGTTGTCTTGGTCAACATTCTCAATCAGCGGCTTATGGCCGTAGACACTTACCATTATACTTTCTGTTTCAGGAAGAGTTCCGAGTGGCCTAAGTCAGCAGAGGGTCACAGCTTATCTTGTAAGTGGATGAATTCCTGGCCTGGGGATAGTTTAGTGGTTAGTGCTGCTGTCATATCTGTGTAGGATCTCAACTTTTCCATTCTCTCACCTCCAACAACCCCTCTCCCAACAGCCACCTCCCCCTTCATCAACTCCGACCCCAAGTGTCTCCACAGCTTGGTCTCCTGGGCCCACCACCATGGTGAAGCCTGCCATTCCTGCCCTGACCTGAAAGAGATTCTAGAGGGCCAGTGCTGGGGTTCGGTCAGGGCCGTCTGGGGATGTGTAGATGGACACAGCTATGTGATGGACACACAGACCACCCAGCCCATAGCCAACCCCGGACACACTGAGACCGGTGGAGGTGGGCTGTTTCTGGAGGGACGGGGGCAGACAGGAAGGGACACAACCCCTATCAGCAGTATCACCACCAGGGCACATCCTAGTCCTGCTGCCACCCCTCAGACCCAGAGCTCCATCCAGACTGATGCTACCACTACCAGTACAGACGGTGAGAGAACCAGATCATAATAGACTATTTGTATCTGAAAACTTGTGGTTACCGCCTTATGATTTGTTGCCAGACCCTGTTCATTTGTCTGACCCTCTTTTTTGTAGACTTTCTTGGTAGTGAGGAGACACCGTCCCCTGCACTAGCTCCACGTATGGACAGGACCGGTGACAGTGAAGACCTCTCTGATAGGTGAGAACGCAATGAATCATCTAGCTCAAGTTCCATACATTATTGGGACATTTTGAATGCATTTTACACTATACAGTATGATGGTAAGGTTAGTGATTATATGTAACCTCAGGAACATGTCCAGTGATGAGGAGTTTGAAGAGAAGAGGAAGGGTGGATCTTCTGATGAAATGTTTGAGCCATACCCAGAGAAGAGGTGAGTGGATTAATGTTGGTTCAGTGCAAAATAGTGGACCTGGAGGAACTAGCATTGATACCTATAGTAAGAACATACTTTACACACCCAGTGGACTGTTAACCTCCTCTTATAGAAACATTAGTTGTGGATCAAGGAGGATCCGAGACAGTGCTTTGACATGTTGACGGTATGTTTTCACTCCTGTCCTGTGCCTTGCAGAGTGGCCTGCCCCAAGAAGAGAAGCAGAGCGTCCAAGGCCCCCCAAGAGCCTAAAGTGAGAAAGAAGCCAGGACCCAAGCCCGGCTGGAAGAACAAGTTCAAGCCAGAAAGGTAAAGGCTGTAAATAGGGATAGACTGGAAGTGAGCACAGGCCTTACATTCAGCACAAGAGAATGTACAGTACATTTCAGGGGAGGTAATTACATACATTCCTACAAATATGTGTAGGGTGTTTACATTTAGTTTCTTTTCTTCAGAGAGGAGCTGCCCAACATCTACAAATGTCCGTACCAAGGCTGCACAGCCGTATACAGAGGAGCAGACGGCATGAAAGTGAGAGACCAAACACAAACATTGAATATGATCTTCTATCCACAAGAGTGTGTGTGTGTGTGTGTGTGTGTGTATGTATGTATGTATGTATATGTACTGTGTAACCTTTATGTGATTTTTCTCAATTTTCGACAGAAACACATTAAGGAGCACCATGAGGACATGCGTGAGAGGCCCTGCCCCCACCCTGGCTGCAACAAGGTGTTCCTCATCGACCGCTACCTGCAGAGACACGTCAAACTCATTCACACAGGTAGGGATAAAGACGTGCTGATTCCCAAATCAACTCCTAACCCCTACTAGGCATGTGTAAGGAGGATCTGGGAGTATTGGAAGCAATATGGTAGCATCTCCATTTTGACCTCCGATAGGCTAGGTGGAATTTCCGCCATATTGCTTTTGCCTGTCCAATCTTCAGGTCAAAATAAGTGCATAAGAGGTAGGGGATAAGGGTTGATTTGGGATTCAGTGATACAAAGCTTGAGTGAGTAAGGTAGGTGTGTGTGTGTGCTTTTGTTGTTTTCATTCATACAAAGTTTGTCCCTTCTGTGTTTCTAGAGGTGAGGAACTACATATGTGACCAGTGTGGTCAGACCTTCAAGCAGAGGAAGCACCTGTCTGTCCATCAGATGCGCCACTCTGGGGCCAAGCCGCTACAGTAAGCACAGAGGGACATAAGAGTTGATACCAGAGAGCAAAGTTCTACTAGTTTAGCGTTCTCCAACAACTGGATGTGGAGGCATTTGTTCCAGCCCAGCACTAATACATTTGTGTTACAAATAGTCAATTCATTATTCAGTCTGGACCACAATTTATTAGGTGTGTTAGTTCTGGGCTGGAACAACAACAACAACAAAAAAATCTCGTGGTAGCTCACCACAACTGCAGTTGGAGAACCCTATATATCACCTTCCTTGAGGTGTAAGAGCCAAAATACATCACTTGTATTTGGCTCCCTCTCTAATTGCTTTTCTCTCCTCCTCCAGGTGTGAAGTGTGTGGGTTCCAGTGCCGGCAGCGTGCGTCTCTGAAGTATCACATGACCAAACACAAAGCTGAGGCCGATCTGGACTTCGCGTGTGAGCTCTGTGGGAAACGCTTTGAGAAGGCCCACAACCTCAATGTCCACATGTCAATGGTGCACCCTCTCACACAGGGGAGCAGCGAGAGCACCTCAAACTCTAACATCCAGACCATCACAGAGACTGGCGAACTGATGCAGTACAACAGCTGACAGGCTGGACCAGGTCTTGGATAGAACCCACAAGAAGCGCTGTTGACTATCACATGTCAAATGAACCACAAACGAAACTAGTGCCTCTATGGTGTGACTGGTATAGAAAGGTCATTATGGGAAATGTAGTCTTGTGTGGCCTGGAAATCAAGACTATGGCTTGTTTTACTATTTGACTTGAAGTAGAATCAAGGGTTATGATTTGTACATGGACTTTGCATAAACAGCAGTACATCTAAAGAGCTATGTATAGCAGGCTCTCTTTTAAAGCCATGTAAGCTGTGTATGTGTGTGAGAGCGATACTTATTCCAGTGTTGTTGTTATGTTCTATAATTCTGTCAAGGCACTCGTACTACCCATGCTCTATTTCGATATGAGTGCAAAATGAATTACCTGTGTAGATAAATGTTTTATTATTAAGTTATTACAGTACATTGCATTTTTTTCCATTGTAAATTGTATTTAGCAACATTCTTCAGATGGGCTGGAGATATGTTTCCCCATGCAAGTATAAGAGAAACATATACAGCGGAACATTGAAAGTGGTCAGACTTTTTTGTGAGCAGGTATCTTTTTACAATACTGAATTTCCACTGTGTTGCTTAACCCATGACCCACACACCCCAACACACATACAAAATAACCCCAAACCACATAACGTTAAGTCAAAGTTATCGAGTCCTCCCTGTGGTCCCCAAATCAGTCTTGCTTGAGTATCATTTGAGTGAATCTGAGCTGAAGTTATACTTCATGGTGGTTGTGGAATTCCAAATCACTAGTGACTAGCCTATCCTATTGACATCACAATTGATGTGTGCTCCCACAAAAGTACAAATATATTGATTGAGTAAACATAAACCAATACATCTGAGAGGACTCACTAGGTGGAAGTAATATGCCAATGTTTTTCCTACCTATCTTATCAGAAGGGAAAGGTGAAGCTACATGTATTATTCAATAATCCAATCTGTAGTGGCTAGGGGTAGATTTGTGTCTGTCTGCAGTCACAGGAAGTCTATATCTGGGCTGGAGGGGCTGAGGTGAGAGGACAGAGCTGCTGCCACCTCTGGATCCAGGTCTGCACACAAGGCCTCCAGCTAGACCGAGATAGGGGCGAGACAGAGACAGGGAAAGACGAGAATATAACTTTTGGGCTTGTTTCACAGACAGATTAAAACCTCACATTACAGGATGCCTCCCAACATTTGAGTTGCTATACCTGCATACGGTTGGTTGATGTTTGTGAAAACCTAATAAAAATCAATTTCTCATATTGAGTTGATTCCAGTCCAGACATTGTGTATTTGGACTACAGACTGAGGTAAGATATTCTTAAGGCAATGGACTGGTTTGTTTGTGTGTGTTACCTGGGTGAGCTAGTGGCTAGACAGTGAGGTGGTGTGCGTGTGTTACCTGGCTGACCTTGCTGCTGGACAGTGAGGTGGGGGGAGTCAGAGAGATGGTCTTCAAAAGCAGCTGCTGGGCTCGAGTCAGAATCTGAGACAGGTCCAACTGTCCAAACAAAAGGCAGATTCAAACAAAAACAACTGTTGCTAGTTCTGTTGTATGTATCTGACAAACACAGTGAGGTTATATTTCAGCTTTTAAAGTGTTAATGTATATTCCATTGTGTATCGTGGTTATACCTGCATTTTGTATGTGTCAAATTCAAAGAATGCTGATTAAGACCCATAGTTTGCCATTAAATTACACAAAGTTTGAAACAGTGTGTGGGTGGTATTCTCTTTTTCCTTTGACATTATTTGCACTCTGAACCTGGGATACAGTGATATTTTCATGGATGTTGCATACACTACAGTTATACTGATACCAGAGTTGGCTCACCTGATCAGTTGAGGTGTCTGCCCCGGGGCCTGGGTCTGGGGTCTGTCCGTCCAGGAAGAGCTTGATCACGGAGGAGTAGCAGAGGATGGCCGTGTAGAGGAATCCTGGAGCTCTAACTGTCCTCTCCAACACCTCAGGCTTCAGATGAGGGACCAGGCTGGGGGGACACATACACCATATACATTACATCCATCCATACATACATACACCACCCATGTACACACATAAAGCATCAATATGCACATATATACATTCATACACATATACATCTATATACTATCAATACACAGCACTCAAATCACGCACACAATATACACATATACAATATACTGTACACATTGAGCAGAAGCATCAACTCACCTGTAGAAGGCCAGAGGCATTAGTCTCATGTAGTCATCTGATGCAACCATGGTCACAGACTGGTACTGACCTTGTTCTTCTAAATGGGAAGGATATATTGTAACAATTATCATGACATCATACAGAAACACACAGACACAAAACTGGCCAGTTTGGCCATTGGAGCAGTGAGCAATGTACTGTACCAGAGGCAGGGGACTTGAAGAGTAGCAGCCAGTCAGCAGAGTCCACGAGGAGAGTCAGGAGGAAATCTGTGCACAACTCCCGAGCTCTCTGGAGGCTCTTCACCCCCTACACAGTACACAAGACATCACACACATGGGAACTATTTCTTGTAAATGTGGCGTTTTTGTGTGCCTGGTCCCAGATCTTGTGCTTTAGGCGAAGCCTCTGACTACTATTACAGTATCATGCCATACTATACACCCTGTATGTTTGGTATAATAACGATCAGAGGAGTTTCCTAAAGCACATAGAGATCTGGGACCAGGCAAGACTGCTGTTAGTCTGAGAGGTGATACTGTTCTGTCGTCTGTTGGATAGATCAGTATTACTGTTAATACTGTTGAGGGTTGTGTATGTTTAGATACATAAAGGTTGAATGAATAATGACGTGTGTGTTGAATATGAGGGGAGAGGTTGTTGTACCTGTGGTGTGAGGAAGCCTGCTAGGAGGTCCATCACACACATGAACAGCAGGAACACCAGCAGCTGAGGGGGAATGTGGGAACAAACATGAGTTAATAGTATTACGTGACACAAGGTTGTCCGACAAAACTCTCCTTGTCATTTTCATTTTCAAAACATTAACTGTTTTCCTACCTACCCAACACAACCCCAAGTGTCTAAAGATAAAAGCAATGTCTGCAAGAGAAAACAGAGGCGTTTGATCCACAGAGCCGGTTTCTTTTATCATGTGAGACTCTCTACTCCTGAATGATAACAGGACCATAAACTGTCTCTGTCTAGTAAAAGGTCAGTGCTGGGATTCCAGGAATGTGGACATCCCAGTTACAACAGTTAAACCCCCCCCCCACCCCCGCTCAGTGAGTGCACTCCACTGCATTCTACACTTGTTATTATTTGGATCTTCGTCGGGGTAGCATCATGTTATGGCATTTCCATTTGAAGGATCTGAATCTTCATTAATTGCTCAAAAGGTCACTGTGTGTACCATACATAGAAGCTTACAAACATGACTAGTGAACCTGTTGGACCATAGTTGAACCATAGTCCAACTCATCGTCTAAGGTTGAGAGTTTGTAGCCCCTTGAGTTGCTGTAGATGTGCACCCTCTCACCTGCCTATGCTTCCCTGTCAGTTGTCCCAACGTCTCCAGGCTCGGGCTGATGCCCTGACCCCTGCCTTGCCTCCGCTCCCGGCCTGTCCATGCAGAGTGCAGGCAGGCTGCCAGGAGAAGGGGCGGGGCAGATGGAACAGGGTTGGACACACCCTTTTCGGAACTGCAATCACAATCAGTCATTCCTCAAAAATAACATTGAAGTAAAAGTCAATATGATAAAAGATTGCATTTATAGCACTTCAAGGTGCTCAAATAAGTGCTTTAAATGGTAGGGAGGTCTGTATGGACCGATTACCAGTAGTAACCATGTAAAGTTTTCAGGATGGTGTTTTACCTGCAGGCCCACAGATGACAGTCAGCCAGAACCTGTAGCTGCTTTGGAAGAGGCTCTCCATCAGACAGGCGATGCCACAGGGACACCAGCACAGGAGAGAGACACCCCCACCAGTGCTATACAACACACACACGCACGCACGCACATATGCAACACACACACAATCACAAAATATACTCTGTAAGCATCTCAGATGAACACTACAATCTAGATCAACTAAAAGCAAGATCCTGTACCCCAGCAGAGACCAGTAGCAGTGGACAGTGAAGGCCGGTCAGAGACATGGCCTTGTTCACTTCTTTAGAGGGACTGTCACAGCTCACACTGGCACTCAGTACACCCTGGGAGGAATGGGGGGGGGGGGGTTGCAATAACATCAGTTGATTAACAGTTGAATACATTCACGCTATCAGTGGCACCCATGACACAGCAGATATGGGTTAAGATAGTATTATTTTAGGTGTGCTTGAGAGTGCCCAGCATTCCGATTGGGTACAGTTGGTTCCATTGCTCGGGACAAGGTAAATCAAGCGCACCTCCTGTACAGCATGTATAATTTTGAATATAATCTTACTTTTAGGAAGTGTACTGTTAGTTGGTAGGACAGCAGGCCAGGTGGGTAGCACACCTTCCTCTGAAGCACACAGAGACAGACAGAATCATGATCAAGGCCCCAATTCAATCAAATGCAGATAACAGGTAACAAGGTTTCCTTCTCTGTCAAACCCCATTGTGCCTTACCTGGTACTGGTTGATATGTTCCATGAGTGTGTGACAGTCCAGAGTCCTCCTCCCTCCATCAGTCTTCACTTTAAGCAACATGACTGCAGGGAGGGCCAGTAAAACCCTATGGCACACACACACAAAAACATACATTATACAAAACACCACATAAATACACAATTGTACATGTGTAAAGTCTATCGGCTATTAGCATCTACAGTACCTGTTCCATGTCTGAAGAGTCTGCTGGAGGCTCAGCTCACTGCTGATGCCCTCAGGGTCAGAGGTCACAGAGCATCTGTTTGATATCAGCTCCAATAGGTAGTGACTCTTGTCATCTTTAGCACTGTGAGAGTAACGAGTCAGCTCCATCTCATAGACCATCTCCTACAGAGACACAGCACACAAACATGCAAGAACACACATTCCACAGAGAGATCTCAGTATCTTTATTTGGGTGTTTCCAGACATAAATGTACTGAGATCTATATACCTGTAGTCTGGAGAGGAGGTCTGGCAGACAGGTGCCTGCCTCTGATGATCTGTGGTCTGGGTTCTCCTGGGTCTGACTACTATTGACAGATATGATGGTGCTGACTTCAATAATGTATTCAAATAAAGGTGGTGTCATGTCTTGTCTATGTATTGTAAATATATTAATAAAATGTCTATCAAATAGTTAAATGTCGATTATTTTGATATTGCATCAAAATAATTCAACTGACATCGATATGGAATTTATGGCCCATCACTACTATCAAGTAATCATCAGGAGGATCAGACATGCAGTACTGACCCTGTCTGCTGGTCCATGATAGCGTTGAGAATATGGGAGCAGGCTGTCCTAATGTCTCCCCCACAACCCCCCTGGTCTACAGGGCATGGTAGGTAGAGCTGCTGGCATGCCCACTGCTGGTACTCCTGTCTAATAGAAAAAAGAGAATATCTCAGTGTGTGTGTGTGGTGTGTGGTGTGTGGTGTGTGTGTGTGTGTGTGTGTGTGTGTGTGTGTGTGTGTGAGAGAGAGATACCTGTCTGGGTCAGAGAGAGCATCTTCATTCCTCCGTACTCTGAGTTCAGCTGCCAGCCACTCTGAGAAAGAGAACTTGACAGACAGGACAGAGGGATTGAGAGACGGGCAGAAGACGGATTTCAGTTGAAACAGACTAATAAAGTTCTATTTTATTCACCTGGTATTCTGGGAGTTGTAGTAGGAGGCGGAAGGGGTCGTGGTTCCATAGCACCCAGGCAGTTTTCCTCCAGGTCATATTGGTGTCAGTAACACTCTTCCACAATCCAGTACTCTCCTCCTCCTGCCCTGTTCCATCTGGCCCGACACTCACTGACTCCCCATTCACTTCTATGGGGGACCTCCGCACATCTGGCATCAGTCTGGGAATTAGGTACAGCAGCTACACACACACACACACACACACACACACACACACACACACACACACACACACACACACACACACACACACACACACACACACACACACACACACACACACACACCAAGTGGTACAGCTGTACAGTATATGACAAAGCTATATTACCGGGTGAGAAAAGATTACATTATTATTATTTTTGTATTAATCAATGACAATGATTAACAACAATACAATAACATGACAATAGAGGACAGAAGCTTACAAGGATGCTTGGGAATTACAATACATATTACTTAGGGAAAAGGTTTTAATTGCTTTACAATTCTGCAAATACTTCAGCATTATATTTTTTATATACACTGAAGTTTGGTCTCTGGTAGGAAAATCTGCTAGTGTATCTGCCAGATTGTGTTTAATCTATTATGTCATTGAGAGCCTCTTTATTTTGTATTGCTAGACTAGAAACTATGATCTTCTAATAATTATAATTATTAAAAGGCAGATTGGGCACCAATTATCTATAAATAAGGAGTCTTTATGTGGCTTGGGAATGAGATTTATCAAGCCTCACATTGAGATGGTGAGTTGGCCATAATCAATAATTTCTAGATATACTTTATGTAAAACTGGGGTTAGTTCTTTGCTACATTTCTTATCAAATTTAAAAGATAGGCCATCAGTACATGGGATTTTGAGATTACATTATTTCAATGACACTGGAGGAAATCTACACACCTTCCTACAGAGGCTGCTGGGGATGAACTGCTGCTGCTGTAGTTGGAGCTGTTCAAGCTGGGAGTCACCTCTGCAGAGCCCATAGCAAACTGCAGCCACACAGAACCTGGTGAATATAAAACAAAACATAAGCCATTCATACGATAACACTATCCATTTGAGCTATAGAGTTCTATTGTACCTCTTCCTTTATAATCTACTATGACACAGCTTGGTTTCAGATCTGTATGTTGCCATACAGTAAGAGGAGTTGGCAAAAACCTCAGAGATCTGGGACCAGACTTATGTAAACTTGTATAGATAACCTGTCTTCCCTCACCTGACACAGAAGAGCATGTTGGTGTTGGTGGAGCACGACAGAGCAGCACTCAGTGCCTGTGTGATGGGCACAGGGCTGGGCAGTAGGGGTGGGCACAGCTGGACCAGGGGGCACTGGGGCATGGAGGAGTGCAGGTGAACCACAAACACTGCCAGGCCCAGAACATGGGCAGCACTCAATGACGCCCCCTAGAGGAAAGAAAGGGAAAAGACAAGATAAGGTGGAGAGAAAAAGAGACAGAAAGAGAGGGGGAGAGAGAGAAAGAGAGGATTAAACTAGAAAAAGAGAAAAGTAAAATAGAAAGATAAATAGTTGGCAAAAGAGAGATGTCTACCTGATTATGGAACAGGTCCCAGAGTCGGTGAAGGAGGGCAGAGAGCAGCTGTGTGTGTCCCAGCAGGATGTTGACAAACTGGGACGCCCAGAGGCTCTGTCTGGGGTCAGGGGGTCACAGAGGACATACAAATCAGATCCTACAGCTGGCACAGGTGCAGTTGAACACAGTCTAACAGTTCCACCAATGGAGGAGAAAAAGCACATAACCGATGCAAGTCAAAGCCACTTTAGACAGTGCAGTGAATCTGGTCTACATCTGACTGAGTAACACTGTTTTTGTCCTTACTTATTAGGTGGGTTTATTCTGGAGGCATCCAACAAGCTCTGGCAGAAGCTCCTCAGGATCAAGTTAACCACCTGGACAGAGACATGATAAGACAAGCAGTATGAGCAACTATAATAGGTCAGATCTGTTTAACAAGTGTTGTATGTTGTATTGAAAAACAATAAGCCAGCCAGACAGACAAATATCAGGTCCCAGTGTTACTTCCTACTTTGATGTGCTGCTCAGGTGAAGGGGGCGTGTCTATATGAAGCTTGAAGACTGTCTGGCCAATCAGCTCCTTGGCGGCACGATCAGGGAAGATCACACTCAAAGTGTGTGAGATCCTGGCCAGCTGTGCAGACACCTCTGTGAATACAGAGATAGAAAGACAAAAGACATCAGGACCAGAGTGTGTGTGTGTGTGTGTGTGTGTGTGTGTGTGTGTGTGTGTGTGTGTGTGTGTTGCGGTCTACTCACCTCCATCATTGCCCTCTGTTAACAAGCCTCTAAACTCCTGCAGTTGAGCCTGTAGAACCTGCTGTGGGTTGTCATCATTCTCCACACACATATCTGTACCACCTGACAACACACACAGGTAACACATAGCTCATATAACAAGAGAATAATGCAGGTAAAACACAGGCAGCTACATACCTTTATCTGACAACACACAGCTCTTTCATCATGATCACAAAAATATACAATGCACACAGACACATGCACTCACTGAACACTTTATTAGGAACACTATACTAATACTGAGTAGGGCCTCCCTTTGCTCTCAAAACAGCCTCAATTCTTTGTGGTATTGATTCCACAAGATGTTGGAAACATTCCTTTGAGATTCTGGTCCATGATGATATGACTACAACACGCAATTCCTGCAGATTTTTCAGGTGCACTTTCAAGCTGTGAATCTCCCGTTCTACCACATTCCAGTGTACATCATTTTCCTACTGCATACAGTGAAGCTATTTGGGAATGTGTACAAAGATAGTTAGAACTGCAAAAAATATAGGATATATACGGAAAGGGAGTTGGTATAATTATTGTACACACCATCCTTGTGCCTCTGTCTCTCTCTTTGGCAGGCCTCTACATAGGAGGAGTACTGGGCAGCCGGGATCTTCCCTGCTCTGAACACGAGAAAAGATTTGATATCTATGTATTCAATATAGTTATTATAGAGGTGTACATGTATGGTGAGTTGTTTGACTGAGTGAGCAGAACAGAACTTACTTTCGGAGTGATTCAATGAAACTCATCGTGGTATCCGCCTTCACAGGAAGCTGAAATGGACAGAGATATCGAGAGAGTGATACCCGGATATAGACTTTCATAAAAGCAAATGACAATCATAAGACAAGCATAACATCATAATAGTACCATCTGTAAATGTTTACAGGCGGAACAGAGTAGGGTAGACAGTCACTCACCACACGTGGAGCCAGGAGGGCGTGGAGGAATCGGGTCAGAAAATACGGTCTCCTGAAGATACTGCGGTAAGAGAGGAGTGTGAGGGTTGTACTTCTGGGTCACATGAACAAGCAGTGCTGGACACAATTTAAAAAACGAGGATAAATAGAACTTATAACTCAAATCGTGTACTGACGTATTTGGGGGTAATCATATATTATTATTTTTTAAACTACAAGGAGCTTTAGGGAGGAGTGAGGTTTCTGAATGAGCTACTGCCTGGTTTGTTTAAATCCATAAGCACTAGAGCATCTATCACGTATGTTACTATTGATCATCTTAGTGTCGACACGCCTTGAGCACAAAGCACTATGGATGTTGTAGGAGTTCATCATTCCGACATATTACTTCCTGGTCCTATAAAAGGAAAAAAGAAAAAAATGTTCTTCTTCTTGTTTATATCTCCTGGCTATTTAGACAACAAAGACCACTAATAACTTGCTGTTGAGTTGCGGTGGCAATCGCTGAAATGTTCCTTTAAGTTGGGATTCAGCTCATTACTGTATTGTAAAGGTACCTGGCCTCCATAACTGTAGCAGATATCCTCCCTGTACTCTCAAATAGAGACAATGCCTTCTCCACATCCTGACGCGCCTGGCACTGGGGCTGGATTTAGTACACACACACACACACACACACACACACACACATAAATATGTGCAAATACATTCACTGAGGAGATAGCAATCAAAAGCACACGGATATAACATGCAAAACGACAGGCTGTTGACTGTTACCTGCACGGAGGCCCCTGCTGCTCCAGAGACATCCTCATAAAGCCCCATGTCCTCCACTGACAGCTGCAGACACAGAGACACGCTTAATAAGCTAGATTTGTCAGGTCTACCAGTCAGGGTTGAAGTTATACTGTAATAATCAAATTCAGTCTCTTCACTCAATCCACCCTGTATCGGAGGATCAAGGACTTTAACAATCCAAATATTACAAATTGAATTGACAAGTGAGAGTTGTATCTAGCTACTTTCCCTCCCCTAGTAACACGGAGTCTAGGCCCTACCTTCAGGTCAGCCAGCCTGGTCTTGGCCAGAGTCACATACTCCTGGAGGAGAGCACGGTGTTTCACTGCTACGTAGGGAGGGTGGAGGATGTGGACCTGAGAGACACACACACACACAAAGACAAAGACTGTTTATTGGCCATGCAATCATCAATTGTTGGAATGTAATTTTTTGCGCGCACACACACACACACACACACACACACACACACACACACACACACACACACACACACACACAGTGAGAGAACAAGGGTGAGTGAACATGGCCAGAGAGGAGAGGACATCTGAAATGAAATGCAGCCAACAGAATGTCACCTTCAGGTACTGTGGAGGGTCAAAGGGCACAAGATCAGACAGGAACTTCAGCAAGAACACCAGGGATTTCTTACTGTTCCCGTGGTAACTGCTCGTACTGCCGAATGACATCTGGAAAGACAGTAAAGCAAACTTTGAGAGAACCATACACATATACACACACATAAGAAAGAGAGAGGGACAGAGAGAAAGGGGAGGATATCTCAGAAGTGCTGTATAGAGAAGAGAGAGAGAGGAGGTAAGGATAGGAGTGAATGTGATTATACCAACTCTGGGTTGTGACTATATACCAACTCCAGGACTAGAGTTGGAGAAACCTGCCATACACTGTAGGAGTAACTGCTCCAGCTTTGAGGGGACTAACTACCTTGAACCACTCGCTGTAAGAGGGGAAGATGCCTGGCCCCTCTAGCGCCCCCTGGCGGGCCAATAGGAAGGCAGTGATCATGTTCTCCAGGTCATAGCTCTCAAAGGCTGAGCATAGGAGTCTGGACAGCAGCTCTGAGATAAACAGGGAGAGAGTACAAAATGTACTGTAAAAGTTGGACCTGTGGGTAGCGTTTTAAAAGTAAGTGCCTAAATGTGTGTGTGTGTGTGTGTGTGTGTGTGTGTGTGTGTGTGTGTACCTCTGAGGCTGGGCTGGGTATATGGGTTGTACACCAGCAGAGTAGAGAGACAGGAGAGAACATGCTGCCAGTTGACCTCATGAGTCTCCAGCACCTGCTGCAGGTGAGATAGAAGCTCCTTGACGTTGAAAATCACTGCCAACTAGAACACACCCAAACACAACAATACAAAAAACACACACACACACATACACGCACACGCAAACACAAACACACGCACTGTCAAACTCTCTGAATGGAACCGGTCTCAGTCAAAAATAGGTTGCAAGGTAAAACACGCACAAGAACGTCAGTAAAATACACACAAAAATGTCAGGTAAATGTCAGTAAAAATGTCAGTAAAAATATTATAGTAGAGAAAAAGGCCTCAACATCAGACAAAACACATCATTCACAGTCATTCACACATAGGTTCAACCACAATACCACACATAGTAGCTACTACGTGACAAAATGAACATTTTGAAGACTGCCTCTGACAGGTTTATGTGAAGGGCCATGATTATGTACCTTTTGAAACAGGGAGGTCAACAATCTGCAGGTCTTAGCAAAGCTCCACTCATTCTGCATGGCAATGGCATCAGACACTGAGGAAAATACAGGAAGAAAGACTAAATGAGATCACAGGACAGTGTGATAAAGTTGAGGAAGGCCAGAGAGGAGAGCCATATATATATATATATATATATATAGTTATAACTCTGAGTTCATTCACATCAGTTTCAGTATCTTTGATTACATAGTTTTATATTCCTGTCCAGAGTGTACAACTAACCCAATGGAGAAATGTGGCCTGCATCAAAGAGTTATAGCTGTCAATAATGTTGTGTGCTTTTACCTTTGAGCCGAGGTCTGTAGGTGAGAGTGTGTGTGAGAGAGTGTGTGAAAAAACGCCGCAGTGCATCAGGTGATACAGACACTCCACACAGGGAAGCATCAAACATCTGAACCCTGGTCAAATGGACAGAGGGAGAGAGAGAGAGAGAGAGAGAGAGAGAGAGAGACAGAGAAAGAGAAAGAGAAAGAAAGTGACAATTGTCTAGTGTTACAACAGTGCAGAGAACTTACTGTACTGTAGGGCAGAACTAAATTCACACAGTGGATATATTGATCATGTCTGCACTATAATTCTGTGTGATCATAAGCCTTTTCCTCTTTACCATAATTCAGCTGCTGATTCACCAAACTGCAGAGTCTGCTTGGTGTCCAAGATGTCCAGCACCCCTGAAGAGGACAAAGAAGCAAAACAATAAAACACAAAAACTTTGTGGCTTGGGTTTGTCATTCAGTCTGTCTCGACCCGCTCTGGGAGGTCAGACGAGAGATGTAAACGTAAAACTCACAGGATAGCATGTCATCTAGCATTGAACAGCAGACCTGGGACCTCCTCCTGCTGGGTGCTGCTGCTGCTGCTGAGTCCTGGGTCTCTTCAAACCCAACACGCACCAGGACCGTAACCACAGCTGAAACACCAAGTCAAGCATAGAACACACAGTGTAGTTAGTTACAACAGGAGGGATGTATTTCAAGGCATGGTGTATCTGGGTCTATGCAGTAAAGGCTCTTACTTGAGAGCACCTGTTGGCGGACCTCTCTACCTTCCTCTTCCTGCTCACTAGCTGTCCAGCTGCAGAGAGCTTTCAGCTCAGACACCAGCCATGGCCTCACCCCCTCCTCACTGTAACACAAACAACGACACGTCTGTCCATGGTACATCAGAGACTGAATCACTCTTAACATCCCATTTACTTTGTAGTAATACAGTGTTTGTTTTAACACAATGAAAGTTATACACATAGACAGACAGGTAACAAAGAATCTCATATACTGTATGCTCTGTCTCACATATGTCATATCTCATAGTACAGTATGTACTAGCTAGAATCCACTGCATATACCTTTCCAACATGTACTCAAGAGTGAGGATGTTCTGAGAGTGAAGATGGTGCACCACCTCCAGTTTGGGCTGCTTCTACAAAAAAAGATCATTTGTACATGTAAACATACTGTACCGTACACTAAAACAGAAATCAAAAACACCAACACACTCACCTGCTCCTTCCAGTACTCATGCCATAAGAGCTTAGAGCAGAAGGCTCCCAGAGACAGCAGCTCTCGGGTCGACTGGAGCAGCACAGAGAGCTGGACCTTGGACAGACGACAAGGACAACTTTCACCCAGGCTTCATACACTTAAAACCTCTCAAACATTTCGGATGGCAAACATTGATATGTAATGTAGTCAAAGGCAACAGAGAACTGAGCACATTCAAATCAAGGTGTTCATTAGGCACGGAAATAGAAAAAGACAGTATATTTTCTAGGGCGTAAACACTTTTCTCCAGAATTGACCAGACATAGTTATGTGTTAGACACTAACCCTTTTAGTGGCGTTGAGCAGCACACCTCCCTCTCTGTCCCCCTCCAGCCTGCTGTTGGTCAGCTCCAGCACTCTCTCCAACACCATCCTCACTGACAGAGCTGCCACTGGAACCCCCAGCTCCCCAGCCTGCCGCCTTAGCTCACTCACTGAGAGAAAAAACACACATACACACATTGTTATATTCAATGGGTATTTTTATACTGTACTTGCAAATGACTGATTCAAATCCAAAAGGAATTTCCACTAAATACGCACCCAGAAGTGAACCCCCAATTGCTGGTGTGGGACTTTCACTAGCCGCCTCTTTCCGTCCTGACTTCTCATGGCAAATGTCATTGCAAGGATTTGGACTCTAATTGAAAAATAAAGTGAGCGATTAGGCCGACACGTCAACAAATTGATCAACCTTGTTTACACAGAACATGACACAGACAAGACAATTAAAATCTATTGAGACATGAAGAGATCAACCTTAGTTTGGCCATAAAAATGTGGACCACCTGGCGTGGTCCAGTGGTCTAGCACCATGGGCTACAGTGCACACATATGTCCCGTGCCCTGCTGACATACCCTCTCCTCCTTACTTTCTCCACTGTCTCTATCCAATAAAATTAAAAATATAAGAGTGAGACTGCCCCACTGAAAAGAAATAACCTTAAAATGTATTTGTTTCTTAAAGTGTTGTTTGCACTATCCATATCATAATTTACATCACAGCATGGAACCCTCTCCATTAATCTCTTGCCGTTCCTGCCGAGTCTGGACTGGCTCACTCACCCCCACCTCCAGAAGCAGGTCTGAGAGGTTCTGGTGTCGGTTCAGCAGCTGGACTGCTGCCTCCTGCAGCTGCTGGGCATCCTCATGCTTGGGTCTCTTCCCAGCTCGTCCTGCTGTGAGAGGATGAGATAGTGTACCTTTAGGGGCTAGTTTTCTGTCTGAACCCAGATTAAACCGAGTGCTGTACTAGACCTTAATCACACTTTCACTGAATGCTGAATCCCCATGTTAGATGTTAGATCGTTGAGGAGTAGGCTTAATTTGTGCCTGCGTAACCAGCCCCAATTCTACCGCCATATCTCTAAAATAATATGAATGTTCGTCCTGCAATGGATCAATATGAATCTTGGGCTTGGGTTATAAGGTAAAGGGGTGGCAGGCAGGGGCTGATGATGATGATGATGATGATGATGATGATGATGATGATGATGATGATGATGATGATGATGATGATGATGATGATGATGATGATGATGATGATGATGATAATCCTTCCTGAATGCACCCCAGTGCTCAGTTAGCGTTATGAAAAAACAACAAATAATATATGGTCTATCACACTGACCAGTGGATTAAACGGTGTACAATTTATTTCAGTGCTAGCTAGCCAGTAGCTCAACTACTTAGAATTATCAACTCACCGAGGAGGCACGAGAGTGTCCTTTTCTGAGTGACACACACACTTGTGGCATCCAGAGACATAACGCTTTTTAGTATGATACAAGCATTCTGTTTGACAGCTAGGACATCTAAAAGTAAAGCGATAACTTATTTTATATATTGATAAAGTTGAGTTATTGTTAGTGCCTGGATATCATAACTTGTTTTGGTATGCTTTCTACCGCAACATCATTCACTTCCATGTATCCTCGCGCTCCATACTCTCATTGGTCAGTCTGGTTTTGTACAGCCTATCCACGTGCAGTGTGCCCGGACAAACGAAGACAAACCCCGAGTTTGAAGCTGTCCCGGACCAGATTATTTTGGATTTACAATATACAGTATGCAGCCAGTACTGTTGCAAACCGTTAAATAATGTACTAATATTTTTTACAAAATTAAGCATATTTCAGGTTGTGACAAGATTATTTCCATCCAATTCACTGAAGACACAGTTGATAGTGTGAATCAAATCATATATGATATCAATTTCAATTTGAATCCCTATATAGAGTCCGAATTTAGTTTATATCTAGATTTAGTCTTAATTTAAACAAACAATCAAAAATCAAATAATTGAACATGTTAGAATATTCTTAACATAATAGTAATAAGAGCCTTTGCTAATGACTACTAGGGAATTAGAAAAACAAGTCCATCTCCTCAGATAGGCCGGGGGACAAACAGATCAATGCATATCTGGGCTGGCAGGGCTAACATTTCCTCTCTCACACTGTCTGTCTCTCTCTCTCTGTCTCTGTCTCCCCCCTGTCGACTGGCAGGTCTGGAGCCCAGGTGTTTATACACACCATCGATCCATTGAAGGTAAATAGCACCAGCCAGTCCATTAGAGGTACATTGTCACAGCAATGATGGAAGTGTCTGCAACAGCAATAATCAGATGACTATAGTAGTGTATTACTCTTGAGCAGACACATTGTTTTCTAGTAAACAAGAATGTATCCCTCTAGGTATAATTGAGTATAGCCTAACCTGACTATCCTGCTGCCACAACAGCAACCTGAAACAGCTATCCATAACATTTTTTAGAACAACATGACTTTTTACTAGGATACAAGTCTCTATTTTGTTTGAACATAGTATGTTAGACATGCAAATATGATAGAATGTATATCACATACAAGAAAAGAGAATAATAAAATTTAGGCCTAAAACCAGACTGCATCCCCTCCAGCCTTCCTTCATTTTGCTTCCAGTGCAGACTACTGCAGATACATGGCCAGGCTGTTTCATGTGAATGAAGAACATATTCCAGAGGGTTCCCTGGGTATTCCTTCCCACCATGCACAGTATTCCTTCTTGAACACCCTGGCCTGGCACTGCGGCAGGAAATCCAGCTCAAGGGAGGTGAAAGGAACTCATTAAAATTTAATCCCATCTGTCTCATGAATGTTTAAAGTGCTTTTTCCTATTGTGCCTCATAACCGCAGCACAGGAAAAGTAAATACACAAGCCTCTGGAACACAGTGGCAGGCAGGCCAGGAATTCAGCTGTCATGCAGTGGACACTGTCACCTGGAGGCAAACAACCTGAGCAATGCACCCCACTGACTGCAGGTACTCACCTGTGTCTCTGTATAGGAAGTGACAATCACCTACAGCAAGATTCCATGCATATTCCTTGAGTGCAGAACTGGATATGTACAGTACAGAGCTTATGTAGGTTTCGTTTGCAAACCCCCACAACTCATAAGCACAAAAGAGAGAGACCAATAATAAGAGTGAGCGTGAGAGAGAGAGAGAGAGAGAGAGAGAGAGAGAGAGAGAGAGAGAGAGAGAGAGAATCTTGTGTGCAAGGGCGTAGGACTCAGCTGGACATGAGGGGGGACACATTTGGCTAGGGGGCCCCCGGGACGTTTTTTTTTAACATCTTAAAACAGCTTTTTCTAGTGACTCAGGGACTCAAGGACTCAGAGAAATCGTCACTTACAATTGAAGCAAATGACAAGGCTAAGGGAGGCCTTGCAGATAGGCAACTCTGGTACAGGCTGATCCTAAGGGCCATTCATACTATACTGAATAGTCTTCCAACAGGTGTGATTATTCTAGCTAAGAATAAAATTAACCTATATCCATTAAATGGACAAACAAAAATGTTGTTCATCTGAGTATAATTGATACACAGGTTTATTAATGGCACAGGGGGCCCAGTAAAATTGTTAGGACAGAGTAGTAGTGTGATACTTTATCCCTCTGCTTTGAGATAGTAGAGTGGTACATCCGATATCTATAAACATATTTTATGTGATTGTGTATACCAATTGAAATAGATTACTTTAATTTAAACTATAACAATACTGTTCTAGAATTTAGGATATACAATTTTTGGATTATGAATGTGCAATCTGGATCAATGTGTGTTAATCCATTACTTTTGGGTTGGGATTAGATAAAATTACGAAACAAAACAGCTTGTGTTAACAATGAATTACCAGACAGGAACCAAGTGCCACTTAATGAATTGAATGTTAGCCCACAGAATGGATTATCCGTAAAAAAAAGGTCTCCACTACCTAGAATGGATTATTGTTCAATATAAAGTATTTGATCATACAACTATTCCTGTAAAACATACCATGTCAATAACTGACGGGAATACGGCATCAGTCATTGATTTTTGATGCAGATCTCTCCATTCCGTTTCAACAATCCCTTCTTGTCTATAGGAAACAGAATAGAGTTGTTCCCTACTGTGCTCAGCTGTAGTCGTACGGTCAATATTGACAAAGCCTCTGTAACACCAAACAACTGAGTTCAGCCCTAAGCAGCCTAAGCACTGTGCAACATTCCTAAAGGGCCACTCACAGGCCCTGAGCCAAAACCCAGCAACTCTAAATGCCCAATGTTTCCACAACAAATATACTGAGAAATGACTAATGAAAATGCTTCAGAGGTGCTCGGACACCAAGGACAGAGTAAACAGGAAATACACTCCTACATAAATGCCTCTCACAAAACCCTCCCTCCCCTCTCCCTTCTTTCCACAGACTTCAAGTCTAGCCTTTGCCAAACAGTGAAAATACATGCAGCTACTGTATTCTGACTGTATGCACATTTTACATAACACCTGCCAACAGTCATTTTCATTACAGTTAAGTTTTTTCACATATAGACCTACTACTCTCTCAATCTCTCTCACAGACCAACTCACTACCCTGTGAACTACAACCTCGTTTTCAGTGGTTAAAGGTTTATTAACAGTGAACTTTGTCCCTCTGAAGAGCAGTGACTACGTAACAAATGCAAAATGCCATTGAGTCAAATACAAATAAGAAACGTATGCAAATAGCTCCACAAGAATGTCACGAGGCAAATATTCTGTCTTCACAGACACACAAAACCTGATTCCTACTCTCAGCTGTAGATCACGATCCGTCAGCATAACTCTGTGTTGTATTCCACTTTAAATAAAGATCTTTGAATAATGATAAACTCAAAACTGCTGAAATAAATGCTTTTATTTTTTTTATTTCTTTATTATTCAAGTACATGGATTCTTAGATAACCACCTTTGAATCCAGAAAGAACAATCAGTAGCAATGCTTTTCAAACACCATAGTTTCTCATTCAATAAACAATCCCATTTTCACAACCAATCCCCATTCCTAAGACACGTAGACCTCTTGTAAACATGATACAAATCAATCATTTCAATTAGAAAAAAAAAATCTGGTAGAAAAATATCTTCTTTTATAGGTATTTCTCTTTTTATACGTATTTACATTAAGTACCTCTCAGTACAATCTGATTAAAAAAGGACATAAAAGAAATAAGGGGGGGGGGGGGGGTTAAAAGGCCTTTGGTTTCAAGAAAAATAAACAAACAAAAATGTTAATTCAGGCATCCATCCACTGTCTTGTGCACACAGTGTCATTGTCATTGATTGTGTCTTTTCATCTTGTTCTGAGTGATTTGGAACCAAGTCTGTGGGACATCCATTCCATCCACAGGTTTGGTTTGGTTCAGAACAACAACAATAGCAACACAGGCTACAATCAGGCGTCAGTCCGGGCGGAGGTGGGCGGGGCACAGATCCTTCGGTGGGCAAAGTGGGCAATGACAATGAGGAGCATCTCTGACGTGCTGCTGAGCGCCACGATGAATGGCGCCTGGGAGGCGAAGTCCGCCTCCAGCCGGCGGAATGACAGCTGCATGACGGCCAGCGCTAGGAGGCTGTTCTGGACGCCCACCTCAATGCTAACTGTCTTCTTCTGTGGCACCGCCAGCCCCGCCACCCTCGCCATCCCAAACCCCAGAAGCAGCCCGAACATGGGCACCGTCACTCCGGCCGCCACGATCTGAGGCTTCACATTGGCCAGGATAGATGCGCCCATCTGGTAGGCCATGAAGATCCCACCCACGATGAGCACAAAGCTGAAGGGGCGGATCAGTGCCAGCAGGACACGAGTCAGTGCAGGCAGACGCAGCTTCACCAGCATGCCCAGGGAGATGGGGATGGCGATGAACAGGAGGGTGCCTAGGATCTTGACGAAGGGCACGTGGAGGGCAGCGTGGACCCCAAGCAGCCTGCCGTACAGGGCGGAGGACAGAGGCATCGCTGCAGCAGCCACCACCGTGGACACCAGTGTCATGGAGATGGCGAGTGTGACGTCACCACCTAGCAACAGGCTGTAGAGGTAGCCTCCACCACCACCAGGGGCGGAGCAGGTAATGACCAGGCCCAGGGACAGGGGCTTGGGGAGGGAGGCCAACCTGGACAGGCCGTAGGCATACAGAGGCATGACCAGGAACTGCCCTGCCACGCCCAGGAGAAGGGGCACAGGCCTCCTCAGGAGACCCCTCAGAACCTCCACCTCCACCTTGCACCCGAAGGCACACTTGTTGATGAATATCAGGGGCAGCAAGGCGAACAGAACAGGGTTCTCTGAGAAGTGAGACAGCCCACCCGACTGGATGAGCCGGGCGGCAGGATCATCACTGCCTGGTGCCGCCACCTTGATAAAGTAGTCTGTCCTTTCCTCAATCAGAACCGGCACTGAATCCTGGTCCAGATCAATGAGCTGGATCAGTAGCTGTGCCCGACCCGGTAATCCAGACCGTATACTGATAATGTAACTCCTCACCGGCCCAGCGTGCCCACTGTCGGTAACATTCAGGATGGATAGAACCTCCGGGTCCAGGGAGCGTACCGTCACCGTCTGCTTCCAGCTCTCGCGGCCCTTCCTACTTGCGGCGCTCCGGTATTGACTGGAAATTACAATCACGCCCTTAGTGTTTTCGGGAAACTCAAATTCCTGAGAGGAACCGTCCCCGATGTTTATATACCTTCTGCTGCTGTCGGCCGTCACGTTCGTGTTGTTGTTGTTGTCTGTCAGGGACCTGCCTGCTGTCGACCGGTCTGCTGCTCCTGTTATCAGGAAGAGACAACAGAATGCAAATAGCGTCCTCATCGTTTTGACGGACAGGGGGCAGAGGGGCGCCGCAAAGACACGCTTCTCGGGCGCCTGCGACCTCCCCAACCCGCCCTAAACTGCCTCTCTTTTATAGTATGCGATAAAACTTCTCTGATCCTCTGATACAATAGCTACGTCGGTAGCCGGCTCCACATTCCGTCTGGTACCCATTTAGCTTTACCCGTGTTCTAGCTCTCTTTCTACCGGAACTCAAACATCACCCCGCCCCATCCGACTCGAGTGCTTCATTCCCGAGCAAAATGAACGGTCATATTTGTATTGATTTTACACGACTCACGATTTATTTTTCTGTGCTAAGAAAAATGTCTGCCTCGGTGAGCCGTTGCCTTGCGTTCCGGTTTTATTGTCTATACTTGATGGTAACTGTCATCACGACAGTCGTTCCCCCTGCTTCTCTCCTCTCCCCTTCTCTCTCACTCGTTAAGCCCCCCTCTAATCCAATGAAAGCAGCCCAAAGCGTTAACTCTCTAGGTCCCTCACCAAATAAGCACCGACGTCACATAGAAAAATCTAATAGTGGGGGTGGTCCTCCTTGCATGGGCTATATGTGTCTCATCATAGAGGAAACTCCTCAGTTTATTTTCATCATGGGGGCCCCGCAGAAAAATGTAAAGGCCTATACTGGTGATGCTGCTGACTAAGGCAAAATGGCAGGATTGCTGAAGACAGAAATAGCCCAGTCTTGGCTATATATAATATAAATATAATAACAAATGACATTGAAATGAAACTCCAAAAATATTTTATGCGTATGAGAGTGTTTTGCTTTATTCAGTTCACGGAATACACACGCAAAAGGTCCCTTTATGCAAGACTTATGCAAGAATGCAACGAGGGGGGTTTGGGCTTGTCCAGACAATTCATGTTCCGTGTGTGTGTGTGTGTGTGTGTGTGTGTGTGTGTGTGTGTGTGTGAGAGAGAGAGAGAGAGAGAGAGAGAGAGAGAGAGAGAGAGAGAGAGAGAGAGAGAGAGAGAGAGGGGCAGGGGCACCTGGAGTGTGTAAGTGGGTTGGAAGAAGAGCACACCATTATTTTTATATAATACATGACCTCTGTTGTCGATTCAAAACAATGATACATAGTCTACATAGATCTTATCCTGATATCACTGGTAAACATCACGCACACATTCCTACTGAAATCACAAATCAGTTTCACTTGATTTCACTTTGCTGCATATTTGCTAATTGAACAACAATCTGAACAACTGAAAACACAACTCAGGCACTCTCATGGAATCCAGTTTCTGGTCCCTACCAAATTGCTGATGTGTCGTTCGTACACAACAAACACAATTGTGAAATTTGATACAGCCATTTGTATGGTGTAAGGGAAACCCCCATTCTCTCAGCATATTGAGGGCACATCACGTAAGCTGAATGGATCTGTATTGTACCGTAGCTTGTGTCTTACTTTGCAAAAAGGTTAGTGAGTCCAGTCAGCATTCTACAGTGAGAAAGCTATTCAACCTATCATCTATACTGAGAGTCACCACTTACAGTTGAATAATAGTGTTGTTATCTATTGTGCTGTGGCCTACTTTGTGTCATGGTGGACTATGACTCTGAGAAAAGGAGGTTTCCTGTGCAAACATTCAACCAACAACTTGCTGATCTGTCCTAACCTGCTGATCTGTAGTGCTCTATTTACATTCAAGAGTGACAGTTGTTATGGTCTACAAGGCAGCAATGTAGTATACTCCCAGGGTGTGGTATATTTCACTTACCTAGCAAATAACAATTGTTCCTGACCTAATTATAGCTCAATTTTCTAGGTATGTAGAAGCTGAGAGAGCAAACATACAGTTGGATTTGTATGTAAAACACTGAATGGTATATCATTATTTTAGATAAACAATAACCAATATGTTCCTACATCAAGACACAGTGACTTTGTGTGTATAGTGACTGCTATGTGAATGCATCGGTTTATGTACAACTTGAGTTGTATATCAGAATGTACTCTATGCTGACTTGGGCTGAGAGCAATATTAAAATACCCACTACAGGAAGTGTGTGTAACTAGTATAAGTGAGATACCCTGCATGTACACTCACTGAGCACTTTATAAGGAACACCTGTACACCTTCTCATGGTGGAGGTGGTGTGATGGGGTGGGGAATGTTTCTTTGGCATGCTTTGGGCCCGTTAATACCAATCAATCATCGCTTGAATGCCACAGCATTGCATGATTCAATGATCTTGTGGAATCAATGCCACGAAGAATTGAGGCTGTTTTGAGAGCAAAGGGAGGCCCTAGCCAGTATTAGTATAGTGTTCCTAATAAAGTTCTCAGTGAGTGTATCTATTTTCATTGTGTTGCCATCAGCTGCTGTAACTTCCTGAAACATTGAATAAATGCAGTACACTAAAACACATTAAAATACATGTTCTTTCACTGCTTTGCAAATAGGATGTCCAACTGGAATTACAACAGGAGAGCCATGAGTTTGTATCAGAGGACTTTTATTTTCACAAGATAAATATACAAAACATAAGCACTGCAAAGTTTGCATAACTTTGAGTATAAATAACCCTTCCCATGTAAAATGAAAGAGCGGAAAATTTTACTCAAGACGTCAGCTACAGCTAGAGCAGCCAAATGGAGAAAATGTCTGGTTTAAATGTGACAGGGATAGAAAGGGGAAATCCTTGTTTCCTAGTCTAAAGCGGCTTCCTCTCCTTGTCTCCTTCTCTTAATCTACACCAATGTGATAGAACTGGACAGGTGAAGGTAAATTCCCCTTAGGCATTGATTTCACCTATCCTGTGGAATCAGATCAGTGCAGATCAAGGAGAGGACGCAAGGAGAGGAAGCTACTTGAGAGTATTGAGATGCAGCCCTTGTCCGTGAAGACATTGGACTCATCACTACTGCTCTCTGACTAGATTCATTCAGGCACTGAGGAGGAGCACCTAGGCAAGCACCTGCATCCCAATAAGGCGTACATGTTCAAAGCAAAATAACAGGCATGAATAAAAGTCAGCACAAATATGATGAAAACAACAACAATAGTTAATTTGTTTAAACAAATATGTATGTTAGAGGATTGTCCTCCCCTGTATATACAGAAATATAGGTTGAGACAGAAATATGAAATATGGTTGATTTCATATCATCAAACTAACTGCTGTTATGAGTTAGGGAGAGAAAGTAGACTATAATGTGCGTGTGTGTCTTGATTGTTAATCATGTTTTTTAGTGTTGTCAAAACATGTCATAAAGTAATTCTCAACTGAGTGAATTTTGACACATTGATGCAATAATGATCCCTTCCCCTCTACGTTGTCCATGGAGGTGAACCCTTCCCCTGTTTTCTCCCACTAGCCTGCTCTGTGGAGCCACCTCAATCATACAACATCTGACTGCAGATAGAAATCAAAAGGTAATCAAACATATAAAAACAAAGAGATACAGCATCTCAGATCAAACACCCATTAAGCGCCAACAGATACACACTCCCTTATGTTCTACCAATGTCGACTTTTAAAACACCTTTTCCATTATAATTTTTGTAAAAAAAAATGATAGATCCAAAATATAGGAAAATATAGATCCAAAAATGTGTCACGTGTTAAGATGAAATTCACACAACAACAACTAACCAAGGATGGGTATTTGAGGGAGCCCGAGAAGAAGACAAAGAGAATGAGAGACAGAAAGACTGATATGTGAGGGTAACAGAGGGGCAATGAGATTGAAAATAGGAGATTGTTGTGCAACTAAGATAGAGATAGACAGATAGAGAGTGATAGAGAGAGGGGAGATGGAAAGAGAGAGAGAGAGAGAGAGAGTGAGAGAGGGGGGGGGGTAGGGAAAGAGGGAGTTGGACAGAGACAGGGAGAGGGGAGAGAGAGAGAGAGTGAAAGAGAACCATGCCTTCTCAGGTGGTATTTTCAGCAACACCGAGTGTGAGAGTGTTTGTATAAATAAATGAGGGGATGAAAATCAATAGGCTCATTAGGTCCTCACGGTAGGAACAGTTCAATAGAATCACACAGCTCCTGCTGTCCGTTTCCAAGCAGTTGTCAACCTGCCATCTCTCCTCCAAACAGCCCAGATGTCTTTAGTTCCGCAAAGCAGCCAACCTGCAATGGAGGATCATTGTTTAAGTTAAAGCATGTGTGCACAGTATAATAATAACTAGTGGTGGGCACCAATATTGATAATTCAATATATGATATTGAGGTCAGTTGATAACGATAAGAACGTGGGATATCGTGATATCACTTCCTTTTTTACACTATCCTGTATGCGTGGGCATGCAGCTTGTGTCTTGACTGTCCTTGCAAATTCCACTGTCTGAAACAAAGCCATTAACAGACCTACGGAACCAACTGGTGGAAACAAAATCAAAGTTGATCAAAGTTGATTGTGGTCAAAATAAGAAATGAATGCCCCCATGTTATTCATACTAGCCTAAGTATTTTAAAATGTAACTAAAAATCCCTAACATACCAGTGAGGGTAAGATTCCATGAACGCTCAATGATTAGTGAGTAGTCAGTGCAAGTTTAAGTGCTACCTGTAGCATTGTAGCGTCGTTTTGAAATGTTTTATTTATCAAGTGGAATATATACATATGTATATATACCTGCGGGACAGCTGGTCCTCCCGTGATGTAGAGGCGCTCTCTCCCAGCGAGGAGGCTCCTGCAGGCAGCTGGCTGAGCTGGTCCATCACCTCCAGACCGCTCTCCTCCGCTATCTGGACGATGAGGTCATCCACCTGATCCTGGGGCGTGGTCAGAGTGGTCGCTGAACTCATCGAGTCCTCCATCACCTACATTAGGGCACATGTGAACAGTGTGAGAGGGGGTTTACGGCAGGGGTGTCAAACTCGTTTTGGTGGCGGGCTGCATTAGACCAAATGCAACCTCACAGAATAAATTAGTGAGTAAAACTTAAGGAATGTCCACTGCTGTGCACACCTGCACTATACCGGCACCGGCCTATATTCAGCCTACACTCAATGCCTCATTTCCACAGAGCTCAATATTACAGTGTTACAGAAGCCTTCTCAAACTCAGACGAATGCCCCCATCTGAAGGTTGGAACTAAAAATATAATTAATAATGAACCAATACACTTAATTACAAGCAATAATAAGTAAGTATAGATATATGTACTGTATATTTTTCATTTTTTACATTACATGTACCTTACCAAGTACAATAAATAGCTGTAAGTAGGAGTCAAACATATATTTTTTCCATGTCCTCCCATCAGGGGAGGGGAATTACAAAATTAAGGGATTACAAAAAAAGAAGACATTATGCAAGAAATTCTTTCTAATAAAACTTAATTGCTATGTTCCCATTTCAAAGCTGATCTATCCTTAAAGAGCACAATACGACACACACCTGATTATCACAAGGAGTATCTGATTATCACAGTGAAGTATTAAAGAAAACTACAGAGCTGGAATACTCTGCTAAATCAATCCATTAATTCAACAGACTATTAACCAAAACAAGGATACTACAAAATGACACAACGAAACGTCTTGATGCCATCCTCTCCAACTTGTGAATAGCCCCTACTACTCCTACTCCCAGACCCAGACTATACTGCCACTCACCGAGGTGTGGACGTCCAGGTTCTGGACCTGCGTCTCAAACTTGTCCATGACAGCAGACACCTTCTGGAGGTCCATGGAGCCCAGAGCCTTATCCAGGGCCTTGGTCACCGAGGTCATGTTCTTAGTCACCTAGGGCAACACAGACAAGACAAGAGTGGATTAACATAAGTCCTGCGGAAGAGGAAAGGATAGAGAGCACTTCCTTGTGAAAGGACATCTGTGAAATGAGTTGGGGGGGGGGGGGGGGGGTCTTGGAGCTTTAGCCTGATCATCTCAGATCTGTTTGTGCTATAGCCAGCCAACTACTACCACGACTTTCCTCTTTTCTTTGACATGTCAAACATTTTTGGCAGGACAACGATCTTCATCGGAGTTAGCTGTAGCACAAACCGATCTGGAGCCGGACAAGTAGAGTTCCAGAGAGAGATTAAAATGACTAATACCCGACGTGCAATTAAATGGTAGATAATAGGGTTATTGGGAAGCGGAAGCATAAACTCACCGCCTTCATAGTGACAGCAGTCTGGACCTTGGAGGCCACAGCATCGACACGAGAAGCCATGCGCAGCCAATTAAGACCCTCATTCTTCTTACGGATGGCGTTCTCAGCATATACTCTGGCACATTCCACATTCTTCTGCTGGAGAGCCTAGTCACACACACATAACACATACATCGTAAAAACAATCTGTTAACTACTGGGGAGGTAAAAATCAGTGGACGAATGAGTCCATTCTCCTATTTCTACCTCCACCAGCCTCCACTGGTCAACTATGAATGAATATATGCCAGCCTATAATATGCACCTTCCATTGACTGATAACCTCTTCAGTTTCAACCATGACAATCTAATGCCACCTGCTGGTTAACATGTAGCATTACAGACACTATCTAAACACACTGTTGTAATTACCGAAGGTAATGTATGCTTCTGAAGCTTTGTGGTGACAGACATCCAAATTCCCGTTATAATGACTCCTTTTATCTTACCAATTTAGACATTACTTAACGTGCTATTCATCACTAAGCAGTATAGTTTTGCAATGTTTATCTATTACATTGTATGAGAACTCTTAAGAAATGTAGCCTATTTCAGTACATACAAATGGAAAATATAGCTTGAACTTGAGATGCCATTACTGTTTACATATCCAATAGGATACTTGATAGTGGATTCTGCCTTGCTGTGTGGGTATAAGTGTCTCGCAAACTCAAACAGCAACGCCACACCCTGTTAACCATAGCCCATATAGAAAGGCAAAGACATTGTACTACCCACTTCAACAAAATGAATTAGGCTGCCTTAATCACTCACCTTTTTAACCTTTGCCTGCTCTGACTTCGAGTCCTTCTCTGCCTTCTTGGCCAGTTTTTCCAGCTGTTTTGCTGTAAACTGTGAAAGAGAGAAGTATGAGACTATAAGTAGAGATTCGACAGAGATGAGCTGGGGCAATAGCTTTATGTATAAACTCCACAAAGACAACGTATCATTAGTTACATACCTTTAGCTGGAAAAGCGTGTCTGGGGGAAGAAAAAAGTGGGATGAGGGGCAATGAGGGACTGTCACTCACATACCTATACAACTCATTGTGCACCACTGTACACATGTTGCTGTGATGACTACGTTTAGTAATGACAACCAGACGATGCGGGGAAACTGATCTAAGTGGTAAAATACAGTAATGTCAAAGGCTATGTCTATGTTCTCTGATAATCTTCTAACACCATGGCGATAGCATCTCGTCCAGTTAGCTGGCTAATTGGTTCATCGGGAAAATCACTTGCCTTTGACTGATAGTTTACTGACAGTAAACCTGTGTTTGATGAGATTTCACATGGCAGAGGGTGTAAAAAATAGCTAGCAATGTGAATTCAAATTCCATTTAGCTAAATGTTACATAACTTAAATCAACTAGCTAGCTAACTGGCTAGCTATCATGACAGGTAGGCTAGCTCACACTCACGACTGACAGGCAGTAAAGATTTGAGCTAGCTCATGTCAGCTATACCGCGACATATTAGACTAAACAATCGTATTAAGAGCTGAACATTCCTTACCGTCCATGTCAGCGTGTCGTTGAATTCCACTTGACCAAAACAAAACTTGTATTTTGACTTGACAACAAGCTAATGGTCTATTTGTTTTGATTTTCCGTGTATGATGCACTTCCTGATTCTGAGCAGTCACGTGTGAGGATCTTCTTGTGTTGCTGAAGCCATTTAGGAGGAGCCCATATTAGAGATCACATGACGTTGCTTGATGTCATCCGCCCAGCTAAATTTGTCCTCTTTGGGCACTGTCAGATCTAGGGCCAGTTTACCCTCTCTAAATGTAAATCCTAATCCAATCCATTAGTGGGTAAAATTTACCATGGATAAGTGTCTAGGGGTAACTTCATCCCTCATCCCAGAGAGAGAGAGAGAGAAAGAGAGAGAGAGAGAGAGAGAGAGAGAGAGAGCGAGAGAGAGAGCGAGAGAGAGAGCGAGGGAGAGAGAGAGAGAGCGAGAGAGAGAGCGAGGGAGAGAGAGAGAGAGCGAGAGAGACAGACATATCTTACATCTCAACACACAGAGACAAAACATGGATACCTGCAGATGATATTGACCACAGCCTGGCCCTGATGGGTTCTAGGTCGAGCCAGCAGGCATATACAGGTAAGCAGAAAGGTTACTGCTCAGTAGGCATTTATCTCATTTGATGTCATAGCCTAAAGTTTTTAATACATTAACTTTGCCTTCAAATGATTCATAATGATACATGAGCATTGATTGTGATGAATATGCTGCTCAAATATCTAAATGAGGATAGAACAAATGTCTTACAATATCATTACCAAAACAATTACACTATTACTCCATTGTGAATGTTTTTGTTTTCACAGCAGACTTTAAACTGTAAACTAATTATATATAGCCTCAAAACACGCTTAAAAAAGTAATGCTGCTCTCATTAAATGTCATTCCTCTACATCCACTACAGATATGTCATAGACAATCCAAGTGCTGTTTGCATGTGAAATGCATTGCTCCATTGTTGAATGCTGTTCCATTGGTATGCTGGAGTGTAGCTTTTATATGAGGTTACTCACTATTGTATATGCATATATCAACAGTGTTTACATTTGAGCTAATAGTGCTATATTTATCATTATGCAGAAAGGTGTTCTCTAGTTTCAGAATGTTTTGTATCTTTTGTCTTCACACAATTTTATTCCCTTGTGATTTTGGCATATTTTATCATGAGAAAATGTACATGTGCTATATATGGTGCAGTGCATAGCATGTCCGTATGTCTTAATGTTAAATATTGTACATGCTCCCTAATAAATAACTTTTTAGGTTAATCGTTATTGTTCTACTGATCTGATGCCGCCACAAACACTCTTAAGTAATTAGAACCAATCCAATTTCAAGGTGCCTGCATTACATTGAGTGAGGGGTTTACAGGAACAAAATTGAAGCTCAACATGTCACTGGGTACACCTTAGAATAATGAAAGGAGAATACCCAAACAATAACACCTCTTTCTACCTGCCTGCCACACTCAAATCTAACATAGATTTGTAGACAGAATTAGACCTACTCATGGGTTCCAATCTTGATATTTGTGTCATTTGTGCTGAATAGCAGAGCTTATTTAGATTACTTAATTAACATAGGCTAAATACTGTGCGTGACTGAGTGTCCATCAAATTGTTGAATGGACAAAAAATGAAGCTTGTGTGTGTAGGCCATGTGGGTCTATCCTTGTGATAATGGACAACAAAGTAATCTTTTTTTTCTATCTATCTCTATCACTTTATAGCAGAGCCAGTAACTCTGTCAGTGGTGGTAAATGGTGAGTCCTCTAGCTCTTCAGCCAGTGAGATCCTGCATCCCCCTACCATCATCGTCACTGCTCCGTCCAAAGAGGACATCTATGCTCAGCCACGCACCATCTCTATAGAGGAGGCCAGGGAGGCACGGCCTCCAGGAACTCCTATCGTTGTTGGTCGTAGACCCATCTGCAACAAAGCATAGCAATTGTTATGCTTTGTTAACTATTGTTATGCTTTGTTGGTGATGGGCCAACGACCAAAACATATAGGAGATAAAGACTAAAAACGTCAGATACAGGATTAATTAAAAAAAGGTATGGTCATTAGAAAACTATGCCGGTACGAACCACTTTGGGTAGCTGACCAATATGGTTTATAAAGGGGTTGTAAAGGCATTATAAGTAGTTTATTGACTCATTATTGCTGGTTTATAGACAGTAACGTTTATGGATAGAGTACAAACACATTAGGCTATAACATCTTTGCATATCCCTTACAAGCAAGCATCACCACTGACCTATATCTGTCTATTTAATAATGGATAGTCTGCAAACTGCTTATAAATCCTTAGCTAGCCCTTTATATACCATTCAACATTATGTACTTCATTGTAAAACTCAAAGAATCCTAGTTGTATGAAACAGAAGCCATTCTCAGTGAAGTCATGGTCATGATATGCTTATAGCCAGTCATGGTCATGTTATGGTCCTGTAACAATCTGGCCTTAATCTGGTCCTGTTCCCGCAGAATGTGTGTTTGCTGACGCCCCTGCCTAAAACTCCGGGAAAGCTCGTGGTCGTCCTTTCACAAGTCAACAATACGCGATGTGTGTATCTCTGCCTCTTTTTTGACTAGTACACTGAACCTCACTTGTTTATCATTATAGTAAAGCCAAATGCGCATTAACAATTGTTTCTGTTCTCTTTTAATTACCAGGGTCTGGGCTGCTACACGCGCCCAACAACAGAATGGAGGCGTCTGCAGATGCAGACCCCGACCCCATAAAACTGAAGTCTATCAAGAACAAGAAGACGTTCACGGTACCGCAAAAAGACAGGGTAAGCTGATTTAGACTTTAGATTTAGACGTTAACTACTGACGTATATGCAGTGTTCGGAGGCACACACTGTATGGCTCTGTGGGATTAGTAGTTGGGTACATTCAGTCACTTCGACAGATTTGTCGAGGATATCTAAACTGATGCAATTTCAGTTACCGTCAGGTCCGTAACCATGTTTTTTTTTACCGAGGTCATATGCATATGTCATGTAGGGGTTCAGGATGGGAGATAGATTAGTGCCACTATTATTGTAAATAAATAGAGTACAACTCACAAATGTGTACCATGATCCGTAAACAAAAAACACAAAGCACAATATAATTTACTAACACTCCACACACACACACCTCTTGATTTGTATTTGTAAACCATTATTTTAATACATGCAAAATGATTTGTATGTATGGCTAAAGATTTGTGAATAAATGGTCTTACATCATAACAAATGTTATGATGTGTGAATAAAAACGAAAGGAATGACAAACATCTTTCCAAAGTTATAAAAGCATTGCGTTGTGTAGGTATATAAAAGAAAAAAAAACACTTAGAGAACTGTCGAATCTGCATTTGCGGATCAAATTACGTCTGTGGATGTTTTCATTTGTTTACAGAATTTTGGCACTAACATTCCGTGTGTTTCTAGAGAAATGATCCGCAATGCATTGGCTTTATCATAGTTGACTATTTCCATTTAACTAGAACATCTTGGTGGAAGCTGTAGGCTGGAAATGCTTCTGCAAAACGTCCTTTCGTGTTGACTGCATTTGTGAATAATTTCTCCATGAACACGTAATGTTAGTGCCAACATTCTGTAAACAAATGAAAACAACCCCACAGATGTAATTTTATCCGCAAATGCAAATTCGACAGTTCTAACGCAAAAGTGTTGTATTGAAATGATTGAATACCTACACAAAGCAATGCTTTTATACTTTTAGCCATATTTACAATAGCCAATAATTTTGCATTTATTAAAATAATGGTTTACAAATACAAATCAAGAGGTGTGTGTGGATAGTAAATTATATTTGTGCTTTGTGATATTTGTTTATGAATCACGGTACACATTTGTGAGTTGTACTGTATGTATTTACAATAATATAGGCAGTAATCTATTAACATGAACTCATGAACTCACTTGCAATTGGATTATTGAAATTATGAATAGCAAGGTTATGACCTTAGTATCCTCTATGGTAGTTACAGCCCTGGTTACCGGTTGTCTTGCGGACAATCATATTACCGTGCTAACAAGTTGGTAAGCTTGAATGTCAGCAGCAGTTTGTCTGCGGGACGTCACGCCACCCCCTCATGTGTCACCTGTAATTACAGGTGTCCAGCAATCCCCTTAGTCTCCCCAGGAAGCAGAAGCCGTAGGTAGTGATAACACATGGCACAATCTTAGGAATGTTGATAGTCATATAGGGTCATGGTTCACTGTCCACATGTGGCTAAAACGACACCCCAGAGTCGCTACATGACTCTGCAAGTCTGCATCACCCCTTAACTCACATTGTTTTTGTATAGAACAGCTGCAGATTGCTATCATATTACAATCAACAATCATAGCTAACACATTCAGATAAAAAGCACTTACATAACAAGCCAGTGTTTCCTCCCTCTTCTCTTACAGCTTGGGAACTGTAGAAGTGTTAAAGAATTTGAGAAATTCAACCGAATCGGCGAGGGGACATATGGGATAGTGTGTAAGTTATCCTCCTGCTTGATCTATTAGAACTGGATTCCCTGTTCAAATCTAGACATTGAGTAGCTATTGCCACACAGATTATGAAGTCATTTCCAGTGCAGAAAACTGTCTGTTTACAGTCTGCACAGAAAACTGTCTGCTCACACGCGCTTGTATATTGAGACACCTGTACCCTTACAGACAGAGCCCGTGACACCAGGTCTGATGAGATCGTAGCACTGAAAAAGGTCCGGATGGACAAGGAGAAGGATGGTAGGTTCTAACAACTGAGATTGAAACACCTTGTGATGCTCATTTTGACAGAGTGCATCCAACCCCTGTGCTACAGCACTTGCTCCTGTGAAGTTTTGCTTTGGATGTGTATGTTGCTTCATCATAAGTAGGCCTATATATAGGCCTAATCATCTATATCCCCTCCCAGGGATCCCCATCAGTAGTCTTCGTGAGATCACTCTGCTGATCCGACTTAGACACCCCAACATAGTGGAGCTGAAGGAGGTGGTGGTTGGCAGTCACCTGGAGAGGTAGATGTACACTCATACCCGGTAGTATGTACAGTAGAGTATAAACTTACACTTCAGCAGTACGGAGATACCCTTTCTTGGCAAAATAGTATTATAGCACTAAGACTATGTTGTGAGGAGACTAATAATAGTGATTATAGAGGGGTGGAAGTTAGTCTTCTTTCTCAGCTTGAGATCAAATCAATGATTTCCCTTAGGGTTTGCATGAATGAGTGTTTTCTTGTCTGACTATATTTAGTATTTACCTGTGTGTGTGTGTGTGTGTGTGTGTGTGTGTGTGTGTGTGTATAGTCTGTTCCTAGTGATGAGTTACTGTGAGCAGGACTTGGCTAGTCTACTGGAGAACATGCAGACACCTTTCTCTGAAGCACAGGTGAGGCAGTGGAGACATAGGCACTATGTTGACTATGACTATCGTTTACTATTAGGCTGCAACCAGCTGCTGTCTTCTGCTATTGACTTATGTACTGCAAAGTGTATCGTTGCTATAGTGTTGTATTGGGTGAGGATTACAGCACTTCTTGGGAGGTGCTTTCCTATGAGCATCTCTACGATGTTTCCAAGAAATGTTTTTCGAGGTCAGCATACACGTGTATAATAACACACATCACAGCATTGATTATTTTTAGAGTAGAGCGGTGTGATGCAATGTTCCCCCTTCCTCTCTCCCTCAGGTGAAATGTATTGTGCTGCAGTTGCTAAGAGGTCTGGATTATCTTCACCTCAACTTTATTCTGCACAGGTCAGAGACACATTACTGTCGACATGGCAGATTCCTGTGCTTTGTTCTTTGATATAATCTATTTCAGACTGCTCATACAGCAGTTGTGGATCTTTACTCTGTAATAGATTGTTGAGTGTTGTGTACCTGAAGTATTCTGAGTGCAATGTTTTCAGTGCTTATAGCTGTCTGGGGGTTCTTAATAAGTCTACTTGGCAGGGATTTGAAAGTTCCAAGACCCATAAAAGCCAGAACATTGTGTTGCTCCTTTTCCCACCGATGAGGGCAATATTCGTCAGGTCATACGTAGTTTCTTGCCAAGCATCTCATTTTAATGTGGTTGCGTGACAATGTTACTTTCAGAGATCTGAAGGTATCCAACCTGCTAATGACTGATAAGGGTTGTGTGAAGATAGGTGAGTCATCATCATCACCCTATAGTTAAGATACTTATGTATAGCATGCCGGTCATATGTATGCATGTCGGTCATAGAGAGGCTATCAAAATGCCCTCTGTACTCACACCAAATTCAAGTAGCTTGGTTGAATAATGTAAACTCTGTGACCTGTGATTGGTTGATTTTGGTTGATGCTTTCCTCTCTCTCACCCTAGCTGACTTTGGCCTGGCACGAGTCTACGGTGTCCCTCTCCAACCTATGACCCCCAGAGTGGTGACGCTGTGGTGAGACAACACTCTGTCTGTCTGTTCTTGTTATTTTGCCACTTGGCCCTAATCTCCATAATCCTTATTAGATCCACTAACACACACTGTCTCTCACAAATACTCTCTCACTCAAACATTCTCTGCCCCCCCCTTCCCCGTCTCTTTCTTTCTTTCACTTTCTCCATGTCTGCAGGTACAGAGCACCAGAGCTCCTCTTAGGGACCAAGACACAGACCACAGCCTTAGATATGTGGTAAGAATAAAATCATTCAAGGTTTTCCATACAGTAATCACAGCCCAGACTTCCAGGAGTTGGAGAGAGAGCTGGTATACAACAATCATGTGTTTGAACCTTCTAAATGCCTTCCAGAGAGTTACTCTCATGGCACAGACACCATTTTGTGTTCCTATTCCCATTTTGGGGTCCCATACTATCTGTATGACCATAATTGATATTTCTCTCCAGGGCGGTGGGGTGCATTGTTGCTGAGCTGCTGGCTCATAAGCCTCTGCTTCCAGGGGGCTCTGAGATCCAACAGGTGGACCTCATCGTACAGCTACTGGGGACACCCAATGAAAACATCTGGCCGGTAATGCCCCTTCCCTTTAGAACCTCAGAACTGTCTGAATAGGAGTTTACCAACCTAGTTTGATATGTGGGGCAGACCTGGGTCAAAATAGAAATCTTAGCTTGCTTGGTGCAATGGGGCCAATCAAATAATCCCAAAAATTGCAAACCCTGTCCACACGGTGTGAAAGAAAATTTGTATTTCAACCCTGGTTTGATGTCAGAAGTCAATCGGTGACATTCGATTAGATTTTATACTGTGCAACAATCATTGATAGTGTTGTCCTGTTTGTTTGTTATCTTGCAGGGCTTCACTCGTCTTCCCCTTGTTGGCCAGTACAGTCTGAGGAAACAGCCATACAACAATCTGAAGAACAAGTTCACTTGGCTGTCTGATGCTGGGCTCCGCCTACTCAACCTGCTCTTCATGTACAACCCCCACCGCAGGTAACCACCAGTGGAACACAGCCCTGCACAGCGCTACACGTGATAAACACATAACGTCCTACACATTCTGTTCTCACACGGGGCATGTTAGTCATTCAGTGTGGTATGCACAGCCTCCATAATGTATATATACACAGAAACCTTATATGGAGACATGTACACCACCTCTCAGCCCTTACGACACATGTTGATGTTATTGTCTCTACCAGGGCCACAGCTAAGGACAGCTTGGAGAGTTCCTACTTTAAGGAGAAACCACTGCGTAAGTCTGGGGGTCACGGTTGTACAAGGGAAGGGCCAGTGTGGTCTTATTACAGTGTTGAAATATTGAGGATATAAAAGTCTCTCTTTTTCTCTTTGTAGCTTGTGAGCCTGAACTGATGCCTACCTTTCCTCATCATCGCAACAAAAGGACTGCCTCTGCCGCAGAGAGCCAATCAAAACGCAGTAAAGTGTGATGTCAACAACTTCCATAAGATTACATTTGATTCTCTATATAAGAATAACATTCTCACAAATGTATGGACATGTAGGCTGCATGTGGTCATGAGAACACATTTATTGTCACAGATGACAGTAAATGTGTACACACACGTATATTGTATGTACATGCATGTACATGTTGCATTACATATTGAACAATTGTGAGAAACAAGAAATGAGAGTGCAATGTAGTATAAAACAGTGTAGTATTCCACATTTCAGCCTTTTGAGCCTTAACTTGGCTTATTACCTCATGCAAAATAGTATTTCTGAATGCATGAATGCATCTTCTGATGATATCTGAAAATATGCGATGGACCCATATAGGTTCAACTGAATGCATGGATAGGTTATTATGTTTGTAAAACAATTATGTTGAGTTGTTTATAAATGGATTGAGGTTGAAGTAACCAACAGGGTTTGGTATGCTGTAACCATGTACATATTGTAGACATTTTTTACATCCTTGAATATTGTAGTTTTGCGTTTTAATAAAGAGCTTTTTCAAATTACTGTTTGTGAGGAAATACTTTGGAATGTTGCCAATCCAACTAAAAATAGATAAATTCCAAGTTTTCTAATATGTGTAGAAATGAGAAGGGGGTAGGGCCAGGGAATGACATCAGAGAGTATCTATACATGTTTGATACCATTTGTCATTCTGTTTTCTACCTCCGTCAGCCTCCCTGATCCATATTCTTAGATTACCATTGAAAGAGGCTTTGATGACAGTCTTCTGCTATAATGAACAGTGAGAAGGTAAAACTCAAGCACATGTTCATCATTTCGAATTCAGGTTTTATTGAGTTGATATTGTTTCAGGGCAACTTGGTTATCATGGCTATGGGTACCAACAGTGTAATAATCCACTTTGGGACCAGAACTGTCTTACTGAACCAAAACCTCCAACTATACAGAGACACATAGCAACACCATTATAGCAACAGTATTGAAACAATGTGATCAGTGTCTGTCATGGAACTATTATTTCCAATTTTTCAAATACAAAAGGGCCTCTTGTCGTCGTCCTCAATAGGTAACAATGTCAACAGAGAAATACTGAAAATGTAAACAACTCTCCCTATGATGAACTCTGTAGTCAGACTATCATACAATCAAAACAAAGTCTTGATGATGGAATAAAATATAATAAAATAATAAATAGTTATAAATAGTGTAATAGCAAGTAACACTGCTTGTAACCTAAGATCACAGTTCTTGCCTGGACTGATGCTCAATTCCAAATCTGCCCCTACCACCTAGCCACTCTGATTTTAATTTTAAGCAATATGGTAATTGCTCCATTTTGTTTTCAGATAGGCCAGGTGGAGTTTTTTCCATATTGTTTACACCAATCCAATCCTTAGATCTACAGGCATGGCTGGGGGCTGTAGGGGCTAGGGGCTTATTTGGAAGTCAACATGAGAGCAGTGGAGACTCTGGAGCAGGCATGGCCAATCAATAACCAATTAATTGATCTTAGCAAATATAACGTAAACAGGGCGATCAGACACATATAGACAAGTACCTTAAGACACACATAAATAATAAAACAGGTATGCATTCATACACACGTGCGTGCATGTCATGTTTTTTTTACAAAAGCTTCAATACCACTGTCCTTCATAACAATCAAAAACAAAGTGCAGGATGGCAATGTAAATATTACAGTTGTTCAGTCTTCAATACTCTGTCAATAGTGTGTGATCGGGAGGGGGGGGGGGGGTTCGGCCGTTCTTCTCGCCAGTGCAGGTTAGTTGAAAAGTTTGTAGTGTGGTAGTAGCTACTGGTTAAGCAGGAAGGTGTCTCAACAGGGTAAGAGTGGACAGACAGGTGCCAAATTCCTATACTTCTTCCTGAACCGTGCACTTGTTCACTACCCTTTATGGATTTTAAAATGAATAGAATAGCATAACAAACTAATTCTAGCCTGGGGGGTGGGAGGGGGGGGGGCACCCGCTCAGCCCTCCTGTCCAAAGTCATCAGTGAACTTCTTTACCTTGAGCAAGTCCTCAGTGTTGACGGTGGGACGCGTGGTCGACAGAGAGCGCAGCATGTCAGACTGGGGGACAGAAACACACACACACACACACACACACACACACACACACACACACACGAGAATGGTTCAACAAGTGTATGTGAGGTACGTCCAATGTCTACGATGTGTAGGTAAAAACAAGCTTTTATGTGTGTGAGCGGCGATTCCCTAAGGTTCAACACTGTGTGCTGTGAGTACTCTTTCTGTGTTGTGGCAGTGTGTGTGTGTAATATATATATATATATGCCATTTAGCTGACGCTTTTATCCAAAGCGACTTACATTGCAATGAATGCATACATTTTTCAGTATATATGGTCCCAGTGGGAATCAAACCCACAACCTAAGTGTTGTTAGTGCCATGCTCTACCGACTGAGTCATAGAGGACCATAGTGTGTGTGTGTGTGTGTGTGTGTGTGTGAATGGTCTCACCATGCAGACGATGGGTTCCAGCAGTTTGTCGCTAGGCACCTCCATCCACGTCATCTCTATGGCAGCAGGGTCGCCAGGTGAGCACGGGGTCAAAAGGTCATCCACCATCACTGTGTTGTTGCTCCGGGACGGGCCGCTCACCTAGGGGATCATCACAAGCAACAATCCAATCTAAAACCAATTCCCTTACAGAAGAGAGAGACGGACACCTAGAGAGTGGTGCTCAGTAGTACAATAAAGAAGTGATGGAGTAGCCATTAATCAGACACCGTGCCTGAAGGGGGGTGTGCTGGACTCTTTAAACCAAGGCCTGATCCGCCGCCACTCCCTGCTACCCAAGGCCTGCCTAAGCCTTGGAGCTGATCCACTCGGAAGGCGAAAATATTGACGACAATCTTTCCTTCCGTCTTTGAACTGTGATGGCGGTGAAACTTTGATTCATCGTTATGATGTAGATTGTTGATTTTCTTTTATGGTTGACGCTATACTTAGCAATCTTGCATTCCATTGCATATCACCTTGTGCGTCTTAGTTTAGTAATAAACCTGTTCTTTCTAGCACTGTTACAGCTATGGAGGAAGGGTAACCAGGCTACCCATAGTACAGTTCGGCCCGGCTTGGCTCTGCGGTGTGAAAAGGGTATAAGTTACCTTTTTGAAGTGCGTGGCTGACTGCACCTTCCTGACCGGCTGCATGAGAGCATCTCGTACGATGACGCTAATGTCGGCGCCAGAGTAGCCGTCCGTCTTGAAGGCAAGCTGCCGCAGGTCTGGATCGCTCAGGCTGTGTGGCGTGTTGCCCAGGTGGAGGCGGAACATTTGGGAGCGGGCAGGCTCCTCTGGGAGGGGGATGTAGATACGCTTCTCAAACCTGGACGCATAAAGAGGTTGGAAATACTGTCAAATCTATTTTTCATCAAAGTGATTGGTATATTCAACGTAACATCAGATGTTATATCATGTCATGTTATAAATAAATATATAAAAGATAATTCCTCTGAAAAAAGAGGAATCATGTTGCCATACGACAACACTATTCAATTTACAATTGGAGATTAGCCAGTAAGGAATGGATCTATTGCTCCTACAACAATGCAAATAAAAAACACTGGCTACATATCCTCAGGGCTGGTCTCCCACTACAGTTGCATCACACGTTCAGTACAGGCTTCAGCACTACTTCAGAGACTGAACAACCTACATCTCAGCCCAATCTGACCCTGACCCCTATTTGACCTCTGACCTTCTGCGAATGGCAGCATCCAGGACCCAGGGAATGTTGGTGGCCCCCAGGGTCAGGATCCCATCGTTATTGTTGCCCACACCTGTCAAAGCAACAGAAGAAGAGAATCTATAAGCCTGTTACGAACATAGAACGTGGAATGTGTTGGATTGGATAGTTTATTTCAAATGATGCAGAAGGTCTCTCTAGTGGAGTGGGTAGACTGGTTATTTTGACTTTCTCCAACTTAACAATCATTTGTCCTTTCCCAAAATCCAATGTGAATCCTAAAGAAAAGGTCCCGGGGTAACTACATAACCGACATCCTCCTGTAACACTAGTCCAATCCCAATCTCCCACCTTGCATCTGTACCAGGAACTCAGTCTTGATCCTGCGAGCAGCCTCGCTCTCGTTCTCGTTCCTGGAGCCACACAGAGAGTCCACCTCGTCGATGAAGATGATGGATGGCTTGTGCTGGCGCGCCAAATCAAACAGGTTCTTCACCAGCCTTACAGATGGACGGATGGACGGAGGGAGAGAGAGAGGGAGGGAGAGAAAGAGAGAGATAGAGAGAGAGATAGGGAGACAGAGAGAAAGAGGCCCGGTTAATTAAAGTAATCATGGGAAATTTGAATATACCACATCAGGTGTGGATACAGAATAGGGATAATCACATATCAAGACAGCAACAGAATAAAATAGTTGGGAAACTCTCTCTCACTTCTCACTCTCTCCCAGCCACTTGGACATGAGGTCAGAGGAGGACACAGAGAAAAAGGTGGAGTTGTTGGCCTCGGTGGCGACTGCTTTGGCTAGGTAAGACTTCCCTGTCCCAGGAGGTCCAAACAACAGGATCCCTCTCCATGGAGTACGTTTTCCTGCAAGCAGAGACACCATGGAAACATTAGTGTACATACAGAGAGCAAGCACACATATCATGAAGGAGACACACCCACGCTGGAAATGTGGAGTGTGTGAAGTAGAGACTCACCTGTAAAGAGGTGAGGGAATTTGATGGGCAGGATCACAGCCTCCTTCAGGGCCTCCTTGGCTCCCTCCAGTCCAGCCACATCACTCCACCGGACATTGGGTTTCTCCATCACAATGGCACCCATCAGTTGCTCCTGCAGTTTCTTCCTCTCGGGGTTCTCCCCCTCACTGTCACTGTCACTCCTAGAGGTAGTAATCATGTATTCATATGACAAAAACATATTCCACCAGTCTGTGCTTGTGACAACGTGACCCGTTTTCATGTGACCCGTTTTGATGCATTGGTATTGCGCTTGTCATCTATTTGGTTCACTGTAATCTCGTTGTCTGGGTGAGGAACAGTGTCTGTGTGAGCAGATGAGTGGCAACAACTTACTTATCATTACTCTGTGCTTCCTTCACAGGCTTCTTGCCCTGTTTCTCTTTGTTCTTCAGGTAGTCTTTGAGTTTCTCAGCCCGGTCCAGGTACTGCATACACTTCCCTCGTATGCTCTCCTTTGCCTTGTCACTGTGGGCCTCATCTGATAAGACAGACATCAAGATGCATTATTGCTTTGGGAACTGGGAATCTTCCACACAATAGCTTTTTTCTAAATCATTAACAGCCTTGAAAACAAAACAGTTTGATGTTTAGTATGTACAATAGGCTGTGACCATGATCGCCAAAAAAAAGAGATAGAAGTAGCTTCCCTTTCTCGTAGCCTCATAATAAAATCACCCAGGCATACCGCGTATTGACCATGCATTCTTGGTCTGCTACTGGCTGCTAGAGTGGAACATGACCACTGGATGAGGCTAAATTGCACAGCACACTCACACTTGATAGCATGCAGGAAATATTCCACTGAATGTTGATAAAGGCGCAAGGCCTCCTCATAGTTCTTTGCCTTGTCCTCCTCTGTGGCTTTGGTCACGAGATCAATCGCTTTCTGTGTAGGGGAAAGAGGGAGAGGCAGATGGGAGGAGAGAGAGAGGGGACAAGGTGAAGGAGAGTGAGTGACACACAATGACACCAATATGACAAGAGTGCAGCTCTAACTTTGGGGGTGAAAACTAAATAAAAATGTAATTTATGATTGATATCCATAACCCGTACAAGTCAGTGCTTAGCTTATGTGATGGATGCTATTATTAGCTAATTTCTACTAGGCTACTTGTCATCAAAAACAAGCAAAGTAAATGCAAAGCATTTGTTTTGACTCCGATTGGCCCTAGGATTGACAGAACAGCCCTTTTGAGCTGCTGATTAGCTTGCAAATCACAATTGACCCAACCCTGCAAATGCCAGCTAGTTAGCTAGCCATACCATAACTGAATATCTGATATATCTCTAGCTATACAAAAATTCAACCGACTGTTTACAGTTATGATAGCTCGCATAGGTGCTAATATTGTGCTAGCATTTCAAAGCTGTGACCTGTAATGTTGACGTTGTCATTTCATCTCACTCTTCTGCTATTCTCCCAAATTCCAGTCTCTGATCCTTTGTTGCTGTGTCTTTCGAAAATGTGTTGCTATATTTTCAGGGTGGATGTTGCTCTGAACATGACACAGGTACAGCAGCGCCAGTTGACAGCTCGGCCGTGGCCCAGCAATAGCAACAACCATCGATATTCAACGCAGAGCAAGTACTGCGGCCCTTGAAAGAAAATAAACGTAAAGGTGCTGCCACCTGGCGGACGCATGGTGGAGGCGTTTTAGAATTTTATTTTTCAAAAACCAAATACATTCAAAATGCAATTACGCTTATTACAGATCACAAAACCACTTGTCTCAGTTTAACAGTCTGTAACAGTTTTATTCTTATTGATATTTACATTTTAGATTTTACATTGTTATCATACATTGCATATATCTTTAGAGTGCAGGCTTGGAAGTCTAGAATACTTTGCATATAACAGGTTTGCAGCAGCAGTGTTCCTCCTATGCTTTCTCTGCTAAATGATTGTGTACAACGCAAGCTGCCATAGACAGATAACTTTGGTTCAAAAACCGTTTCTTGGGAGAAAGCTTTGCAGCTTTACATAGACAATATAGCTGTAAACTCACAACCAAAAGGAAAGTAAGATAGAAAGATAGAAAGAGGCTTGACGGTTTATCAAACTGTCTGAAATGTCAATGAAGATACATTCATGGTTAAACAGGGATGTACTTGGTGAGGTGAAACGTCACACATTTTAGATTTTAGAAATATAATGAATGGAGCTGACATGACTCCTTATTCAACATGACAGACACTGATACCAGTCTGGTTCTATGCTATATTTCTATCAGAACATTCTGCACTCTCCTGAACAGTGCCCTGGTGTAGCTAGGGCATCTGGAAATGGAACAGTCTGAAGCTCATAGAATGTGGCCTTTGTATTGATACCTAAGAATGTCTAATACACATACGTAGAAGTAGGCTACTGAGACTGAACTAGTTCAGTCAAACAATCTGTAGCAGTAACCAAGCTGCACTATCTTGTGTATATAAGATGCTGTTACTGTTTAGTCATTGACAGTAAAAGCTCACTTTTGCATGTGTCTCTATGTGAAACATCAAAAAAGAAGACGGCAGAAGACAGCAGAAGTGAGCAGATGTGCTCACTACAAGCAGCTTTTAAAGGCTATGTAGGAATGGAATGGTAAAGGGAGAGAGGTCGTCTCAAGCAGCAAGCAAGGGAGCGAGATAGTGCAGCTATGGCTTTGGCGGTGTGATTACTAGAGGAGATGGTGGGTAGAGTGACTCTGAGGCAGGTGTCATAGGGTTGACATAGGGTTGACATAGGGGTGACATGGTGTAAGGGTGACACTGCTATTTTGTCAAAGCTCAAATAAACATTACTTTTACACGTTCATAGTCAATATGTCATGCTAAAAATACGGTATACACATACAAAAGAACCTACTGAAAAACAGTACTAAAATAACATGTTTACAGTATAAGAGTAATACTATTGCTGTGCATGTTGAAAGCTTATTTTGCTTCAAAACCTTACAAATTACCTTTTTGAAACACATTAAAATTAGCATTTTTTTTTTTACTACTACTACTACTAATAATACAAATAATAATAATAATAATAATAATAAATTGTATTTGTATAGCGCTTTTCTGGAAACTCAAAGACACTTTACATCAGAGAGAACAAAAAAAAAGCCGACTCCTTGTAAAAGGCACAGTTGGCAATCCTGATTATAATAGTAATTTGGGATAATGTGCTAGATAAAGGGTATATCCGATGATAGGCACACTATCAAGCCAACACAAATATTGTATAAACACACACATACACACACACACACACACACACGTGTGCTCTCTCTCTCTCTCTCTCTCTGGCAATATACTCTTTCCCATCCCATTCACACTCAAATCAGTCAGTGACACGCAAACTCTACTGCATGCACACACTCAACTGGCCAAATATAGACACCGATTCTCTCAGAACCACAGTCCCCCCCACAACCCCACTCATCCATCTGGCAAAAGCAAAGTACGTAAAAAGAGCCCAAATACATTGGAAGGCTATGATGAAGTAAAAATAGGAATATTTATAGGTATGCTCCCGACCGTGGCCTCCTTCTTTATCTTCACGTCAGCAGGCCCAGGCGAGTCAGTTTGGCCGACAGGAAGGAGTGGAGAACAAACACCACGGGCTTTGGCCCGGAGTGAAGGTCAAACACCTGGAGGACAGAGAGAAGGTTAAACACACTCAGAACAACATCATTACATCTACGTAGATCTAGAGCTATCTAGACCATTGCATTTGGTAAAATGCAGGTAGTGAATGTGTTTGAGATGCATCGATTCTGTACAGACCGCCAGATGTTGGCAGTTCCTAGAGAAACCTTTAATGAACCATTGATATTTAATGAACCATTGATATTCATATAAATATGTAATAATGATCCAATAATCTATAAAGAACCAGTGCAGAATCTGTAAATCGGAGTCTGAAACCTCAAACAGAGCCGAGTCCCACAGTACAGTACACATGCCAAGCAGCAACATACCATTTCGCCCTCTGGACCCCCGAAGTCCAGATACAGGTTGCGGATCCCGTCGTCTGCAGACATCTTGAGCTTCTCAAAGGGGTATCTGAAGAGCACGGTGCCCCCTGCAGGGTCGGCTGGCTCCCGCGTCACAGTGAAGCCCTTCTCATAGTGCAGTGTCAGGCGCACGTCCTGTCTGTTCAACTCACAACCTGATGGACACATAGAGAGAGGAGAGTGAAAACAGTGCAGTATAATGGAGAGTGTGTATACCGTATGTGTGTGTGAACTATAAAAGTATGAATGTGCCCGTGTGAGAAGGTCTATGGATATGTTTGTGTTTGTGTAGTGGGATATGGAAGGAAAAGACTGAACGTTTCCAGCTCATAACTGTAGCCAGCGATTGTTCTC